>NW_024962266.1:6616851-6762719 GCF_019238085.1 Lagopus leucura
GTTTGAACTGCTGGGACTAAGAGGTTGAAGAACATCCTAATGTCATCCCAAAGCTCTATAAGCATCTCTACCTTTGCAACGTGGAATGTCTCCAGTCCAGTTCCCCGTGGCCATGCACTCATGACTCTGTGACCCCATGAGCTGAAACCCTGGCTGGCAGGAGAAGTCACAGATGGAGCCAAAAGCGAAGTTCCCATGAAGGTGGGAGCAGTTCAACTCTGCATGCTCTGGAGCTCTGAGCTCTGGGCAGGTGATAGCTGCAAGAGAACAGGTCATAGGGCAGGATTTGGGTGGAACTGAATGTAGGGATTAGTGTTTAATCCCAACCTAATAAACCCAAATTTGAGGTGGCAAGTCTTTGATCTTCCTTTCTTACCTCAATACCAGATGGCAAGCCTCACTTTCTTGGACACAGCAGTAGCACTGTTGGTACAGTGATTTTTGCTCCACATGAGAAGCAGTTGCTTCTGTACCAGGACCTGGTTTATCCCTGGCACACTCTGGATCACAGTTCCATGGCAGAAGACTATGGGCATCTTACACAGAGCCTGTTTCCCTACAGGATGCCCACCTCCCAACCCAGCACCCAGGCACACTGGCTCTATCTTTGCCATAAGAGAGGGAGCCTGACCAGGCGCCCTCAGCTATGCACCACAGCCTCTCTAATCCTGTTCTCTCAAAGCCCTCCTGGCAGGAAAAGATGCACATGCAGTTGAAGGCAGAGTCTCCATGTGAGTGGGAGCAGTTGACACAGCCTCCTTTAGGATCCACCACTGCAGGACGGGTGATAGCTACAACCAGATGCAGGCAGAGCTGGTGAGGATGGGGTGAGCACAGCCGTGTCATCCCATGTCCCTGTAGTGCCCTAGGGCATGTCCAACCCTGCTGCAGCCAGAGCCTGTGCTTGGTGTTGGAATAAACCAAATTGTCAATGCTCACTAACACAGCTTTGTTACCAGTTTTGGCAACCAAGTCAGCTGATTATTTGCAGAAAAGAAAAATCCATCATACATCAAGCAGGAAAAAACAGAGCTGTGCTCTGGAAAAGAAGATGTGGGAACTTGGAAAGCCAGGGGCAGGAAAGGTCAGGGCAACTTGCTGTATGGTGCATGGGGGGACTTCCACAAAAATGACATCACATCAGCTGTTGGTGCCTGCTCCCTTATCTGCAAAAATCCCTGGGCCACTGGCCTGCCTAGCACTGCCTCCCTAGGAGATTGCCTTGCAATTAGCGCTGCCAGTTTTAAAAGTGTGTGTACTGCTAGGGCTGTCCATACAGGAGATACCCCTTTGTGTCCTGTACCTGCTTCAGGTCTTGTCACATCCTTGTAACTACACGTAGACCTGTTATACAGAGCAGATGGAGCAAGACTCCACATAAACCCCAAGCCAAAACAGCTCAATGCCTCTGGGACACCAGCAGCTACAAGCCCTCAAGATACTAACAGGAAGACTTTCTCTGCATAACACACCACAGCTCAGTTCTTTTGTGGCTTTCTCCCCACAGTGGTTTCCTGCCTGCCCTATTCCACCCTAACACACCGCCTCTTGCCCTTCTGCCCAACCCAGGCAGGGTGCACCCCTCCCCCAGCCATATGACAGCTCCCATTTCTCTTCTTTAAGTCCTTCTGAAGCACCCAGCACCTTCCCAAGGAGCAGTCAGTGCCTCTAGCATGATGGAGGTACCAGGACACCAGCTGTACCCCAACACAAACAGGGAGTGAGCATCCTCATGCGGGAAATTGCAAGGGTTTGCTTCATCTACACACCAGAATGCACTGTGGGAGTGATGCTGAGCATCAGTGCCACACTCCAGAGCCCCAGACCATGGCAGTGCCTACCTGTGCATGTGGGGGTCTCCGCTGACCACTGCCGATCAGCCAGGCACTGCAGCTCATCCGCACCTTGCCGTTCAAACCCTTCTGGGCACCAGAAGGTGCAGGTGGAGTTATATCTGAAGTCTCCAAATGGATGGCTGCAGTTCATGTATGCTCCTCTGGGTTCAAGTATGGGGCACTGCACAGCTAGGAGAGACGCAGCCACAGCCTGTCAGCAGCACAACAGACCCGTGCTCTTTGCTGGGGCTTCAGCTTTCCAACAAAAGAGGGGTATTTGGGGGATATACAGCCCCAAGCACCATTCAGGACAAGCAACTCAGTCCCAAGCAGAGCCTGTTGGGTACTCACCATTCTCACACTTGTCCCCTTCAAAGCCGGGGTGACACTCACACTTGTAGCTCTGGATGACCTCCACACAGTCACCATGCAGGCCACAGATCAGGGGCTGGCAGGAGACTGTGCACATTGACCATCATCAAGGGGTGCCCTGTCCTGCTCCCAGCCCTCCCCATGTTCTCAACACTTACCCTTGTAGCACAGTGCCTTCTTCTTCTTCTTCGTACAAGGCTCATCGTTCCACTTGCCTGCCTCTGACGACCGCTTGATGTAGATCTCCACGCAGTCCTGGTTCAACTTGCGGTTGTTGGGCTCCCCAGTGGCCCAGTTGGCTGCTTCCTTTGTCAGTGCTTTCTTGGTGCCCACCCAGGTCCAGATACCTCTCAGCTTGCGGATGCCAATCCAGTAGTATTTGCCATGATAGGGCAGGGTGCGATTGAGGTACTCAATCTCCTCCTTGTTCTGGATGGCCACCAGGTCGGTGAAGAACGTCTGGCAGTATGTCCTGGCATCGTCCCACTCATAGTCCTCCTCACTGTAATAGTATGTCCAGGCCCCCACCTGCATCACCATGCCTGCGGGAGAGGATGTGGTCTGGGATTGCTGCAGGAAGACAGTGCAGGTCTGGGAACAGGGTTGGGGGACCTGAGGCTGGTACCAGAGCCAAGAGCCACCAGCAACCAGAGGGAAAAAGTAGGGGAAGTGTGGATGAAAACAGTTCAAAGAGATGTGTAAGAATCTGGCATGGCAGAACAAACCATGCTGGGGTAGAGGGGCAGCAGAGAAATGAGGAAGGTAGGAAAGAGCTGGGGCTCCCCTCACCATAAAGGTCTCCCAAAGAGTTCCTTAAAACACATTTCCTTCTACAAATGTAAAATTGCTCCACATGTGTGGTTTTGTTGTTTAGTTGTTTTCCCTACCTTATTTAATTTACAATTCTACAGGAGGGTCAGTTTTGCACAAGAAAGAAGACCAAGCATGCCCCCATGCCCAAAAGCATCCTCATGCCATACTGCATCCACTATCCAGAGGTGGCCCAAAGAGCTGCAGAACACTACATTGCAAAACACAGCCTTGCAGAAAGCAGTTCATGTCTTGGCCATGCCCACCAGGGAAGGCAAAGCCCAGATTAACTGGAACCCACGCCCAGAAGTGGAAGGCACTTTGATGAAATACTGCTTCTGTTTCCCACCACAACTTGATGTAATCAAGAAGTTTTTGCCACCCAAAAAAAAAGCTTCCTTCCTTCTCCCTAAAGCAGGTATGCCCACAGCTGCAGAAAGCAGCCCAAAAGCAAGGTGGGGAGCAAAGTCACTCCAAGAAACAGGCCTGAGGTACCCTGTCATGGGAGAGCACATCTTACACTTTCGTTGTGAAGGCAAATGTCTAGGCATTGCAGATTAAATACAAATACATGGCTTCACAGATATAATTAGGGCTCTAGCTAGGCCAGTTATCATACATTTTCCTATGCAAAATCCCTACAGCTTGTCTGGTTTTCCTTGTGGAAGATCCAACTACCTGTTTTGTTAAACAAAACCAAGAAAAATGTGTTCCCAAAAGCAGCCCAGCTTCTCAATTCCTAGGGCTACCAGGGCACAAACTTAGGGCAACTGCTGGGAGCCTGCCCTGGCCCCTACCACCTCTCCTAAGAATCCCAAAAAGGACCAGATCCCAGGAAAGACCAGGGAGCAAATCTACAGCCTACCTGTCATGCAGACACACTCCTGCCTCATTCTTCCAACTCATGCAGCCCCGTATGCTCAGTCTTGTCTCACCTCTCCCCCACTCACCTGAGCTGAGCCCCACTGGGGTTCAGTTAGCAATACAGACAGCTCCATGCCTCCTGCCCTGTGCAGTGTGGCACAGTGCTTGCAGCACTCAAGATGCATTTATATTCTTGTTTTCCTTGCAGAACTAAATCTCAGTCTCCTCCTGACACTTCTACTTTTGCCTCTGCTCTTCTGCTGGTTTGCGAAAGGTCTTTTGTAAATGGACCCAGACCACACAGGATTTCTAGGACAGAGTACATTTCTTTCCCCCTGCAGTGCCAGTATGCAAAGCAAAGATCCTGCAGGCACCAAAGCCAAGTGTCTGCTGGGCCCCCAGAATAACTCTGCTGCCCTTCTCCAGTTTCCCCTTCCCTCAGGGTCACGGTGGCACCTTACCACATGTGAAGACAGTGATGCCCAGGCAGCAGACGCCACAAGAGCCGACAGCCCACATCCTCCGAGCGCAGTGCTGTCCCACAGTGGTGCCCTGTGTGCTGGGGAGAAGGGCATGAGCATGCATCCTTGCCAACTGCAAGGTACCCACCCACAACCTTCCCTGCCCCCTACCCAAGCAGATCCCAGCTGTCCCCGCAGGAAGGAGCAGGCAGACCTACCACGCTGGTGCTGCAGGGTGCCTGCTGTGCCTGGCCCTTGCCCTGGGCAGGCAGCGCTACTCACGCTTCCTGCAAAGTCACAGAGCATCACTCCCTCCCCTCAGTTTCTTCCCCTCCTGACCCAGCCCTGCTGCCAGCCCGCATCCTGCCCAGCTGCGCTCCCCACTTCCAGGAACCTGCTGCCAGCTGGAGACTGAGACCCCAACGAAGGCCCAGCCTGGTGTGCGGCCACCCAGAGCCCTCCAACCCACCATGTCAGTGACAGCAGTGAAGAGAGGACAGAGCAGGATGAGGTGTGTGGACCTGCACCGGGCAGAGCAGGAGTGTGGTGCGTGGCTCCCGGATACCACTCAAGACCAATTAGTTACACAATGTATTTTCCCGTTTCTGCTTTTTTAAATCTTTATGAGAAAGGTCATAAAGGGACAGGGGAACTTCCCCCCATTAAATGTCCTTTATGAACATCTACCAATGCTTCAGGAAGGTGCCTGTTGTGTACGGGTGTATCACCATATACCTATTTTTATACATATTCTACTTCTAAGTAGTGTCATTTTCGCAAGGTTTTCTGCAGGAGTTGCTCCGCTCACTTCCAGTTAAAGCCAAGGCAGAAGCCCTTTGGGTCACATGCACATTCCAGTTCCAGAGAAATAAGTAATGCTCCAGTGGGACTCATACAACACAAAAGGAGGAACCTATCTACGAAATCCATAACTCATTATAGTGCCTTTCTGCCTGGCCAATGTAAATGAAATTCTGTTCCCATTCTTTGTCATCATCCTTGCAAAATGTTCTACTGCAATTCTCCCTCTTTCTGTACATGCAGTAACCCAGCAGCATTTGCTTTACCAGCTCCCGTGCTTGGGACAGGGAATGACATCCCAGTGGGCAGAGAAGCTGAGGGGTGGCTGCTGGGCAGGGGGACACCTCAGGAAGCCATGGTCCCCTGAGAGGGATGAAGCTGCTGCTGCACTAGGACAGTCAGAGGGATGTTGCTGGATGCTCGGCCCCAGGAGAGGGCGGGAGGAAAATGGGCTGTGCCCCTGCTGGTTTCACTTCTGCTGGTACAGGGCACAGTGGGGCAGAACAACAGAAAAAAAAAATTGCATTTTGTTGCTACGAATAGTCCCTGGTGCTGTAAAAGCAGAAGTGAACTGGCTGAGACCTGGAGGTGGCCACTGCAAGGGGAAGGACGCAGCCTTGAACCCAGGGGTGATGCTTTGCATGTAGAGGAGAGGGATACACATGGCAGAGGGGAAGGAGGATTGCAATCAGTTCTGCAGCTCTCCCAGGAGTTAGATAATCTGGGGGATAATCCTGTTTTGACTTGCTGGTGTTCCAGGGCCAGCTTCTGGGCAGGCGTTGGCACATGCTCCTCATAGGGATCCTGCAGGCTCCTCTGGCATCACGAGACTGAGTGGGTTGCTCCCCTGCCACTTGGAAGGAGCCCCTCACCATGCACACTGCTCTTGTTTTTGGCAGAGGCCCCATCCCTGTGTGGTACAACCCTCTCCTCTCCTTGAGCAATATTCCCTGCAAACCGCAGAGGAACCGACTCACCCTGACGCAGCCTGCCTGGAGCAGCTGCCTCTGGTGATACCACAGGCACCTTCCTGGGCACCTCCTACAGTCCCCAGGGCATGGAGACATGGGGCATCCCCAAAGGGTGCAGTCATCGGGTGCAACCCTGCTCCCTCCTTCCTCCCATGCCACCCCATTTTCAGTCCCTACACTGAGCCAGGATGCTTTGGAGGCACCTTTTGGGCATGGGCTGAGGATGGCTCCCTTTCCACAGTGCCACCATGGGGGCTTTTTGTCCCCAAAGTGGTCCCGAGCTTGGAAGTGCCTCTGAGTGCATCTCGCCTTGGTGCCCCTGCAGTGTGGCATGCGGTACAATCTTTCTCAGAATCTGAAAATGATAACAGGTTAGCCACAGGAAGACATGTTTACTGAAATATCACCCCAACCAGGGCAGGGCGAGATGGTGGTACTGATTTGTTGAACCAGGATGGGGATGTCCCCAAATGTCCCTGGCATGCCCAAGGTGAAACAACCCTGGCTGTGAGGTGCAGTGGGGTTTGGGGACCCTGCCCACCACACCGTGTCCCCCTTGCCCTATTGATACCCATCAGAGCCATTGCTCTGACCCTGGAGATCTCAGCCTTGTGCCTTCACCCTGCAACAGAGGGAGAGAGAGCCACATGGCATCACTGCCATCTGTGCACCCCTGAGGCTGGCTCCTGTTGCCTGGCTGCAGCAGCATGTGCCAGGCATGGGTAAAGATTTGCCAAACAGGATGGTGGGGGTGGAGATAATGGAAACTTATCTCAGTGCTGGTGTAGTGAGCAGTAAACAAGTGGCCCTGCCTATCAGGGTGAGTGCAGCCTGGGGCATCCTGTCCCACGCAGCCCTACTCATTGACCTTATGGTACTGCCTTGTGTCCCCCACACATCACCAGTGCTACTGCAACAGTCTGGTTTAATGCTTTAATGAAGTCTTCTTATTTCAAGAGGGCAAGCCCAGAGGTGGATTCTGCTGCCTGTCTCCCCAGCACGTTTTTGCCTCTCTCTGCCTCTTCCCTTCCCCTTACTCTGGCTCTCTCCCCAGCTGATCTGGCTCTGCAGCCATGCAGCTCTGCAAAGAGCCATGCAGACAAGCGGATGAATGCTCTCAGCCATCAGAGTCCTGCCTCGGGCTGGTGCCAGCCCCCCAGAGCAAACAATGTCCTGTACTCCTGCCAGGAAATCCGGAGGCAGCCCGGGTCATGCAGTGAGGCCAGCTCCATTTTCCTGCACACAGAAGCATCCTTGAGCATGTTCATTCTTCACCTTTTGGCAGCTCAGGGCTGAGCTTTCCTCTCCTTCCAGCCTCAGGCAAGCGACCTGCCTTGTGCTTCCTGCCCTCTTGTGTTCAGTGCCAGCAGTGCTTTGATGCTTTCAAACCCTGGGACCTTGGTTATTTTTCTGCTCCTGAGGACCTCTCTCCTTGGAAAGCGCCCTTCTCCTCACTGCCATCTGCGTGCAGAACTGAGGAGACACCTCTCCTGCATTCTGGTCCTGCTGCTTGTCTCAGAGTTGGATGGTTCCTCTCTCAAAGTCCAGACTTGTGGGGTGAGACTCTGCAAAGAAAATAACTCCACCTAAAATAATGGGGGCAAGGGTGTCCCCAATATTTTGCTGTCATTTTGAAATTAATTCCTCCTTCTCCACATTCTAGCTTTCCACATCTGTGGTTTATTATAGAATCACAAAATCATTTAATCCAACCCCAACCTATTCCCACCATGCCCCCTGAACATGTCCCTCACTCAGTTCTTGAACACCTCCAGGGATGGTGACCCCACCACCTCCCCAGGCAGCCTGTGTCGGTGTCCAACCACTCTTTCTGAGAAGAAATGTTTCCTAATAATACTTGTGCTTCAGACCCCTCACAGCTCTGTTGCCCTTCTCTGGATGCATTTAAGAACAGGACCTTTCCACTCCATTCCATCTCCTGTCCCAAAAGTAGACAGACTCGTTGGCAGGCTTTGCTTTGACAGGACAAGGGGAAATGGTTTCAAACTAAGAGAGGAAATTAGATTGGATATAAGGAAGAAGTTTATTTCCATAAGGGTGGTGAGGCAGTGGCACAGATTGCCCAGAGAGGTGGTGGGTGCCCCATCCCTGGAGACAGCCAAGGTCAGGCTGGATGGAGCTGTGAGCTCCTGATGGAGCTGTGGGTGTCACTGTTCACTGCAGGCCAGATGGCCTTTAAGAGTCCTTTCCAACTCAAATGGTTCTATGATTGATTCTATCCCCAACTCCACTGGGGATCTTGCTGGCCTAGACCCATGCTGGGGCTCGCCCCCACCTCACCAACACCATACCTGGCTCCTGGAGGGATGCCATGCACAGCGGCAGCTCAGGCCACTAACCTCTGACTGCCAGCCCCGCCGCTGTCACACAGATGTCACATAGAGGTGTCTCAGCGCTGTGTGGGATCTCCGGGCATCCTTCTGCACTGATGTCTGTCGGCTGACATGTGAGGCTGCCCTCAGCATGGGAGACACCGGCCCCAGCGGTGCCACCCGCAGCGTTCGTCCCCGCTGCCGCTGGGGTGTCTGTGGGGTGCTGGGGGCACCTGGCACACCTCCATTTGTCCCTGGGACGTTGCTCTCAATGATAAGCTGGAGCAGGCCTGCTCCAGGGAAGTCCAAAATGACCACTCCCCAGCACACCGGCTGCCCCGAGCAGCGCTGCAGGTGCTGATAGCACTGAGGGTTGACGAAGCGGGCCACGTCCTCGGGGCAAGTGAAGAGCCCATTGCCGGAGCAGAAGGTGAGGTGCATGGTGGCAGGGTTCCCACTGGCTGCTGCGTCCAGGTGCCGCTGTGCTCGTGCCCATTTCCTCTCCAGTGAGAGCACGTTCCACGCATCGCTGATGCTCAGCCGCTCGTAGGGGATGCCCAGCACCGCCCGCTCCAGTGCCTCCAGCACCACGATCTTGCCTCTCACCTGGCCCAGCGTGGGCACCTCCTCCCGGCACCACAGCCGACCTCTGCTCTCCTCCAGCAAGCATCGCTGGAGCCGGGCAGCAAAGCGGGTCCGCGGGAAGAAGGGGAGCTCCTCCTTGATGCGCATCAACACAGCCTCGCCAGGGTGGGCGCGGAGGAAGCGCAGGGTGCGACGCAGGACGCCCCGCAGGCTGACCCGCTGGAAGGCACACAGATGGTAGACGCGCAGCTCACCCCGTTCCAGCTTGCAGCGCACGTCCAGGAAGCGCACGCCAGCCGCCAGCTGGGCCTCCAGGCTCCAGCTCTGGCAGCGCAGGCGCCGGCCACCAAACAGGCTGAGGGAGTCGTGTGTGCCGGGGATGGAGAGGCGGGAGAGCGGCAAGGCGTCAGGCAGCGCTGCCATCCAGTCGGGGCAGCAGGCAGCAGGCTGGGCCGTGTTGTCGAATGCTGCATTGCGCTGGCACCGTGCATCCATGCTGCAGTGAACACGGGCACCCCAGCACTGGGCCAGCCTGTGGTGGTGGGGTGCAGCCTGTTGGATGGGGTGTAGGCAGTGACTGGCAGGCTGAGAGGGATGCTGAACATTATCTGGGTGATGCTTGTGATACACGTCATGTCCCTCATGTGGCACGTGCTGCAGGGATCCAGGCTCACTCCTAGCCAAGGAGAGCTCAGCAGGATGGAAAATTGCTGGGCTGATCCTGAATGCAGCCGGTCAGGCTGCACACCTCCCTCCTCAGGAATCAGGATAAACGGGACCGGGTGCCCCACAGTCCTGGGAAGCTGCCTGCACCCGGAAAGGCACAGCTGGTTGGGGCTGCCATCACTGCTGAGCTGTGAGCCCCATGAGCTGGAGGCAGAACCTGGGGGTGACTCACTGCCTACCCTTGGGACACAGCTGCCTCACACTGTGCTGCCCTGAGGGCTTTGATGCTCGAAAGGCGAGTACCCCTGCTGTGATATTTCTCTGGGGACACAGAGCAGGATGGCCTCCTGTGACACTCTGTGAGAGCTCTCACTGAGCTGACCCCAGCATAGAGGCAGCACAGGCTGAGGGTGTGGACGTTCTGCTGCCACCCCCGCTGGCATGACAGCAGGGCGGAGCGCTGGGGCGGGCGGGGAAAGCAGCAGCCGCAGCTCCAGGAGCGGCAGCAGTGCAGCCCAGCCTGCAGCGCGGCACCTCCCCTAAGCATGGCGGCACCCAGCAGTGGAGGTTCCTGCTTCGTGCTGGGGGGCTCGGGGGCAACGGGCCGGGCGCTGCTGCAGGAGCTGTGCGCACAGCGGCCTTTCAGCAGGGTGACGGTGATCGGGAGGCGGCAGCTGAGCCTGCCTGAGGGCAGCGGCGTGGCCGTGGTGCGGTGTGGGCCGGGGGTTGCGGGGTCCGTGCTGGAGGTTCCACCCTGACCCACGTGCCTCCCCCAGGAGCAGGCGGTGGTGGACTTCGAGCGGCTGGGCGAGCACGCCGATGCCTTCCGCGGCCACGACGTGGGCTTCTGCTGCCTGGGCACCACCCGGAGCAAAGCGGGTGCGGTGAGTGGCCCTGGCCGGTCCCAGGGGGTCACTGGGCATCGCCTCGCCCAGCGAGATGCTCGGATCTGGGGGATGTGTCGTGGGTGCCTCCGCTCCCGCTGGGGCGCCTGCTCGGTCAGAGGTCGCTGACCCCGCTCCCTGTCCTGCCCTAGGATGGCTTTGTCCGTGTGGACCGGGACTACGTGGCACAGGCAGCCGAGCTGGCGCGGGCAGGGGGCTGCAAACACTTCGTCCTGCAGTCCTCCCAGGGAGCGAACGAGCGCAGCAGCTTTCTGTACCTGCGGGTGAAGGTGAGGAGGGAAGCTGGGTGTGCTCCTAGAGATGGAGATGTGGGGACTCTTGGGAACGAAGCTGGAGCTGAGGCTGCAAGGGGTCCAGTGGACCTAGGACTCTCCTGGTGAGGGGGAACAGAGAGCCCAGGAGATGGGCTGGCAGCACAGCAGCGTGCCCTGCTGCGTCCTAAAGGGCAGACACCAGGCGTTCAGCATCCTTACACTACTGAGCACCTCCCACTCTTGCAGGACTCACTCCTGACTGCAGTGTGTCACAGCGGCATTGCCCGGGCTAGGCAGCAACCCGTTGCCACCCCTCCTCCCCCCCCAACCCCCGTTGCCCTGCTCTGCCCACTGTGCGTGCTGTTGCTGCAGTTAGCGCTGCGGCTACAAGGGAGCGCTGCTGACTGCTGTTTGGCTGTCTGGAACTGACAGTCCTTTCCTAGAGAGCTTCCTAGGGCTGTCTCTCAAAAGCTGGGTTTTGTTTTTGTTGTTAATGAATTTCTGGGCTCTCTGCTGACCCATCCATTTGCCCCGTTTGGGTCCCTGCACTGCCCTGCCCTCTGCTTTGGCTATTGGCATCTTGGCAAAATGCTTTGCATTTTGAACAGGGTCAGCTTGGTAGTTCTCCCTTCCTTGCCCTCCAAAAAACCCCTTTCCTCAGACATGGTTGTGGCCTGCATGGGAGAGGAGGAGTGACCTTTACCTATAGCCAAATATACCTGGCTCCTGCCAGTTTGGGTGCTCTATGCCCTTCCTACTGCAACCCTCATCTCCTAAGTTATCTGGAGGATTACTCACGGCTCACAAGCACACACCAGTTGTGTGTTGGGCAATACCTGCAGGTGGCAGGTACAGAGGTGATGCAAGACTGAGCATATGTGCTCACAGCCCTCCAGAGGCTGGTGGGACTGTGGCTGGGCAGGTGGGGAAGGGTCAGCCACTGCTGCTTTTTGGCCACCTACCTCTGAGCAGGTCTTCTGCTTCTCCCTTTTGTGTCCATATTTTTCCCTACCACCAACTCAGCAGCTTTCCTTTGTGTGTTCATTTTACCTTTGCCACATTGTAGAAGCCTGGGAGCTAAATCCCTGCTGGTCAGCCCCAGCACTACAGTCATGTCCTGTGGCTGTGTTGTGCACTGGGGGTCCTGGGGTAGGCTGCAGGATGCAGCAGCAGCCAGACACTGTGTCCTGCTCACAGCTCAGCTCTTCCTTCTTCCTGATTCATAGGGTGGGAGACAAGGTGCCTGTGATCATCCTCAGCTTGTTTTGTCCCCACTGTGACAGGGAGAAGTGGAGAAACTGGTTGAGGCTGTCGGCTTTGACCGCTGCACCATTCTTCGGCCAGCGTGAGTAGCAGAGGGGACACGGAGCCAGGAAAGGGCTGGGAAATGGAGCCATGGGCAGCGTACATTAGGGGAGGGTTGGGAAGGAAGTGAAGAGGGCCTGCAGGTGCAAATGCTGCTCCTACCTGCACCTCTTCCCCTCTGCTATAAACAACAAGCCCAGCCATTTCCACAGCCCTTCCCGAAGCCATGCTTTTGAGGCTTGGGTTCAAAACACAGGTTGGGGGACATTGGTTGAAGCTTAACTTCATCTGGAGGTCAGCCTGTGTGGAGAGGCTGCTCTCCTGTATCCTTTCAACCATACTCTACCTGGGAGAACCAGCATCCTGGTTTTGGCAGCCTGTCGGTAAAAAGAGCTCCCAGTGATCAGCCCACTCATTCCAGGACCCTGCAGAAGCCACTTGGGGCCAGTGCAAGTTTTCCAGCTTGGCTGGGCTCTGCAGCCTGGCCCACCTCACCTTCTTGCCCGCAGGGTGCTACTGTGTGCACGCCAGGAGTTCCGCCCCATGGAGTGGATCACACAGCGGATTCTGGGATTCAGTGCCCGGTTCTTCCCCTCTGCTTACTCAGTGCCTGTAGAAACAGTGGCGAGGGCAATGGTGGCCAGTGTGCTGCAGCCAAGTGGGGAGAAGGTGGAGGTGCTAGAGAACAAAGCCATTCATCAGCTGGGAAAGGCAGTGCCGCAGCCGGGCACATAGAGCAAAAGTGGCAATAAGTGGTTGGCTGACCTTCTGGATTCTGTTCTGGGCTGATGATGAATGTATGGGATAATACATAATACAGTGGAGTGTTTGCATGGACAATGGGGAGCTGGGGTGCAAATCTGGGTAAGCATTTTATAATTTAAACAATTCCTTGAATTGAGACCTTGAATAAAACCCTGTGACTGGCCTGTGCTAATTGTGTTGAAATTCTGCTTTCCATCTGCACGTTGCCAGCCTGGCTGCATCTCCTGGTGCCACCTCAGGTAACACGTTTGGGCATATGGTTGGGGCACAGCTGTCCCCAGGCACCAGCACCCTTCACATGGCTGTGATCCCAGCAGCTGCACAGCACCCATATCCTCATGCTCTGTTGCGTGGCAAAGGAGGCAGGGCTATTGGGCTGCCCGGGAGCCTCTTGCATCCCAGCCCCTGCACCAAAGCCATTCTCAGGCCTCTCACAGGGTCAAGGACCGTGGTGGTTCTGCAGCTGGGAGCTTTACGTGACTCCTGCGCTCCCGTCTGGCTGCAGGCCCAGTGGCTTTCCAGGGTTTTCTTTTCTTCAACCTCCCCCTGGTCCCTGTGTCAGTGACTCAGATGGGGAGAGGAGATGGGTGCCTGGTCTCTGTCCTCCCGCACAAATGTTCACATCACCAAGCTGGCACCTCAGAGACATGGTGCCACCAAGCAGTAATCCAGGGAGACTGATCCAGAGAGAGCCAAAGAAGATCTGTAGAGTAATTCTTAATGTAAAAAGGGACATGCAAGGTGGGCTGCTCAGGAATAGCACACACACACCTGGAGGGGTTTGTGGCTTATGCAGCATGAAGGCTGCTCAAACATGCAGTGCTGGGTTACTCTGGTGTAAATGCATCCCAGTGCTCAGAGGTGTTATCAAAGGTGATGTGTTCAGCAGAAGAGAACAGGTGAATGCTTGAAACAACGAGACCTGTGAAGATGCAAAAATTGCATACATACAAGACAAAGAAAATAAAGAATGCAAACTCTGGGAAGTTACAGGTAAAAGGCAAACTGAGGAGGTTTGAGGAAAACATCCTTAAGGCATAAACATAAATCACGACAGTATGAGAAGCAAAAAGCTCCCCACAAAGCCTGGTGGGGCATGACATGAGCAAGTTTTATGAGAGAGCCATCATAGGAAAGCTTAAGGAGTTGACTCATATCAGCCTCTGCTGTGAACAAGCTCACACCAGCATCGTTCCTTCAGAGACACATGATTGTCCCAAAGCGTTGGGCTGTGTAAGGGAAAAAGTGATTTTTAACCACATTTTTAGAATGCATAGTTTTAAAAAATGGCCAGTGCCAGAAGGAATGCTCAGATGGATTGCCAGAGAGTGCCTTGGGTGAGAATTGCAGCAATCCATCCACCAAGAAGCCAGTGTTGCTAAATATGATGCTAATTTTCAGAAAGTTCCAGTGGGAACCAGGAAGCTGCAAAGCAGCAAAGCTGCGTTCTATAAAAGGCAAGTTGTTAGAAAGGAAAATAAAGGCCTGAAATAACAGAAACCAGAATAAATACGGTGCAATGGGAGATTCCATGTGGCTTTTGAGTGGGCAGCTTGAAGGCACGAGCCCATACTGCTCTTTGAGGATGTCAGTCGCTGTGTACATAGGACATGGTCCTCAGGGGGCACTGGATCTCCAAAATGCTCTCCCAAAAGGGCTCTTAAAGAAATTAAGCTGTCGTGGGAAGAAGAAGAAGGTCTGTGTATTCCTTTTAGGAAATATTTTCTTAGCACTCCAAAGCCTTGAAATGGACAAAACAAACATTTATTCCTAGACAAAGGTCTGGGGAAAACACCGGCTATTTCTGTGCAACCCTTGTTTTTGCTCAGCAGAGAGGCACCATGCAGCATCTCCCCAGCCCCTCCTCACCCAGCTAGGGCTGAAAGAGGTGGAGGACCAGGCACAAGGTGAGGGAATAGATCTGCAGGGACATCCCTGTGTGCTCTGGGCCACTGAGATCCCCTCGGAGCAGCAGGAGGTTGGCACAGTGGGAGCTGTGCTGCAGCTGGACGGACAGCACGCAAGGTTGCTCAGCGTCTGCTGGACGGCATCCATGCAGACCTCCTGCTCCCACAGATCCCAGCTCCCCCGGGATAGCTGACCCTGGCTTCGTTGCTGGAAATTAATGAGGAAAAAACAACTGCAGTCCCCATGACTCCACAGCCGGGCGCATGGCTTCCCGTGCGGCTCTCATGGCCCTGCTGCCCTCCTGGATGGGGAGCTGTGAGAACCGCCGTGCCCTCTGCCCGTCCCGCTCCTGGCAGCCCCATTGGGTGACAGCAGCACCTGCAGGCAGGCTGCAGAGCCTGGCACTCCCCACAGCCCTGGGGCTATGGGGCTCTGGACTGTCTCCAGCACGGGGTGCATCATCTCTATGCCAATAACAGCTCAGGAACAGGCTGATAGAGCCTCTCAAGATACTCCAGGTGTCCTTTCTTTTATCCCACTGTCATTGCAAACAGAAATTGCTAAGTCCAGCTCTCCATGCAGGCAGAGATGGCCCTGAATGTTTCTAGCAGACTTCCAGCTTTGGATTCCTACACTCAAATGTGGACACCAGTTTATTGCACACCAGCAGGAGTTGGACTGGAATGGGGCCCAGGTCTGCCCCAGGGATAAAGAGGGGCACAGCTCTGACACAGCTGGGGAGCAGAAAACACATCTGGGGTGAGCTTAAATCCATCCAGGGCAGTTACATTCACTCTTGCCACTTTAAGTACTGTTAAAGCACAAAGAGTTGCTTGGCTCTCCTTGCAGCATATATATGATGACAAACTAATGTGGGTCAGAAACCAGAGCAGATCATCCCTGGGGCCATGTGTGGGTCGGCACACACTGCTCTGTTCAGAATGAGAGACATCTACAGCAGGTGTTGGGGCAGTTTTGGACCACGGGTTTGGTGCTGGGCCACCCACAGCCAGGCTGACCCCCCAGGAATTTGCCCCTCAGCCTCACTCCATAGTGCTGCCTCTTCACCATGCCTGGCTGAGGCTGGAGAGAAGTCACACCATAGGCAGGCATTGGCTCCACAGTTCCCGGTTTCAGAGGAGCAAACAAAGTAAACATCCTCAATCCCAGAGAAGTGCTGTCACACTGCAGAGGACAGGCACTGGGTCCCTGCTCAAGCACTCTGCAGCCCACTCTGCAGGCAGCTCCGGGCTCTGGTGTTTACTCTGCTTGTCTGCAAGGGGGTGGGAAAACAAACTCCACATAAAAGTCAAGGTAGGAAACCATCTAAGCCTCATCAAAGCATCACCATCATAAAACCAAATCATTTGTTATCATTAAAACATTTACTTTTTACACTTACAACCTGTTCTGGAACAAATGCTACCTATCACTCACTTGCTGATAACCACTGCTGAAACTGGAGGTTTTGACATTAATCACAATGTTTATTTCAAAGGCAAATCCTTCTCCTAAGCACTTGATTTTCACGCAGGTAGTACTTTTGTAGGAAAAACATTCACTTGCAAGCAGCGTTACTACGCACCTCTGCTAAACACTGCCCCGGAGCCTGGTACACAAGCAAGGGGAAGCTTTGCGGGTTTCTCCAAGCTCTGCAGCCTGGCCCTGGTGCTGCCATTCCCTGCTCTCACCCTAGGCACACGCATTTCCCCATGCAAGCTGGAAGAAGGGAAAACAAAATCGTAAGGCGGCTGGGCCAGCTGCGTTGGGACGGCGTTGGGGGCTGGCAGGGATCCAGCTGACTGCACTATATAGCTGTCAGAGGGAGAGCTGGGCTGCAGTTCGAGTCGCAGCCATCGCGCACTCTTTTCCTGCAGCTGAGGAAGGAGAAGCGTGCCAAGATGTGCAAAGGACTCGCCGCGCTACCGCATACATGCCTGGAGAGGTGAGAGCAGCTGGTTCTGCATCACTTACGGACTGGGAGGGAAGGGATGGGGCTGCTCCAGCTGCGGGTGGCTTAGAGCTTGAGGGTGAGCAGTGATGTGGCCCCAAACTCTGGTTTGAAAACCTCTCTGCTTGGCAAGGCTGCAGTGCCCCAAAAACCACCTTTTGACCCCACCGTTCCCCCATGCTGTCTCTCTGCCCGTGCCTGTGGAACAGAGGACCAGTATCTAGTCCTGCCTCCCCACCTGCCATACCAGAGAATGGGGAGCTGCTACTCCCAGGAAGCCTTAGGGCAGCTTTGTTAGTGCAGGAGCAGGCTGAGCATGCATCAAGGTGCCTGGGGAGGCTGCCAGCAAGCTCCCACAGAAAAGTTTCACTGCTCAGAGCTATGGGGCTCTGCAGCACCCGCACGTGGCAGTTGCGCTCTCCTGTGGGTCTCAGGGTTGCAGCAGTAATGTTTGCAAAGCATGGTGGGGAAAGCAGAAACGCTGTTGCCACTCTGCACCAAAACCACCTTTAACTTTAAAGTGCCTCAAAATCCTTCTTGTCTGATTATGTTCTTCTCAGCCCCTGGTGACCACAGCCCTGAGCCCTTTCACGAGGCTCAGCTTTGTACACAGTGCTGTTCACCCACTCTTGCTGTCCCACCTCTGCCTGCCCATGATGATGCTCGTGGCACCGGCTGGTTGCTTTCATATCACGGGAGCATTTTGGGGCAGACACCTCCGCTTCAGGCTCTGGTGCATTACAAAAGGCTTCTGGAGGGGCTCTCCATAGGTGCTGCTGGAAGAGGAGCTGCTGCATGAGGCTCCACCTGCATTCCTCAGGGCTCCAGCGGCCTGGCAGCCACCCTGCTCACAGCCAGCTCAGCCCAATCCTGCTCACCTCCTGTAAGATCTCAGCCCACATTCCCTCACCCTTATGAGGCTGCCCATGCACCAGCTCCTACCTTTCTCATGCTGTCTACCGTGGAATGTTTTCTCCTGCAGTGTGTATGGGGAGGTCTTGCTGGAGGCCTGCTGGACTGGTCCCTCCTCACCCTCTCCCTCTAGCACATGCTTGCTGGCCTATGCAGGGAGCTGAGATGCCTGTCCGGAGGCTGCTCCTGCAGCCAGCACTGCACTGCCTCCTCTCTAACACTCCATATTTGTCCATGTGTCCACCACAGCCAGCTGCTACAGCTGCAGCTGACATTTCAAGCTGCACAGGCTGTGCAGCCACACAGCTCCCCAACAATCCCCAGGGTCCGTCTCCTCACAAGGGATGTTGCATCCCACACCAGACATCGTGGGGATATTGCACTGCGATGCCACTGAGGCTCCTTGGTGGCTGCTCGCTCCTCAGCCTCTCCTACCTGTCAGGACATCAAGCAGATCCTGTCCAGAGAAAGCTTTCCCCGTACAAACGGCCCCAGAAGCTTTACTGCCTGGAAGCAAACCAAGAGCTGCAGCCTTTCAGCTTCAGCTTTAACGTCTTTGAGCTTCTTGTTTTGTTTTCTAACTTAGAGGCTCTCCTGGCCTGCATCTTGATGTGTTTGACAGAGTCCATATTTTCTCTTAATGCCTTTTGGAAGCTGTTCCTCAGACTTTTTCTTGGCTTGCTCCCACGTATTTTCACACATAACATTCCACAGTTCATGGTCTCTCCATTCCTCTCACTCTGGAGCTTGTGAAGAAAGCCTGTTTGCTTATCGCTGCCTTTTCAGTCCCACTGTTTAGTCTTCCTGAAGGCTTGCTTGAAGACTGGTGACACATCTACTTGAGCACTCTAGGACAGTGTCTTTTAAATAACTCTGCCCACCCACATGCCTGTGAGTGCTCAGCCCTTCTGGTTGTCCTTTTGGCAACCCTCCTCATTTCAGGAGCTTCCTCGTGCACCAATGAGGCCCCACAGCTGAAGACACACACTCAGGATGGGGAGGTCCTTGCTCCCATTCCCCATACCAGTCAGGGCAGGTGTCAAGGCAGCCCCAGGTGTATCACAGCCAGACCAAGGGGTGGAGCAAAGCTAGGGCTGCTCAGAGAACAGGACAGCAGGAGAAGAGGCCATAGTACAGCCCCTGAGCCTAAAATATAGGGCAGGGAGCCCAGGTGGGGCTGCTGAGGGCTATCAGTGCTCATTTGTGCCCTTTGTGCCACACAGGTGTTGGCTCTGAGCCTGTTACAGGATGGGAAATTGCTGGCAAGATTTTGAGCAAGGGCCAAATGCTATCCAAGGAGCACCTGCTGCTATGTAAAGTGATGCTGACCGCTTCCATACCCACAGTACAGGTCAGCACCCATAGCAGGGTGGTGAAGCATCATGTCCTGCTCAGACAAGGACAGATGGCCGGTCTCCTTCTCCCCTTTGTTATGCAGTCATGCTTGTGGATTAGATGTGGGTCCTGGTGACCTGCTGCCAGCACAGCCCACGTCCCCCACCCACCTGAGTCCTGGCACCTAGCTAAGCTGAGGCTGAGGTGGTGGTGCCAAGGGGACATAGCCCCAGGGTCCCCTCAGCATGGTGAGTACGGGGACATTACCGCCCTTCAACTCAGGTCCTGCTCCATCCAGGCAGGGTCTGACCTGCCTTGGAAGCACGAGGGATGGAAGCTGTCCCTGTCCCTACATTCATTTTCTGAGAAAAGCTAGTTTTCTGGCTGCGCTTCTGCTCCGTGTAAGGGTTGCTGTTGGTGGCTGCAGCAGGCAGCACGCACCTGTGGAGGGTGGAAAAGCAAAACAGAGAGAGATTTGCAGGCAGACCAAAAAAAAAAAAAGAAAAAAGAGTGGAAGTGAAATAGCAGACATAGCAAGGGAACGGTTTTGCACAGAGGGCATGTGAAAATAAGAAGTGCAGTGAGCCCTGGAGATGTGCAGCGTGGCCTCTGTCATCACACCGTGGTGAGGCTCCAGTAAAGCTCCCAGGGTCTGCAGGGCCCTCCCTGCTACAGGTGCAAGACTGAGGTGCCACTGAGAGCTGAGCCATGCAATGCAGTGGGTGCATGGGAGCAGGCTGACATGGGGTAGGCACCATGCACGGGCAGGCTGCCTGCTCGCTTCCTCTGGACTTATTGCTATAGAAACTGCACAGACATCCCCAATCCATCTGCATGGCAGCCAGGACAGGTGATGCAATTATCCCAGCTACAGATGGAGACAAAACAAAGAGATCAAGCTTACGAGCTGTGGCTAATTCTGAGCATCTGGCTTGAAGTGCTTCACACAGGCTCCTTTACAGCATCAGGGTCCATTTGTTCACATGTAATTAACAACATGGCTCTGTACCAGGCCAGGTGCCTGGCCACATGGCTGTGCCACTCCAGCAGCTCTGTGGTTCCTCTTGTCCCCCTGCCCGACCTGCCTCTGCTCACCCCTGCAGGGCCAAGGAGATCAAGACCAAGTTGGGCATACTGCTCCAGAAGCCTGACTCGGCCATTGACTTCATCGTCCCCTACCCGGAGAAGCCAGAGAAGCCAGCCAAGGCCGTGAAGTGAGCATGGGTTTGGGTGCTGGGCAGCATGGCTCCATGGAAAGCAGCTTTCTCACAAAACTTAGTTTGCATTGAGATTACACGTTCATTTAACACAAGTTTTGTGGAGTGGGTGGATTGAGAATCATGTCAGGAGGCAAAATAAGCCTTTAAAAGAAAAGTTAACTTAAATCTAAAAGCAGAATGGTGTCCTGGACGTAGTCAATAGCCCCACTATTACCCCCAGCCCAGCCTCACTGTGAGCCTGAGCGTCAGGACATCCAAGCTGCTGCCCCAGTGCTCTTACTATCCCTCAGCACTGTCACCATCACATGTCACCCTTCACATGGCCAAATGTTCATTTCCACTTTAAAAATCATGACTTGAGTTGTCTGACTTGCACTGGTCCCTCAGTGGGGAGTGCTTTCCTTTTGCCCCAATTCTGTGGCACCCCGCCTTGCTGTTCCTAAACTAAGCCTCAGAGATCCTGGCGACCCATCACCCCAGTTCTCCAGAGCTCTTCACTCCATCCCTCCCCATTTTTAAGGAATGACCACCTGCTGCACGATGAGCATGAGCTACCCAGGCTTTCTTTACCCCTTCAGACCATCCCCAGAGGAGGTCCTGCAGTGGCGTGACTCACTGGAGAAGCTCCTGCAGAACCCCTGTAAGTCCCCCTCTGTGACCGTGTCCCCCCCACAGCCGGTGTCCCCCTGGTGGGCAGTGGGGATTCAGGGTGCCCCAGTGCTCAGCAGTGCCTGACCCCTGCAGATGGGCTCGCCAGCTTCCGCACCTTCCTGTGCTCCGAGTTCAGTGAGGAGAATGTTGAGTTCTGGGTGGCCTGTGAGGACTACAAGAAGACCAAGTCCCCTGTGAAGATGGAAGAGAAGGCCAAGAGGATCTATGAGGAGTTCATCCAGACCGAAGCACCCAAAGAGGTTGGTGACTGCAGGGTGGGGATGGTGCTGGGAGGGGTGGGGGTTCCTCTAGCTGATGGCTGCAGGGCAGGCTGTGCCACAGCCACGGGGCTTGCAGCAGCTCTGGTGCCTTGTTTGCAGACTTAGCAGCCACCCTCAGCCCTCGCCTGGCTGACCTGCCAGGTCTGTCCCCATGACCTTTTAGTGGGATAGAGCAGGTGAGGAGATGCCACCATCCCCTCACAAACGTGAAGCTTCCATCCTTCTCATGCTCCCATCACAGGTGAACATTGACCACTTCACCAAGGCTGTGACCATGAAGAACCTGGTGGAGCCATCGCCGAGCAGTTTTGATATGGCTCAGAAGAGGATCTTTGCTCTGATGGAGAAAGATTCCCTGCCCAGATTCGTGCGGTCGGAGTTTTATCAGGAGTTAATCAAGTAGCAATGCGGCCAGGCTGCATGAGGCAGCTCACCACGGGCAGCCCTATTGCTTCTGTCTCAGCACCTACTCCTATAGCCACTTTGCTTTCATGATGCCACCCTACAAGAGCACTTAGGAATGCTGCTAAACACCTGCCTCAGTGCTTTGGACTCTCAGATGTCCCAGTGTCTCCTTTCTTTCCCATAGAGGACCAGCTCACAGGATCACCAGGTGATGCTCCAGGGCCTGACTAGTTCAAAACACTGGCATTGTTTAGCAACCCTATGTACCAAACTCATAGTTTCCAATCCGCAGCTGCATCCCTACTGCCCACGTGCAGCCTGGTGGCATCTCCGGGGGTGCTGCTGTGATTGCTTCTCTCTCTGGTTGCTTCTCTGCAGCAGGCATGCCACAGCGATACTTCTGCACAAACCCAAACCAGGGGCACAGGTGAGAGGAAGGAGGACTGTCATGCTGGGGGAGAAAAGAGCTGCTGGGTGAAGCCCGTCAGAGCAAATTCCAGGGAACATAAAGCAAGCAAACAGCAAAGCCAAAGATGTCATTGGAAATATGAACAATAAAACCCCATCTTCTTGAACAGATAACAAACTCTGTTGAGTTTGTGTAGCCTGCCTCTCTCTTCTGTCTCCCTCTCTCTGCCCAGGGCACGTGTTTCTACAAGGCCATCTCTTAAAAAGACCACATCTTTTCAAGCAATCCAAATCCAGCCTGCTGTCTGCTACCAGAAGAAATTGCATCTGACGATGGGGCAAAGGCACATGCAAAAAGTAGCTGGGGCCTCATCCAGCCCCGAACCAGAGAGTCCCTGGATATGGAATGAGCTGAGCCCCATCCCTGGGGGATCCCTGCAGCATCTGTGTGCAAGGAGCAGCAGACAGGGACTCACTGCCTGCACCCACCTGCACTCAGACTGCTAAACTTTAGGCCATGAGGCTCCACACAGCCTCTTCAGCATTTACAGAATCGGATCAAACCTCAGTAAACCCAAATATTTACATGCTGTCACTATGGCAATGAATAAAAATACCACAGGAAGTGGGCTGCATTTTCCAGGCAGGGAGGGGATACAGGGGAAAGATGAAGGTGACCATAAGCATGATGTTGGCAGTGGCTTTTTTTTCTCCTCTCAAGCAAGTGGCTGGGAAAGTCGGAGCTGGAGCAGCAGGCGAGGCTGGCAAATCCTCTGGAGTGGCTCAAGCTGCCCAAAGGTGTGGGATAACCTCAGCATGGGTGCATGGCAGGAGTGGGCAGGAGGCTCAGGAAGTGCCACCATCAGGATATCCCCACCACAACCCGCATGTCTTCATGAAGAGGTGCTACCATTACCACATCTGGCATGTTTAACCTCCCTGTTCACAGCATAGAAATGCAAATCCAACCAGGCTTCTCCATGGAAAGACCCAGACCTTTAATTCCCACAAATGCTTTGGCAGCTATTTCTAGATACCCTCACGTGTTTTGCAGTTGAAGATGTTGAGGCTCTTGAAGTTTGGATTCTACTGGAAGCTGAATGTGCAAAGAAAACCTGGGATGTCATTGGCTGCAGCAGCTCTGCGTGGGGCAGGAAAACAGGGCTGGGGTATGTGAACGCCCAAAAGAAAGCTGAAGGCCATGGAGGTGAAACAGACCCATTGGGAATCCCACCCCAGCTTGACCTCTACTGAAAATGTTGGAAACTTGCTTTAGGGGTGATGTAACAGTTCCAGCAAGGAACAGGGCGGCCATGAATTGTGCCTCCAAAGTGTTTTGGAGCTCTTGTGAAGTTGTGTTTGTGTAGAAGGCTCGTTTGGGCATGCTTACCTGGAAACATAGCGATGCTTGCACCGCATGGCCAGGCTTTCTGCAGGCCCAAGAGTGTTTGCTAAGTTAGTAACAACCATCATATCTCCGGTAGCAAATGCTTCATGTATTTTGTCACTCTTGCTTTTACCAAGTTTGGCATATATATGAGCACTCTTCACATGACATTATACATCTATAACATTGCATCCATACTTAAGTATACACACACACATATACATACTCTTAATATTGGCATCCAGATCCAAGTCAGTCTGTGAATCAAAGTGCAGGATATGGTGCCTGGGGTCTGAGGGATAAGTAAATGGATTTAGCATGGTTCCCAACACCACCAAGGGAAACCTCAGCCCCTCACCTGCTGAAAAGAGAGGTGCATCCTCCCTCACACCCTTAGAGGCCACCCTGTGCCATGGCTCTGGCACTGTGCACCCCAAGGCCCATAGGGTGCCTGGGGACCCTCCTCTGCCATGGGGCAAGGCAACCCCATGATGCAGCCTGGGCCCCAGCACCATCCCAGCATGGGATGGCCATTGGTGCCCGTGGGTGGCTGAGGGTGTCCCAGGGTTCAGCCCAGCCCCTGGCCACTGGTCTGGGCTCCCTGGCTGGGAATGCAGAGGGCCATGGCCAACATCCAAGGTTGGAGCAGGATGGGCTCCTTACAGGTCCAAGGAGCTGCTTCTCCGTTTGATGTTCTCCATGTGGTTTTCATGCTTGAAGATGCGGGATGTTGATGTGCACTGAGGAACTGGTTGCATTAACCCACATTCTTGTACCACTCAGTAATCCACGTATAAACATTTATTTCTGCTACCGTCTCAATGGACTATTTATTCTGTCTCTGTGTCGAAGGGGCAGCATCCTTACCTTCCACAGGGCACTCCCAAAGCCCTGGCAAGCAGCAAAGTCTTCTGAGAGTTTCAGCTGTGCCAGATGTGTCAGTTTCCCAAGAAACTGGAAAAGGGAATAAAAATACCACCCCAAGAGACTAGAGCGGAGGAAATCCCTGGCGCCAGCACAGCCTGAGCATCCCCCAGTGGGCAGCTCTACCTCTGCAGTGCTTGGGCACATGGTCAGGTTGAGCCCTGAGCTGCAGTGTGCTCCCCTCTGGAGCTCTGATGTGCAGGTGGGGAAGGGGAGATCCCAGCTGCAGAGGCACATGGGACACCAGGGATTTGCAATGAGGAGGTTTCCCCAACCATGGGTGGCCCTGTGCTCACCCCAGCCCTGTGACGAGGGTGGGCATTCCCTGTTAGGAACAGCATGGACCCCAAAAAGCCCACCCCTACTCCCTGCCCCAAGATGATGGATGCCTCTGCGGGGGAGCACACCTGTAGGGGTTTAATGGCTGCTTCACCCTTCCGCGATTTAAAACAATGGGAGCAGAGCCACTTGTGAAATGACTTTCCAGAGGAACTTTAGTCAGTGAATTGCATCACCGCGCATTCTTTGGTTCACACAACAGCACTTTAGCAGGGACTAATCCAAATATGTTTTATTTAGTATGTATTCATTATTATTTAAATATCAATACATTTTTTTTGCAAGAGTTGTCAAGAGTTCCCAGTACCAGAGGCAAATAAAACATAGCCACATGCTCAGCTATGCTCAGAGTATTAGAAGCTCTCCATCTTGCAGCTGAACATGCAGGGTGGTATGTGTCAGCATACAAAGAAATGCAAAAGAAAGCAAATGTGGGAAGTGATGCTTTTGTGTGGGCCTCAAAGCACCTACTGGAGAGCCACAGCCTTCTGCCATGTCAGAACCCCTGTGAGGACAGTTGTCTGAGCAGGGATGCAGTGCGAGGAATGTATGGCTGTCAGAGCAGCAATTTCCAGCTAGGGAAAGACTGAGAGCTGGGGAGAGTATGACCAGAGCCCAGGAGCAGTAGCGAGGCCAGCACACCCCTTCCACCATCTTCAGGACAAAAGTGAGTAATGCAACTACTGGATGACATGAATAACTTACATTAATAACTTAAAAAGCAAACAAACTAACAAACTAACAAAAAAAAAAGCCTGTAATATTTCAAGTATTCCCAAGCAGCGCCTTCCCTCCTTAGCTGTTGTAATAGTGGTCTTAGTCCATTACAAATTGCTTCATTCAAGTCAGGACAGGCAAACCTGCGTTCAGGAGTTACTAATATCTGTCTAGAAGAGAAGGAACATGTTTCAGTTCTGCTCTGCTATAGTATAAGAATGATAGATTTAGTTTGGGAGTGTGAAGGGTACAATTATGTTCAAAAAACTGAACCTCCCCCCAAATAATAGCTCTGTGCAGCCTTAAAAAAACATAAGGTCCTCACCCAACTTCATCTAGATGCTACAGACAGGAAAAGCAGCTCAGAGATAGCTTTCATGCAATTTTGTGTAATGACCATAGGAGACTGTGTGCTAGCCTGAAAGTGTTGATCTCCCTTCAAGAAAGAGTGGAGCTCTTCCTGTGCCTGATAGCTGGGAGCTATACAAACAGCTAAGGACCAGACCAAGTCCTTCCTTCCCACCTAAGCTCTTGCTGATTAGAAGGGGTGAGAGGTATCAGTCCACACCACCTTGCGTGGCCTCCCTGCTCCTTGCTACGCGTCACACCGTGACACCATGAGACTGTTCCCTTTATGGCCAGCACTAGGTGTGAGTGTGTGTGCCCCTTCCCTGCTGCTCCCACCCTCCTGGGCTCAGTGCTTGTCAGAAATGGACCCACAGTGACCTCACTGCGCTCTCACATCAGACAGACCCCAGGGCTCCTACACAGTCGGAGTCGGAGGGTTTGCTACACAAACTGAGCCTGGTTTGGGTTACAAATGCTGGCTGCTGCATGACACGGGACACAATGGGGACATTAGACAGCTACTGAAGACAGCTCTGTTGCTTCATGCCAATGAATGCTTTTGCTGCCATATATTCCTACGAGAGCCCAGCCTGCTCCTGACCTCACTGCAGGTTCAGGCACACTGGGAAATGATATTAGAGTTACAGTCTATGGCATGAGCCTGGGCTCTTTTGCAGTTTTCGGGCCCACAGCCAGCTGTGGGTGGGCTGACCAAGTCCAGGTAGTAGGGGGACTTGAGGAAACGGCGGTAAGAATCCTTCTCCATGAGGGTGAATATTTTTCTCTGAGCCTCATCAAAGCAGGACAGTGTAGGCTCCAGCATATTGTGGCTCGTCTTCTCCCGTGTGCATGAATCCAGGTTGACCTGTGGGCCAAAGGGACAGCATAAGTAGCATCTGTCCCAGGAATGGTTAGCATATCCAAGTGCCTCCTAACTCCACCAAGTAAACTTAATCTGTCCGTGTGGGCAGTGGTCTGAAATGACCCTTGGACACCCTGTAGCCTTCAAATAATCCATGCAGATGGACACCAATGCATCTCTTCTGCTAGATGAATTGTCAGGGCAGACTGACACATGCTCCTCTGGGATTCAGCCCGGCACTAACCTCAAGCAACTTCAAGAGGAGGTGGAACACGGAGCAGGTGGAACACTGGGAATCAGCATCCTCTTGGGCTTTTCCCACCTAAGTGTGCATGTGGGACGGCCACATAACTAGACCCACTTTCTCTCTATCCAAGTTAAATATTAACACAATAAAGATGACACTATTTCCTTGCTAAGCACAAGAGAAGAGGCACTTTTCAATTCTTGTGAAACTACCAGAATTCTTTTCCCTATTTCTGGCCTGGTTCAGGACCTGGGGTCTATGTCGTGTATAATGTCGTGTGAAGGGTGCTCATATATATGCCAATCTATGCCCAAAAATTATTCTGTGCACATACCTCTTTTGTTGCCTGCACAGAGATGAATTCATCATATATCTTCCTGGCCTTGGGGCTGAGCTTGGCTGGTGACTTGGTTTTCTTGTAGTCCTCACAACTGACCCAGAACTCGATGTTTTCCTCACTGTACTCAGATTTGAGAAAAGCACGGAAAGCAGCCAGACCTCCTACAGATCATGGAGGAAAATATATAGGGTTTATAGAGGAAAATCAGAGCAGGTAAGAGCGTTAATTTCTGGGTTTGGTCAACACATATGAACACCATATGCCTCAGCAAACAGCAGTTCTGGATTACCCTTGACTGAGCAATTCCTTTCCGCTGGCAACAGCTCCAGCCTCCACAGCAGCAGCTCGTGCAGGCCAAAGGAGGCTGGAATTCAGGCAGGTCCCACTGGGATGTCAGACGTGGGTCCTCAGCTGCCTGCCCCCACACTGTGACCCTCTGTGGCTCAGCCAGAACACAAGCAACTTGTATGATCCCAGAAGGACCTGAGGAGCCAGCTAGCATATGCTGCAGAGTCTCAGGCCATGGGAATGGCGTGAAGGAAACCTCAAGGGCATCAGTGTGGTCTGGAACTGATAGGAAGACAAAGTCTCCCATGGAGATTCAGCTGGAAATAGCTTCTCTGCTTTCTGCCTCTTGTTTAACCCAATGTTAAAGACTGCGTGCTGCAGTCTTGCTGCTCCTGAAATCATCTGGCACAGGAGTGGAACAGTTGCCCTCACAAAAGGGACAGCCTAGCAGTCAGCCAAAGCGCCGCTCTTGATGCCCCTTGGATCTCACATACAGCACCCTTCACCACCCCTCCCAGAGGCCAAAGGAGCTACATCGTGCTGTTAAAAGACACAAGATAACACCCCATGCCTCTTAGGACTGCTAGGCATGTTGGCTGCTGGTGGGACCCTCAGCATCTCCTCCTCAGCATCAGCATCAGCAGAAGGAAACTCTTTACTTACTGTCATGATGGATCAAATTTTCCAATGACTCTGCCCACTTTTTGACTTCCTCTTGGCTAACCCTGTCAGGAGAAAAAGGGAGAATCACAGAATCATTAAAGTTGAAAAAAACCGCTAAGAAGATCTAGTCCAACCATCAGCCCACTCACAGCATGCCCACTAACCACATCTCAGTGCCTCATCTACATGGTTCTTGAGCACCTCCAGTGACAGTGACTCCACCACTTCCCTGGGCAGCCTGTGCCAGTGCCTCCTTTCAGGTTGGTGTGGAGAGCAATAAGGTCACCCCTGAGCCTCCTCCAGACTAAACACTCCCAGTTCCCTCAGTCCCTTCTCATCAGGTTTGTATTCCAGATTCTTCATAGCCTTCTTGCCTTTCTCTGGACATGCTCCAGGGCATCAATGTCTTTCTTGTAGTGAGGGGCCCAACACTGAACAGAGCACTTGTGTTGTGGCCTCACTAGAGCTGAATAGAGAGGGATGATCACCTCCTGCTCCTGCCAGATGCACTATTTTTGATACAAGCCAGGATGCTGTTGGCCTTCTTGGCCATCTGGGCACACTGCTGGCTTATATGTTCAGCTGAGCATTGACCAACAGCCCTGATCCTTTTCCTCCACACAGCTTGCCAGCCACTCTGCCCCAAGCCTGCACCATTGCATGGGGCTGTTGTGACCAAAGTGCGGCACCTGGCACTTCATCTTGTTGAACTTTGTCCCATTGGCCTCAGTCCAGCGATCAGCCCATCCAGATCTCTCTGCAGGGCCTTCCTACCCTCAGGCAGACTGACACTTCCTCCCAGCTTGGTGTCGTCTGCAAACGTATTGAGAGTGCATTCAATTCTGGATTCAAGCACACAGGAGTTCAGGAGGCACTATGAAGCAGCAGCAGCAGCAGAAATGCTAATGACTCCATCTCACTGCAGGAGTAAACAGCACATTGCAGCCAACCTTTGCTCAACTGCATGGCAACACAGCTCTTACCTCTGGCTTGGAGATACTTTCTCCTTCTTGCCCTGTGGAGAGCCATAGTCACAGGAGTCTGACTTCTGCAGCAAGACACCCAGACGATGCTTCATATCCTTGGCACTGAAAGAAACAATTCAAGAATGACATGAGAATAATGCACTATGACTCCCTCTGCAGCCACCTTGACTGCAGTAAGCTTGTTCAGCACTGTTTGGTTAGACCAAAGCAGGTCACAGCCAGTGACTCCAGTGCTGACTTTTCACTCCTTGTTTCATTTGCTAGACAAAATACAGCAAAGTCAAAGTGTTCATTTCTCACTCTCAGCAGCATCATCTTGCTGAGCTCCTCAGCCTGCAGGGAGGGCTGGCAAAGGGGGAGAAACGGTTGTATTACTACTAATTGTTTACACTTAAAATACTGTGATAGAAAAATATCACTAAATGTGCTGCTTCTCCCTGAACTGACTTGCCCAGCTACCAGTGTCTGATTCTATGCTTACTAATGCCTTCCTACAGGAGGGTGTCAGTATTATTTGTTTCCAAAGCCATGTTGAGCAGGCAGCCTTTTTTCCCAGATGACAGCAGGCGTACATACTGGGCTGTGGGGCAGCTCATGGTGCTGGGGGTGCACAGGCAGCTCAGCCAGCACAGGGGTGTCCTGGCCAGTGCCACACATGGGGCACAGCCACCCCACATCAGCACCTGTCTCCTGCTCCTGCAAAGTTTGGTTTCTAACTTGGGCTGTGTTCTGGGGAATGAACCCCAGTTGTTGTGAAATCATGTCTGCCTTGCTTCCCCCTCAAAGAAATCAAGAAAAGGAAACTCACCAGAGATAGAGCGCTGAAAGCAGAAAAGGGGTAAAAGCTTGTGGCATAAGCAGATGACAGGAATATCAAGGCAGAGCAATGCTGCAAGCTGTTTGTTTTGCTGATGGGAAGGACGGTTGTAGCATTCCCACAGCTCAGTACAAATCCCTTAGGCAATTCTGTTTCTGACTAACAGTAAAAAGCCCGTAAACCATCATTTGTATCTAATCTTACAGAGGAATCAGAGCCAAATCTGCCACTTCTACCTCAGACACAAAGTGCATTTCAGCGTATCTCCAGGCTAACAAGACCATGAGAGATGCTCAGAAATAAACAGTACCTTTTTAAGCAAGTGGCTGGCAGTGCAGCGAGTCCCTTGCACATCTTGCTCCCAAGGTCAGGTCTGTATTCCAGGAAAAAAAATAACCACAAGGCAGGAAGCAGCAGGGGCTGCGCAGGTCCTTTGCTGGCTGCAGAATTCGGTCTGCCTGTGAGCCAGCTGCTTGGCGTGGCTCTGTTTTATAGCCTAGCCCAGCCAGCCCAGCAGAGCTCAGTGACCCAGTCAGCAGCCAGCATAGCAGCTGCACCGTCCCCCTTCTGCCCACCCAAGAGGAAGAGGGTGACGTATAAGCTGAGACAAATGGCTGAGTGGGACTGAAAATCTTACCAGAAATGAAGCTGGGTGGCTGCAGAGATGGATTCTTTGCAAAGGATGGAAAAAGCTCCAGGGGCTTTCCCCTGTCTCAAAAGATGAAATGGTGCAGATAAAAGCTGGGGGAAGATTTCAGAGGGGCAAAGGGTCAGGGGAATCTGTTCTGCCAGTTCCTTGGTTCATTTTCCCATTCTTTTTGGAGGAACCTAGTGAAAATAAGGGACAAGAATTCAAAACCCCATAGGTTCCCACAGCCTCAGCAAATGCAGAAGCTGGAGCTGTGAGGAAACAGGAATGTGAATTCACCAGGGAACTACCCAGGCAAATGAGACTGGGTACTTTCGTTCTGGAGGCGTGTGGATATATGCCTTTGATCAGGCTGAAAAAAGAGGTCTGAGGAGCACATCACCACTGGAATACAAAATGAGTTAGTCCCAGCACATTTATATTTAAGGACAGCTCGTGCATATGTGTAGGAAAAAAAAAGATGAGACATTGAGAACATGGCTGCCTTAAATATACGGGTATCACTAACACCTCACTTCTTCATCTGCATTTGCCCCCACTCAAAAGCCAGACCTTGCTACTCAGTGTATCTGAGCACCAAGGGGAGAAGATTCATCAACACACTGGGCATAGCAGTGCCTCCTCGGAGGGGACTTCCTGGCAGCATTGAGGCTGCTCTGTGCTAAAGGATGCACCACACACCTGGGCATGGGGATGCTTGGCTGCACTGCTTGGTTTTGGTGTAGTTCTGAAGGAGAGTGGAAGACTCCAGCTGTGCCACTTCTCCTCACCTCCAGGAGGGTGCAGAAGGCAGAAGCAGGCTGAAAGCACCCCTCTGGAAGCAAGAGCTGGCTGATACTTACTGAGTTGCTGCTCAGCACAGTCTACCATCTTAGAAGAGGGTGTCATGCACCATCATGTGCACATGCTGCTCCTGTGAAACAAAGCAGCTTCAGTTCAGCAGCAGGCTGTCTGCCCACATTGCCCACTGCTGGGCTCCCTCTCCCTAGGACATTTGAAATACTTTGCCCACAGCCTGGAAAAGGTGTAGGGTAAGCTCTTCCCTCCCATATCTCTGCAGCCTCCAGCCTGCAGCACAGAAGACCCAACTCCTGGACTAGCTTACCTGCCTTGGCACACTGCATCCTCTCAGTTTGTTACCTGCACTGGATGTTCACGAAGTGGAGCATTAAGTGCTCCAATAAACCTTAAAATGCTTTTGTTCTAATGTGACTACTGCCAGACCTGAGCTGTGCAGTTCCCACACTGTTTGGACTAAAATTTAACTGTAGCACAAGGCACTGTCATACTTCATCTGAGTGTTGGTGAGCCAACAGCACTTGGGTGGGTCTGTGGGGGGTGACAGAGCACTGCAGAGCTGGTGCCAAAGCTCTCTGATGTATCCTGTTTCAGAAGTCAAAGAGCAGAATATGGCCAAGGAGAAAAATCTGACTTAATTGAGCAATTTAAAGATGTAATTAATTTTAATCTTACACTTGCGAGATTCTACTGCTGCTAGCAGACTGTAGCACACTCATGCTTGCTAAGCCAGGGAACCTGTGTCCAGGACACAGAAATTCTGCAGTTTTTCTGCAAATGGGTGTATTCAGAAATTTAGGAATCTTACACTTTCTTTATACAGTAAGCACATTTCCTGTGCAGTTCTCAACATTCACTTACCTTCTGGATACCCCAATTTCTGTTTGAGCAGGCTGTGAGAACAAGAAGCATTTTCTAACGCTGCCAGCACAACAGACAGCAATTAAGAATTAGGCAATTTGCAATTAAGACCACCTTCTCCAGACTGGGCATGCAGACTCCCAGAATTTTGCAGCATTCAAAATTTTGCTCTTTCCAGCTCATTAACACATGCTTGTTCAGTCTGTTCCTCCTGCCAGGAGCGTGGGTTTGTGTTGTGTTTCTCCTCCCTGCTGTGTTTCCCAGCTGTTGAAGTTCAGTATCATCTTAGCTGCTACAGATGGTCCCCAATGAGAAATACTTCCTTCTATCTGTTCCTCTTGTATGAGCTCTTTTCTCCCAGCACACAGGTAGGGCTGTTCTTGATGCCAAGATCTCATCCCTGCCAGGTGCAAGCATGGCAGCTCTTGTGCGTGCCATGCAATCTTTGCTTGCCTTGCCTGTGGACAGAGAAGGGTGGGGAGGTCAGTAGTGAGGATGGGCAGGGGGTGTGAGGCTAGGGGCTCCCTGCCAAAATATCTCTAACAAATACTGCCACAGCCTTGAAACGTGATGCTGTCAGAAGCGAAAAGAGCCTCAAAAAAACTAAGTAAATGCCAAGGAATTCCTCACAGTGGCCTGGTAGGTAGAGCAGAGCTTTCCCTCCTGCCACTATTGCTAGGGAACAATCCATGTACATGCTCATCCACCTCCCCCACTAGTGTGTGTGTGGGATGCATCCCTCAGCTCACAGTGCAGGATGTGTCCCTTAGCTCACAGCACAGGCCGTGGGAGGAGGCTGGGAGCATAGCAGTACTGCTCCTGTGGTCATTGCCCAGACTCAAGCTACCAGAGGCCATTGCCCTCCCAGCAGCAGAAGGCTCTATCCCTGCTGTGCCTTGCTGAGGCTTGTACAGGCTGGATATCTCTTTCTGCTGTTCCTGCTGGTCTGCCAGTCTCCTCAGGACTGCCCTAGCATGTCTCTGGGTGCTGAGCATCCCCATGGCAGTATGCCTGCTCCCTGCCTGCAAGCACTCTCTTGCATGGAATCCTACCCACCACAGATTCCTTCTCCAGTATTGTTGTCAGTGAGTAAGACTGTTCTGCTGACAAGGACCAGATCTTCTCCACTCACATGCATGATTTGATTGAATTACCACTAATGACCTGGGAAGAAGGTGCCCTGGAAGGACTGTTTGGGTGTGAGTTTGGTTGAGTCAACTCTGTGTGTGCCTACATCTGACACTACAAGCAGCCATGTTTTCTGTCCTGGGGTTCTGCCGGCGTCTGGCTTCTCTCAAAGATGCATGAAAAAGCCTAATTTGTCTCCATCAGGTCCCCCAGCCAGCACAGGGATTCCTAGAAGTGGCATTCCACAGCACAAAGAAACAGAACTGTCCCATGTCTCCGCAGTGCAGTGCCTGACTTCATGCATGACTGCAGTCACAGCCCTAGTAAGCAGCCCAAGGCAGCCTGTGCAGGGAAAGCATCCATTCCCCAATTAGCCCTGACGAGAGCCATGACTCACCCTGCTGCCACATGCTTCATTCGCTGCTCACATGCAGAATTTCTGTGAGTGGATTTATCTCCAGGCTGACCCAGTCACCTCTTTGCTTTTCTTGTCTACGATAAAATGAACTTTTAAAGGCGATGCAGCTTTGAGTTGTTCTGTTGAGCCTGCACCTCTCTGAAGTGATGCTCTGTAGATGTTGGCTTATTCATGAAGCAGGCTCCATCTTCATAGACTTTATACAACCAAAGAAGCAACTCATTCAATGTTCCCACACTCCCAGGTATTTCCTATTATGTACTACTCGTTTAGGGTGGTGGTTGTTTTGGGGTATTGCTTTTTCTTCAGTCCTTAGTTTCTGGGTTGCCTACTTCTGTTGCTATCAAGAAGGCTGAGAAAAATCAGAAAAAAATACTTGAACTTGTAGCAAATGAAGAATTTTGTTCTGCCCAAACAGACTTTTTTTCTCCTGGTTTGGGTTTGCCAATGAAACAAAGAGTTTTTTGTCTGACCATTGCTCTTGTTTCTGGGCATCAAACAGCAGAAAAAGCTGCAGTTTGAGTAATTTGCCTTCCAGTTCCCAGATCTCCATCTCATCATCCATTGTGATTAACAGCCCATTAAACATTTCCTCTTGATCACTCAGAAAGTTTTGAATAACACTGGACCACAAACCAAGCTACCATATGCTTCTTCACTGATGCTTTCCAAATACTAAAAACACTTTGAAATGTCTCAGCCAGTTTGAGTCCATTTAATATGGATTTCATGGTATTTTAACCCAAATATTGATAGCAAGTCAGACTCATTTATAAATCTGTTTTATCACCACATCTGTCTCAGAAAAAAAAGCACTATTAGGTTCATTAGAAAAGGTCTGGTTTTTTCCATTAAATCATGTCAGCTGGTATCAATTACATCACCTCCTTTTCAGACGGGTCTGCTATCATCTGTGCTACCAGTGTTCCTGCACTGATCAAAAGGTTAATAGCTTGGTGACTACATAGCTCCTCTGCTTGCTGGGAAATGCCCTACCAAGGCAGCAGCAGTGAGACGTGAAGGTGGGACAGCTCTGACTGCCCCCATCATAGCAGCATAGGATTGTTGGGTTTGGAGGGGACCTTTAAAGGCCATCTGATCCAATTTCTCCACTGAACAGGGGCACCTACAGCTCCATCAGGTGTTCAGAGCCCATCTAGCCTGACCTTGGGTGCCTGCAGGGACTGGGCACCACCACCTGTCCAAGCTGATGTCCAGTAAAGGACACTGGTCTGTGCCCAGCTCCCTTGGGCACCTCGCACTCATGGGCTGTCTGCTTCATGTGAACGTAACCGAGGATGCAGAGGAGGCAGAAAGCGAGAAGGGAGAGCATGGCTGCATCAGGAACTGTGAGCACCAGCTCCTTTACATACAGCTGAAACACTCCCTGCTCTTCCTGCGCCTTGGCAACCCAGCTGTGCAGGGACTTCTTGTCTACAGCTTTGAAAAGCTTGACTTTTTAACATGGCTGAGCTATCTTCTGCTGAGGTGATCACTGGAGGATGTGAAGTTACAGCCTACATCTTTTATGGCTGCATATCTGGCGAGATCTGCAGCCTTGATCTTCCTTCCTCCCTTCCTTCCTCTCCTGTTATCTTTCCAGCAGCAGCAGAGCAGGATTAGAGCTGCCATACCTTGGAGGCCCACACCAGGGAATGAGGACACAGCTTTGTTCAGGAGTGCAAAGCCCCGGGGATACTTTGTAGTGAGGTCACAGCTGCGCAGCCACAGCTTGTTGCTCACTGCTCCAGTCACAGGTTGGATGTTTAATTCTCTAAGCGTGCTTTCAAACAGCGCTGTTTGAAAGCAGCAAGCATCTGTCAGTGCCTGCCTCAGGGGTACACTGGCTATCTAAAAGGTGATGCCTGGCAAGTCTGTGGGTGGGGACGCAGAGTGTTTGCAGTCTAAGGGAACACAGAAGCAAGGATAGCACCTGAACCAGAGGAGCATCTATTCAAAAGCATTCTGTGATGCCAGGAGAGCAGCTCTAAAAAATGTCAGCTGTCAGTGGGGCAATAGGCTGCTGGCTGAGGAATCACAAAGAGCAAGCAGTCAAAGGAGAGGGCATGAACAAAAGCTGATCCCAGCCTGAAGTTCCTCAACCTGTGTCTTGGAGGCGAATCAGACAGGATGAAACTGCAAATGGTAAACATTCAGTGTAGCAAAAATGTGGAAATGCAGCACTGAGGCTGGTGGCACAGAAGGGCACATGGTTTGTCACACATGCAATGACTACTAGAAAACAGCCACTGCTTGATGAGCTGTTTTCCAGCACCTCTTGTTTAAAATGCTTGTTACAGCAGTACTTTACAGCAGATCTGAGCTCCACTGTGCCACAGAAAAAATATGGAGAAAAGCTGTGAGCAGAATTCATGGCACACGGTGCTCAGCTGTGTCAGGCAGCTGATGCTCACAGCACCATGCTGAGAGCAACAGCAGTTAAAGCTTTCTCATTTAGAAACGTCTGCTTTTTCAGGAAAGAAAAGGAAAAAAGAAATAAATGCTCCATATTGTTGTATTTCATCCTTCTGATCTCCTCAGCAGAATGGCTATGGCTGAATTTTTCCTGTCTCCTCTGAAGTCATGCTTGCCTGGGATGCAGGCTGGATGCTGGTGGCTGCAGTCAGGCTCATCTGTGTGGCTCTGCAGCCTGCCATCCCACGGCATCTTTGTGCTTTGTTGCTCTACAGAGGCATAAGTCAGTGCAGGAAGAAAAAGAGGGGCTTTGAACCTGGTTTGTATCAAGCCCCTAGCACCAATAACTGGCTCTTCTAAAGTAGGATAACTTGGAAACTTCCACAGGGGAAGGCCTCTAAATGAAGCGATTAAAATGTAATATAAATAAATGAAGAGATGCCAGGCAGAAGCACAGTTTCCACTCTTGGCACGTGTGGCCAAGAGCGGTCCATGGCACAGCCTGGTGATGCTGTGCCAACCACAGGGCCTGCTGCAGGATGTCACACTGCCATGTCACAGGGGGATGCTCAAGCTGCTGGAAACTGGAGGCAGCCCAGGGAAGGAGGTCTTCTGGGAATGCCACAAGCTCTTCCTGTAAAGCAAAGTGCAGTGCAGACAAAATAACGATCACTGCAACTGGTCACAGAATCACAGAATGGTCTGGGTTGAAAAGGACCTCAAAGATCATCTAGTTTCAACCCCCCTGCCATGGGCAAAGTTGCCAGCCACTAGACCAGGCTGCCCAGAGCCATATCCAGCCTGGCCAGTCATGCTGCGTCTGTCAAGGATCAGCATCTCTGGAGTACAAAACAGGAATGTGACAGACACATAGCAGGAGTCCTTAAACTGGCAACCATAGAAGACCTGTGGTCCCAAGGATGCAGTGCAAGAGCCAAAGGAGATGTTGCCTTGATTATTCTCTGAGATAGGCATGAGAAGGTACATTTTGTATCTACACATTCTCAGATCAGGAATGTTCAGATCCAAGGCAGTGTTTCTGATTGCTGTAGAGATGAGCATGGCTCCGTAGGGAGCTGTAGTGTTCAGTGTTATCATGGTATAAATTGCTATCATCTACAGAGTGCCTGATATGCCTTAAATGCCGAGTGTTTGTGCATCGTTTGGAAGCAGCGAGTCTCTAGTGAGGGTAGCACTGAGAAATTATGTTTCTCATTTTTTTTGCAGAAACAATACTGCAGTTCCAGTCAGCCTGGCCACCCACAAAGCTCTCACATGAGATTGCTGTCCAATTCCAAGGGCTAGTCCCAGGTGGAAAGGATTGTCAGATACAGACCCAGGTTTGTTACAGAGAGCACCTCTGTCACTGAGAAGGTCTCACACCCCAGTCATGCCACGCTCTGCATTCACATCTGCCCTGTGAGATGTGTCCTACCAAATTTCCAGCAATAAAGCCAGCTGTGTGAGCATCAAATATGTTGGAGTGTCTAAGGAGGGAAAGTCAAACTGAGGAATAGGGTGGAGCTTTGCCGGACAGAAAGGGGAAAGACTGGGGTCATGAGAGCTGGAAAGGAGGAGAGCAGGAGGGAGAAAAGTGGTCAGTGACATACAGAGGGGGCAGGAGGTTATGTGAGGAGAACCCCCAGAGATGAGCCGTGGGAAGGAGGAGGATGCATCCCATGGCATCTGGTCAATCCACTCCTTGGGAACAGTGACAGCCAGGCATCCCCTGGGAGATGTGGCTGTCCCTGGAGGGAGCCTGTGCACGTGCTGAGCAGCCTTGCTGCTCTGCAAGGGAGGCTGATTAGAACTAAAGGCAGCACCCCAGGGTTTTGGGGCAGCACGTGGGACCACTGGAGGATCTGTGTTGTGCATGGGCCTCCAGCACCAGCCTTCTTCTTAGCACATTCCTAACTGTCTCTATTACTCTGAGCTTGAGATCCATAATGGAGAATTGCTTATGTTCTCTCTGACTAAGATAAGCTAAAAATAGTGCTAATATCGCAGGATGAGAGAGAAGTTTGCAAAGTAGAGCAAGAAAGCCCAGAAGCCCCTCACAGTCATTATATTCTCCCACAGCTCTTGGCTGTGCTTGTCAACAGCAAATGCTCTTGCAGTTTGTTAGCGAAAGAAGAAAATTGCCTGAGACAGTGGAAGGCATCGTATGGGAGTGATTTATTTCTAGCCTTCCTCATTTTAACACACCTCAGTACTCTCCACCTTGCAAACCTGCTTTCTTCAGCCCCCTTCTCCCAAAGCTGCCAGCAGGCACATCTGGTAAGGCACCACATCAGACCTTGCACTGGGAAAGAACAGGCTAATAATCTGCCATTTTCTAAGTCAACAACGACCTACAAAGAGGCTTTTCTTTCTCGTCAGAGCCAGACACTGCCAACAGCACCCACAGCCTCTTCAGGCTGACACTCAGTTGTAATTTCTGACCAGTGTGGAGGGCTAGTCGCCTCTGCTGTGGACTCATTAGCAGATCAAGCTTTAAATAAGCTCTATGAATATGCTATATTTTTAAGCACTTTTTGATAAATGAAAAGCAGAACTTCAGGAGAGGAAACAGCCAAGAGCTCAGGCTACCAAATTAGCCAGATACCTGGTGCAGCCCAGCTTCAGATGAGGGGCAGAGGAACAGACTTGCATCACACCACACCAGTGGCCTACAGACCTCTTCCAAGCTGCAGGAGCTCCGAGCTTAGCAAAAAGGTCACTTTCCCTTAGGAGGTCATCCCTTTGAATCAAGAGACCAGGGCAATACCTGAATCTCGTGCTGCTCCCACTGATCTCGTACCCACGCTGGTACTGCTCAGCACACTGTGCTTCACAGGCACTAAGCAATCCCTGACCCTCTGTGAGGCTAATGGAAAGGAAACTGGCCAATTTAAACTCTCTAAATAATTCTGGAGGCTTTTGGGGGTGCTTACCTCTCCTATTCTAATAGGTGTGGGCTCCAGGGAAGTTACTTTACAGTGTGAGCTGCATCCAGAGTGACAGGCAGCTGATGCAAAACAGGCTCACAGGCAGTTTGGGAAAAATAACTTGGGTAGTGAGAGGGTTCACCCACCCATAGCCACAATAAAGCATTTGATGTTTCCCTCCCCTGCACTTCATCACGTTCCCACTGCCTCTGTGTTTCCTATTATGCAACTGATTGACTTTGCAAGATATGAGAACAAAGTGTCTGCTTGTCTGTTCCCTGATGTGCGTTAAGTGTATTGGGTTGGAAGGCCAAAGCAGAAATCAAAACAAGCCCCCCAAGCCTGGTTCTCTGCTCAATGCTGTGCTCACACCCTTGTAATGCTCAGAGACTCAGCGCAGCTGTCATCTCCAGGCAGCATCCCAGGCATGCTTTCACTGCTCTGCAGTGCTGACGCTTTCTGTATCAAGCAAAAACGTCTTCCAACAGGATTTTTCTCCTTGAAGGTTAATGAACAAATCTTGAAGCTGCCTCTGACCAACTAGATGTGAACCTAACCAGGAGGCAGAGGCAACTACACACTTATCAAACAAAAGTTAAAAAAAAAAAAAAAAAGTCATGGAGAAAGGACTGCAACCATGGGCATCCCCTGCTCAAACAGGGACATGTCCCTTGTAAGCATGGCACAGGCAAGGTATCTCTCAGGAAATCTCAGCCTGCTTTTGCTCAAGAACTCACTGCCCTAGGGTCACCACATTCCATTTGGTATCTTCTGGCCAGTGGCACATCCCCAGGGTTGTTCTGTCAAAAGGACTTGGTGCAGGCACTGCTGACAGATGACACCCACATCATGTACGTTCATAGACAGGGTACATCAATATGACAGCACTAAACTTAGCTGTTTTATTCCACTGGTGTTGACTGGAGAGGGTTTTGCTCCTGTTTTATTTCCATTTTTCCTGTATCCAGCTGAGGATTGCCTTTATACATGGCTCTTGGATAATATAGGCTGAGTGCTGCCGTGCCATTTGACTGTTCTTTAAACTCTCTTATCCATGCACACCTGGTTCAAAAATGACCAGTCCAGTAGGAGAGGCAGGTTGGATTCTGTCAGCAGCAGAGACCCAAGTGAGCTCTAATTTTAAAGACCTTAGCTCTAAAATCAGTTTGTCCTTGTTCTGTATGAGTCACATGAGTAAGGGGAATGGGAACAGCTCTAAGAGGGGAACAATTTTTTTTCTTCAGTTTCCCTTTTGTATAGGTCTGGAGTTGTTCACGGGAGGGGAAAGGTAAACTACTTGTAGCCTGAGATCAGCAGAGCCCTACAGCAAATGCTGCAGTCTCAAACGGGAAAAAAGCTGTCAGTCCATGCACTGAGAAGCACAGTAGGACAATAGAGCCAAAGCCTCATTAAGCTGTGACAATGGGGAGCATCCCACAGGACAGCAGGTAGCTGTGAGATAGTGGCAACTGGGGAGAAAAACAGAGGCAGCTGGGATGCAGCAGTGTGAAAGGTTTGCAAGAGCAACAAGAAAAAGGGAATGGACTGCATGGGAGGAGCAGAAGAGAGCAAAGGAGAAAAAGACCTGAAGGTACAGAAAGGAGAACAGCAAGGACCTTGGTGGCACAGTGTTGCTGGAGAAATGGAATGGAAAAGGTTTTGGAGCTGCAAAACCCAAGGCTTTTTATCTTGAAGCTCTAGTAACATCCTTCTGGCTACAAATAACATAGCATACTTCTCAGATCTGAAGTGTTTAGCCCGTGTTATTTGTAGCCAGAAGGGCAGTAGATGCAGGGTGGAGGACCTCTAGGTGCTGTAGATAGCCCCATTGCCATCCTACAAATCAACTGCAGTCAAAAATTCTTAGTTATTTGGAAACATTCCCAAACTGCTCTGAGCCCTTACTCTCCTTTTCTATCTGAAGTATTATTCATGTTAGTGGGGGTTTCTTCATGCTGGTTAATACCAGATGTTTGCTAATAACATCAGACACTTCTCACTAGGTGTGGAAATATTTGCACAATATATTTCAGTGAGTGTTCTTCTGGGAGGAGAAGATGACAGTGGGGCTTTATAGTTGTTTGTTTTTTTTTTTAAGCCCTCAACAAGAAGCTGCTTTTATACACACATACAATCCCTCTCTTACAGATTTCTTTCACCCAGACCCTTGCAAGCACCACATTGTGAGAGTCCAAGAGGCCTGGATGAGATCAGCCACATGCAAAGCAGAAATCATTGGTTGTTAAGGAGTGGTTCTATGCCTCAGAAACACACCAACCTGCTTCCAGGCTGCAGCCCTCCATCTGGTTTTGTTTTTTTTTTTTTTTGCTTAGGATTTGTCTCTTTTTTCAGTAGCCTGTCAGAAAAAGCAATGGCATCCTCTCCAGCAGATTGTAGGATCTTCTGCTGATGAGCTGTGATCTTATCAGGCAGGACACAGACCTTTTGGGCCTGCCATAAACACATCCTCCAGTTTTATCAGGAGTGGCATCCCAGGAGCTGGGGCTTGGGAGGGGAGCTCCTCATTATCACTACTGGCCATTTTTTTAAAATTAATTTGCTTCTTCCTCTCAGTGTTTACACACACATTTCCATTCAGACTTCACTTCAACCTTAGTATTTCTGTCACAAATCTCATGTGTATTTTTGTGTGGGATAATCAATATGTTCTGCCTTACTCACACACTCAGCAGGAAGTCGCAAGATAGGTACTGCTCTTCAAGAAGGCTGCAGACTAACTGGAGAGACTCCAGATCACAGATCTACAAGGAAAGATGGAAGGATGAGAATTTGTTCCATCTAGATGTGAGCAAACCAAAGGCACACAGGTTAATGATACAGGAAGTACCTAAATGTCACATCCATAAGAGGCTGCAGTTGCAAAGATGAAGGCGATAAGCTGTTCACCATGTTCATGCTGGCTAGGACAAGAAATGTTTGTCCTGAACAAGGAAGGATTAGACAGTAGACAAGATTTTCTAGCTGTAAGCTCATGGAGTATCAACTGGAGCTTGTAACAACCAGGTAGAAAAACTCCTACTGCAGGCACACTTCATTTCTTTCCACCTTGCTGAGGCTCTGGGTGACGAAGCTCTCTGCATTTCCTCAGCTAAGAGCTATCAGGAGATGATAAAATAGAAGTCTAAAGTCCAGCTTTAGCACTCACATCTAGGTTTTGGTTAAACATTGTATGCACAGGATCTCCTGCTCCTAACGATCCTGCCTGGCTGCTGTGGAGACAAACACTTGGCTGCTGTTGGATAGCAGGAACTCACTGGCTCTGGGCAAACTGTCTTCAGCTCGGAAGGTGCAGCTGCCCTCTGCAATCCAGGCTGTTCCATTTGTACCAAGCTTTGTTGCTGCTTTGCCACTGCAGTAAGGCAGCTTGTTACCTGCATCATCATCAAATCTACCAAAAGCCAGGTCACTCCCCAATTGCTCTGTAAAGTTCTGCAGTGCCAAAGCCTCTTTCTGTAAGCCATGCTGGCCCAGACATGTTGGGGAAACTCTAGATATGATGTTCCATTCATGAAGAGGACACGGGCTCTACTACTTCCTATCTCTTTTTCCCCCACCCCACTTTTTATTACTGTTATTATTATTTTTAGAGCTGCATATACTTCCAGGCATGCTGCACCCATGGGGAAAAAGAGTCCGATTCTCTGGCTGGAGAAAACAGCTCATAGTGACCAATCCCAAGGGAAAGAATGAAATCAGTGTTTCTAAGTTTCCAGTTAATTGTGTTTACTGAAGAATACATAACATTAGAATGCCTTGAGCCTTGGCCAGATTTGTAAAAGTAAATAAAGACAATTCCAGTCTAATGTTAGAAAACTGACCCTTGAATTATTTCTGAGCTCACTTCTTCCAGCAGCTAGAATAAATTCTGATGCTTACGATGTTAAATAAGGAGCATCAGACCCATACTTTGTTTTTTCAGCAAATAAACACATTCAGCTGCTATAGCTGGAAGGCAGTTCTCCTCCAGAAGAGGGGCCATGAGACAGAAGAACATATCCTTCCTCTTTGAGAGTCATCTTCTTTGGAGAAATCGGCTGCACAACATGCTGTGTCAGGGAGTGTGGGAGCAGGACTGGAGATGAGGATGACCAGGTTGTGCTCTCAACTAAGAGGCACCATCCCAGGGCAGGCAGCCCAGGGAGCTACTGACAGTCTATCTGCAGCTTTAGGACAGAGGACATCCAGAAAGGACTGTCAGAAATAGCAAGAGATGGGCTTAGAGACAGACCTAAGTACAAGGGAGCACAGGAGAAGAGTGAGGACCATGGCCCGAGTTTAAACACAGCTCCTGGTCTGTGGGCAGGTGAGGCTGCCTGGTGCAACTGTACAGTGCTGCCTGCCCCAGAGAGGAGGACAGCCATCAGGTGTTGCCAGTTCCTCTCTGATCCTTCCCAGTCTCATTGCTTTATCTCTTTGCTTTCTGCCTGGCCACACGGTATCAGCTGGGGACCTGTTGATTTCTTCCGTGCTTTCCAAACACATCTTGCAAATTGTTCACAGCAATCCTAATACAGCCATTTCTGCCCAGTAGAGTCCCATTAACTAGCAGCTCTCTCTTCAGTCTCTAATGATTCAAACCACAAAGCTATTTGTCATGGCTACATCTTCTTTCTCAGGGAGTAAAAGTCAATTAGTGTTTCCAGTTTGGCTCTGAAAGAGCCCTAGCTCTCTCTTGTTTCTTCATGCTACCAGGAAACCATCTACAATAATGACTTGTTTCGACGTCTAGTTTTCTGTTAAAATTTTTCTTTCTGTGTATCAAACACTTTAAGCAGAAGGGACATTGGGTGTGCTTACCTTCGTCTCTACTCAGCAATGGATCTACGCATTTGCTTAAATTTCATTAAGGTTAATCAAATGTGGTTTTGAGCCAGAATCTGAAAGGCTTGAGAGGTGCACACAGAATGCGTACACTAAATGCGTACACCTTGGTTTCCTTTAGCAATGGCTGTCAGTCATCTGCTGATAATGGCTCTTATTTCTCAGCAAGACTACCAGCTGATGACCAAAGTTCCCTCTGCTGGTACAGTGTGACATAGATTTTGTTTTGATGTTGCCTTTATCTTTGGTCTTAAAAGACAAAATCCCATTTGGCTTTCAGGCTCTTGTCACCCGCACTTTGCAGGGGGCATCCCACACTGAATCTGTTAGCAATCTTTCTCTGGAAGGAATTGCCCCTCCTGGGCAGTTTTTGCTGTATCACCTGCTTCCAATGGCCCACAGAGCAATTCCTGGCCTGCGTCTCATCCGTAAGCAGAGATGTGAGCTGGCCTTTGATTTGCACTGCATGCTTTCTGGTACCTCATGGTGTAAGCTGTGTGCAGTGCCAGGCCTCTAGTGCTCCAATGAGTGTGCTCTCCAGCATCCATTGCTCATGACTGTGCATGACTTGTCTTGGGAAGTCAACATGGGAGGCGCAATGCAGCCTGAGTCAGTTTTTGGGAAAACAGCCACTATTTAGATGGGGCTGAACATGTGCACACTGAACTGTTTGTGAGAGATTTGCTCATCTGTGATTCAGCCGAGGAAGTAGCCTGCAAAACTCACCCAGCCTGGCTTCAGGCCCAGCTCACACAATTAGAAGAGTATTAGCTGAACTTAGTAGGAAAATCAACATTAAGCAGATAGGAGCTGGTGCAGTTGTTAAAGACAATGTAGTGTTTTTCCCTGGCAGAAACCCAGACTAATGGAGAGCTTCCAGCATCCAGAGCAGCCTCCAAATGAAGGCTTAATTGGCCTCAAAAGCCACTCATATAATTACAAATACTTGTAATGAAACATGAAAAATACAAGGGCTCAGGACTGTGACTTAGTGGGAAGAAATGGTCTCAACTGCCTCAGGAAATAAATCAAAGCTCTTTCACCTTTTCCCTTCCAACAGAGCCAGCTCCTCTCTGGCCAGCAGGCTCCACTCTGCTGCTGGTGACCAATGGGCCACCGTGCTGCTACCTGAGATCAGGAGAACAAGGCAAAGCTCGTGCTTTCCCGTGGCAGCTGGGGACACTTTCCCTCTCTGGGTGCAGTTGCTGGTTGGAAATTGGGAGGACACTAGAACGGGTGCAGACTGCCCACTGGTGGTATGCCTCAAAACATCTGCTTTGGTAAACGTTGCATATTTTGATTCTGCCCATCTTCAGCTAAATGACTCTCCACGATCTCTGTTTGACGAGAAGAACAGAACACAGTCTCTGTGTAGCTGCTCCCTGAAACATGCACCTCTGCCAATTGCTCAGATACAGCAGCAGATGTAGCACCTGACCCTGGCAAAGATAGGTGCTTCCCCCCAAGCCCTCTTACCAAGGACCTGCAGCTCCCAGTGCAGCCTGATGAGAAATCCAGGGTATGATTCCCAAAGTTGCTATGCTGGATTGAGACAAGGATCAATGAGATTTGAGCCATTTATTGCTTTGCAAGTTTCTGGCTCACTGGAGACAACTCAATGACTTGTTTGTGCTGGGGAAGTTTCTCAAACCCTGCAATGAGTTCAGAGTCACAGTCTCCAAGGCTGTAAGGGAGCCAGGGCCCATCTAGTCCAACACAAAGCAATGATAGCTTCAACATTTGCTGTGCACCCTTTCTATGGAGCAGATGGTGTCAAGTCCCACTGAAAGGAAATTTCAACCAAGCATGCTAGGGAAGGCCTGAGAGGTTGTTAATTTTGGTCAGGAAAGATTCCTTTCCATGGATACCAGCAAGACAGCTGTAACAGCACCACACCCAGCTTTGTCCAATTAGCAGTGCCATTTCCCCGACTAATTAGACCACACAAAGGCCACAGCATTATTTCTTGTTCTTCCAATATCAGATCAAATGACACCATTTCCCTTCGCTCCTGCTATCTCTGTGGCATCCTGCTGCAATTAAACACTGTGCTCCGAGCCTTGATCACTGGAGGACCACTTGTTTTGTATGACTCATGTCTGTCAGCAACTTGATCGAAGAGAGGACTGTGTGAGCCAGGTTGTGTCAAGATAAACATACCATAGGACCATTTCACATCTAGCACATGCAGCCTTACAGTGTGCCAGCTGGCCTGCTGAAGCATGCAGTGTTGTAGCAAAGGGGGGAGTATCCTATCCTACCTAAGAAGATGGTGGTTAATGCAAACTACAGCTTCCTGAGCACAACCTGGGGACAGCCAGTCCCAAAGACATGAGATTTCCCTTGATTGCACTGTTTTGTATCATTTTACAGCTTCAATGCTAAAATGTGAGCAGCTCATGATTAGCAAAAGCAAGACCTGGCGTAATCTTAACTGCCCCAAACTGATGATAAGTGGGAGGTTCAGATAAGGAAGTTACCTGAAAATAAGCGTGTTTTGCAGGAGCTTGAGAGACTATAGAGAGGCTCAACTGTGTGCAAAAGATTTTCCTCCACTTGCTGCAGGCTCAAGCCTGGTGTTTTACTTTGAAGTGCCTGCCCTGGCTCTGCCCCAGGGATGGGGTTAGGGCTCCTTGCTTTCAGCTCTGCTCAGATAACCATCACTAAATGAACACAGCACAGCAATCACAGAGATGAAGCAATGACACATGTTTCTTCAGTAGCCATAAAAGGACCCCAGCTCAAAGCCCATCTGTTTTTTGCAGCTGAGATTATGCAGGTTCCTGCACGCACTCAGTTTCTAGAAAATGACCCCAGGTACAAACATCAGGAGCAATCTGTGTGTTTTGCCACGTCTGCACAGTCCTGCCATGAAAGCAGCAGAAACAAAAAACAAATGAGGTGCATTATCAGAAGCAAAATGTGCAGGCTGGACAGGCGTTATGAAAGAGCACTCTGTCAATTCTCAGCAGGGACAGGAGGTTTCTGTAATACTAATGATTTTTCCTGAGCTCTGAGCATGGCAATAACATCAGGAAACACGGGAATACTGCATAGCAAGGAAATACCAAGAGATGGAGTCTTGAGAGAGCTGTCACCTAGGGCAGAGCCATGCAGGCTGCCATGTTGGGCCTGCACGCTAGGACCTGGAGTGCCCAGCAGAGCTGTCATGGTCTTTTCAATCAGCAGAAGGGGCTGCTCGACTTTGGCTGCACGCAGCACAGCACCGTGCTCCTGCCCATCAAATAATGTGGTGGCTTTGGGGCTCTCTCCATCCCTGGGCCTGCTGCCCTCCTCCCACAGCCTTTCCTGGAAATAAAGCAGCTCCTCTCATTGGAGTGCATTGGCAAAATATTCGCCAGACTAAATAATGCAGTATTTTAGGTCTTTTGTGTACTGCTCTGTATTTCTGCTGTCACAACAAAAACCCTCTGATGGGATGTACCAGGTAAGCCCAGCACCAGACCAAAATAAAAGGAAGGAAAGCGCCTGCCACACAGAGGTTCACACTGCACACAGGGCAATTGGACTCAAACAAAACCACTGTTACCCACACAGGGTTGTTGGGGTCCATTTTCTGAAGGAGAAAGGACATGGCAGAGTTGTTCCAACAGAGGGAGCACGGGGACAGCTGTGGCTGTTACACTGCCTGCCCCTTCCCTGCGGGGCATCGTGGGCACTGAGACCATACAGCTGTTCTCACCTTTCTTTTGGGGATAATCTGGTCATCAGAAGGCAAAGTTGTTAAAAATTCAAGCCTTACTTAGCCTCAGTGACAGTGTATAAAGTTAGGATGTGAAAGGCACACGTGGAAAGGCAGTAAAACAGTCTGCAGATCTTTGCTACAAATTACAAAAATAGTGCTTAGCCACTGTGAACTAGAATGGAAATTATTTCATAAATGCCACAAAGACGAGCTCTAGACTTAACAATTCTCATCCTCAGGCAATTTGGGCCAATTTGCAACAGATACATTATTTCTATTAGATTTGGTGGCTCCAGAAATGGCAGAATTATTAAATACGTTTATCAAATTGACAGGGTAAACTGTGAAACGATCACCTGTTTTTCCTCAACTGAGAGGCTGGAATAGCTTGCTTCCTGCTGTGCATACTGAAAGTATCACATGTCCTCCATTTTGAGGACGCATTCTTTGCAATCTTTGCAAAACTTACTTTTGCAATTACAGTTTTTCTAGATGTGGCAGGGAAATTCAGACAACAGAAATACAGGACCATCAGGCAGGACCAGATGGGGATTGGGCTTAGAAATTAATTTTGAACTAACAGGATGGTGTGATCAACGTTCAGAAAAGTTATGATAATAATGAAGCACACCATGACAGGGGCTAGAAGCTAGGCAGTGCCCAGGTGGTAAGGTAATTTGCCATGGACACAACAGCAAGGGTGGAAATGGGGAATCCATTAAGTACATACAGCTGCTAGAGTACAAGGTGAAGAGTGGTTGTTCATAACTACGACATACTGTGAGCAATTCACTATATTACTTTTTAAACCCTAGCACCATCAGCTAAATCAGACATCAGAACAGCACACTTTTAGGAAGAAGAAACAATTTGTATTGCAAAAATCTTAGCCATGCTTTAAATAAGCAAAAGTCTGCGTGCCTGTATCAGTGTGGACTGATATTGAGAAATGGGGCACACAATGCAGCTCTGCAACCATCAAGGGAGGCTTTGCAATTAAACATCCTTCTCATTCCATTCTGAATACCTAAGGTATGATTTTAAGAACCCATTTTGACTGTTCTCCCAGCCCTGCAGCAGCTCTCTTCTCTGTTGTTTAAATATGAAATGTTCCTCACAGCCTCATTAGTTCTGTGTTACGGACAATGCCTGGCCTAGTAGTTCCACCTGTGCTGCAGGTATCTTGGAGATATCCCCAAATCATCTGATTGGGAAAGCAGTGAGATTTAGATTGATTATAAGGAAGAAGGTTTTTCCAATAAATCACTGGCACAGGTTGCTCAGAGAGGAGTGGGGGCCCCGTCCCTGCAGACAGCCAAGGTCAGGCTGGATGGTCTCTGAGCACTGATGAAGCTGTGAATGTCCCTGCTCAGTGCAGAGGGGTTGGGCCAGATGGCCTTCAAGGGCTCCTTCCAACTCCAACCATTCTATGACTCCATGCTAACCTCTAACACCTGATGTCTGTGCTTAAGCCACACAGTAGTTTAATGACAGCGGGCTCAAGTGTGATAAAAAGGATTTTGTTCCCTTGTCTGCTGTAGGGAATTTCATCTCATGACTTATGTTCTGTGGACCAGGGCTCACTGCTTTGTGGCAGAGGGTTACTAAACCATAGTTTCTTCATTCTGTTTTCCCACATCTTGCATAGAAGGAGCAGAAAATGCTCAGCCCAGTACATGCCATCACTTGCACCACTAGTATAGGCCAATAAAAAACAAGAAGGTTGTCACATCAAGAATCCATCTGGGTTTCTGTAAGTAATACCTAATTCCGGTCAGATACTTTGGGCAGGATTTAGAGTACATTCCCGCCTTCGACATTTCCTGTGGATACAGAGCAGGAAGAAAACACTTTAAAATGTGTAAGAGCGTCCAAGGTGAGCGCTTCCAGAATTAAAACACGATTCTCTGATGAGCACTGATGTCACTGCAATACACTTGTGGAAAGCCAGTTGTAAACACGGAGCGGTTCGGCTGGGAAACCAGCTTCCTGCAGATTAATTGTGACAGTGATGTATGCACTATGTAAATAGAACTAATCAGAGATGCAGGCCGTAGAGCCACGGGGCAGGCAGGAAATGAATGCTGCTGAGAACTTTGCAGACTCACTTTCTTATTTTGACCTTTCAAGAGACGAAATAATAAATTTAGCACAGTGCAGATGAGAACATTTTTCACAGCAGAAGTTGTGCTGAAATGACAGAGGTTCCCAAGCCAGCACCGAGTTTGATTTTTCATCGCAGATGCCTTACGAAATTCTTTGGACACTCCTTTCGCACACGTGCAAAGCATTGTGTTTGTGTTTGTGATGCATATCTACAGCAATGCAATTGTGTTTCCTTCCTTTTAAACAGCAGCAGCAAAAGGTTTTGCAATGTGAACTATGCGTAGATGTAATGGTTCTCTTCCACTGACTCAGAAGTATCTCACATGCCAAATTCCGACATCGTGATGAATCTTTTAGGCACACCAATGAAGACATTCACAGAAGTAGCAAACTGCAAGCTCCTCTACTTGAGGTGTGCAATGAAGTTCTTTCCCTCTGGTATTGGTTCAAAATAACAATATATCGGATCAGAACGTTATTAAATTGTAGTTCCAATTACAGTTTCCAATAACAGATAGTCAATAAATATTGATGAGTGATAAAAGTTGAGGTGTTTCAGAGGAGTCGCGGAATTATTTTTCAAATATTAATTCATCCAAAACATGCAATTTTCATTTTCCATTCTTTAAATACCATAGCAATAAGGAGAAATGTGGAAGCACGTTTTCACAGCCCTTCAGAGAAGATCTGTGCTGTGCTTACTGTTTACAGGACCGTAAGGACATTGTTGCTTTTTTTTTCTTGGCATAGAGATGGTATCACTTCCCTTCAGCAGAAAATAAACCTAACCCCACAGAGGGCATACAGCTGGTGGAAGAAGATTGAGTAAGAACGATGGCAGAACTTGGTTTTGGAGAAGCCTGGGCAATACTGGAACACAAGCATGGATGTGAAGGTGGCAAGGTTTACACATACCAGGCTAGCAATAAAATATGTTTGAAGAAAGATGTCGCTTAGAAAGAAGCACTTCTGGTTGTGCTCTAGCTCCCAGTGCTCAGCTGAGCTCAGTTAGGACTTCACTTGTTTTCAGCTAACATGAAAATCTGAATTATTCAGAGCTCACCTTTACAAACAAACAAAAAAAATATTATATATCCAGTGTATAATACAAAGTCTTTATAGCTAATACTATCAGTCAATATTTCTCTCACAGAGAGCAGTTCTAAGTTCTACCTAACTCAAGCGTGACTTAATCATAAGCTGGGCTGGATCCCTACCAAACCCTGACAGCAGTCTTTGCAGAGACATTTCAGCTGAGGAATAGGCCCAAAGAGATCAGTGCTTCCCATCTTGCACTTTGTGATCTAGTCAATTTTGCTGTTTGTGTCAAGTAAAGGTACTTCTGAAAATGCATATTCTATTCAATTATCTGTGAAAGCTTTGCAAATATATTTCAGAGGTCAGAAAAATGGTTGCTAATTAAGACATCAGTTCTCAGCCTGAATTTCTTCAGAGCTTTTTAGGCTGAAGTCATGTCATCAACATCATATTCCGGGTCTGTTTTTTCTGGCTTAAAATAACGTACTCGCTTTTCTAGCTCATCATCTGGCAGTATATAAACCATCCCAGAAGCATTTACAGGGTCATTAATACCGTTGCTATAACAACTGCAGCCTGCAGTGCAAAACAGAGATGCTTATTAGCACCAGCACCATCGCTGACAAAACACAGGCTGACTTTAATGTCATTTGGCTACTTCAGGGACAGGGTTTAATATTAGCTTTCTTTAAATGGAAAAATTTAAAAAAAAAGAGAAAGATTGATTGTAGTGATTCTGTATTTTCTTTCAAAATGTCCAACTGAATTCTCAGGAGATGCTGCATTTGGACTGATACCACTTTCATACCATGGTACAGTCTTATTTCAAGAAACATCGTTTGCTTTTGGGGGCATGTAAGAGTGGACTGGACAAGGCTTTCAGGCATGCACTGACAGATCAGCACTTAGCATTACAGAGCTGTAAAAGCTGAAAACAAAGATTTCATATGACCATCTCTGTTAAGGAGCAGTGAAATAAAATAATGCATTCTTTGTTTATTTTTTACTTACTGGTAAAAGGCAGAATATATTATTAAAGAAAGCTATGGTTAAAGAAATCTCAATAGGCAGGATATGATACATAAGCCTACTCTGAAACTGAAAATGTTTAAAACCATAGCCCTTCTTCTCAAAGGTGCTCAGGTTACAAAAAGCAGTTTTGCACTGAAGATTTTCCATTCAGTCTGATTTTAAAATGTGTGTCAGAGGTAATATGGAGTACTTTTTATCTGTTCCTTTTTCAAAATAAATAAATAAATAAAAATAAAAAATCAGTATATACATATAGAGAGGGAGATGTTATATTCCAGGAATTTGGAGTAGCAGCAAAATTTTTTTTAATTCCTTGGACTCTGAGTACTTCCCCTCCTCCTCAGCCCTGCAGCCACAAGGAAGGGGCCATGGTAGGACCTGAACTCAGCAGAATGTCAGTGAGTGCACAGAACTAGCCAACACTGTGGGAAGGGGTTGAGGTCATGCCTTCTCCTCAAGGCCAGGGATCTTATCTGAGTTATCAGAGTGAGTCACTGGTGTTAAGAAGAGGAAGACTCAATGAACTGCGGTATCACTCAGCTATAGCAAGGAGACTTTCTCTGGGACCATCATGCCAGTTGCTCTTTTCCAACCTCTTGTTCAACTAACAGTGGTTTCTTTGGTAAATTTATTATTCCTGTGCATCTCCAACACAAATTCTACTAGAATGAGAAATTTAACCAAGAACGAGCTTGTACATTAAGAGCTAATTTGTGACAATTAGCCTAAGAAATTAGCACATTTAGGTTATGCAAATTGGAGTAAGAAATTTTTGGTTATTCAGTGTCAAAATAAGAAGAAATCACTCTGTGTGTGTGTTTGTGTATTGAAAGAATTTTTATCCAGGCTGGGGGACTGTAAGTGAAAATAAAGCCATAGATACAAAAGATAAATGAGAAGCTGTAAGTGGAGAAGCTTGAAATTAGAAGTAGGTGTTCAATACTTCTGAAAAATGGTGCAAAACACCAAATTTCTGCTTACAAAAATATTTTATCAACTACTGCGTCATCAGGCTCTTGTAGCCTCAGAAATGCTGAGATTCCAGTTAGCAGGTTGTAGGTAGAGCTAACTGTGTTCAGCATATGGCATCTGAGATTGCAGAAGGCAATTTAAGGTCAGCTGGAAGTTCTTCTAGGAGCTTAGGGGTAACGTTATCCATTTTGTACTACAAAGTGATTCTCACTGAAATTCATTTTAGAGGAGCTATACGCACTTTTTACACGTTTTTGGGAGAAGATGGTGGCATCTCCTAATTATTCCAGGACGTGGAGTGCCACGAGCACAGAACCAGGAGTCGCTCTGCTAAAAGCTGCGTTTGTCCGTAAGAGCAACGGCCATTTTGCAAAGTTGTAATCTCACTTCCTTAAATGACGACTGTAAAAGCAGAACTCTACTTAAAGTCCTGTGTGCCTGCAGCTGCACTGACAGCTAAGGTGGCAAACCTCCTCCTTCCCACAACCTGCTCTGGAAACTGTTCTACAGCCAATTGGGGGAACCCAGCCCGAGAACACGCCTTGCTGAATGCACCGCGTATAGAGATGAAACCGCTGTAAGGAACTTAGAGAAGCGTTCTGTAAAATTGGGACACTTTGTTAGAAGATGGAGAACCCACTTCTTTTGTTCCCTCAACTGAACATTTCTGCTTCGAAGGATAAATCCTATTACAAAGTCATGAAATCAACAGTTAAAGAAGAGCCAAATAAAGCAAGCAAGCCCGGGTAAGTTTTAAGGTCATGCTGACAGTTTGAGTGTTGTTTACTCAGAGGATTCTTCCAACATAGCTCGTGGGTGTGAATTTAGGGCGCAGATCTTTCTCGTTTTGACCAGTGTGTGTGAAAATTGGTGAACTGCAAGCCTGGGAATTGTAGACATGAAATATTCATTCATCAAGGAAATAGTTTTTAGGTACAAAAAACAAATAAATAAACTAAGTAAATAAGAAAGGCGGGTTTCACAAAGTTCTGAAAAATGCTTTTTAAACCCTAAGTATGATCTGGAAAATATTCTTTGTAAAGACTGCAAGTGTGCGGAAGCACTGCTTCCTTTTTTCTTTGCAGAACATTAAAAGTAGAAGATGCTGAACCAACTGTTTCACGTGCTCTTGAACTGTGCTCATGTTCCTAATATGAAATTTCACCCTTCTCCTTCAAAATTCGTGGAAAACGCATTGAAAAAGAAAAGATTCCCACTTCTGTTTGCTAGTGCTTCATATGCAATTCATGTTAATATCTGAAAAAGAAATTCGTTAATGTGAATAATATAAACAGGAGAAGTGTTAGAAATACTAGTGTAAGTGAACCTTTGTGGACCTGTGGTGCAGAGGCAGAGACATTAGTCAAAGAAATGCCTGGAAAAAAACCTTTTAACAAAGTTGATTTAAAAGCTACTTGAACTCTGTTGTAGAGCAAAGCAGAAGAGAAACAGACTGAGCCTTCTCCTGCAGAAATCGGAATTACATGAAGCTGAACATCTTGGTAAACCGACAAACTTGACAAAAGCATCAAGGTAGGCATTATAAAAGGCAGAGATGATAGGGATTTCTTCTAGGAAGTTTCAATGTGGCCCAGAACATTTCCTGTGTATGCGTGTGTGCATTCAGACTTGGCAGAGAGTAATACTTTCAAAATCTGTTTCATTTAAAGTTGGCTATCTAACTCAAGCATACAAATAGTGTAGAATTATCTGGCATAGAACAAAAGAACTCACCAGTAGCGTTTTCACACCACTAAGAGCAGATTATAGCCCACATGTGCATATATATAAAAATCTTTACTCATGCCAACAGCATTTTTCTTAGTCCACTTGTTGTCTCTAGCAAGCATTTACTCAGAAATGGAGGTTAAAAATTACTGTTTAGAAGGAAATGATATAGCTCCTGAGAAAACAGATTTTCCAAAGAATTCGGGATGCATCTCAAATACTGGATATATAGTTCCTTGATAATTGCAGTATTGACAAAACACTGTCTTGTCTCCCAAATTCAAGTACTGATGTTTAAACACTGCTGTAATATTGTCCCTATGACACTATTTCCCATAAAGATGTAGAGTGAAATACTATTTTCGTTAAATTCAGTGACAACTTAGTTCTTGGCCTCACCAGGACACCAGAATCTCACACGAAGAATTACACTGATAGGTCTTGAGTGAAAAGTACTGCAGAAGTACTGCAACTCCAAGGCCTAACAAATTAATAGCTCTTTTCTGTCCATCGCAGAACGCAATCAGAGATTCCTATCTCATTTTTAAGTCTTGTTAATGTTGTTCAAGCAATTACTGCTTTAGGGGCCAACATCTACTGCTTTGACCAGAATGCTGTCTCATATGTGTAAATAAATATCGTGGCTATCCAAATGATAGCAGTACTCACGATCTGAAAGACTTTCCTCTCCATGCTCCCAGGGGAGGATTTCATTGCTTCCCTCAACCTCTCTTCCCCCCTACTCCCCCCAACTTTCTTTGTTGTGCTGCTCTGCTTAATTCAGTGGTTCTACAGTTCACTTGAAAGATCTTGAAGCTATGAACAAAGGTAAAGGAGTGTTGCAAACAACCTTTTTCAGTTCCTCAGTTCCAGACACGTAAAACTGTGCTAAGATTGTACCTAAAAGGAGAAAGCACAGCCTCCATGCCACCTGTAGGCAGACGACACCTTTTCAGTGCTCATTCTTATTTAGGTGGCTGAGTACTGCTGGGTATTTCACACTCAGGTTCTGGTTTCTCTTTGTTATGGCAGCACTCCCTGGTATGGCAATGTCTTAGGGATCTGTGAAGCTGCTTCTTTCTAAAAGAAAATGAAGAAATCACACTAGGAGCTTCCAGCAAAGAACTTCTCCAGCATTTTGTGCACTACTGGACTGTGTATGTGCTCTGAAGCTGCCAGGGTTTATCTTTCACCATTACCAAATTCATTTCTGTGGCTGCAGTAACCCATTATTCCCAGATGTACAAGCACACACAGTTCAGAGAACTGCACTCTTTGTACTTCCCATAATTAAAAACTCTGTGAGGGAGTGAGGTCTCGCTTTCCCTGAATCCAGAATTCCCCTGCTTTATTGGCCTACGTTCATTTTTCACATTTCAGTTCTCCATTATTTGTACGCCTTGAGAACTGTTTGTCTCTCCCTAGCTAAGAATTTCATTCCTATAAGCAATGACTTCAGCTAGGAGACACATGACACCTGTAAAAGTATAAAATAAAAATCCCCCTTTTACTTTTTACACAAAACTGAGAGCATTACTGGCTTAAATTCCCTCTCATAGTCATTGGAATTTCCCTTCGTCTAAAATTCATGTGACTACAGATTTTGCCAAGGGAACCCAAGCTATGTAAATCAGGCAGCAGAAAAATGTGAGCCTGGGGCAGGAAAGAGGCATCTTTTCCAAAAGTGTTCAATGCAGAACAAGTTCTTCTGGTTCTCAGCTCCACTATCAACTAATCCTGGACAAGCTGCTTAAATGAGGACATTCCCACTCTCAGAGTACAATGCTATGTCACCAAATGAAAATGGTTCTAAATGTTAATACTCATTCTTCAGACTTAGAACTAAAGCATAGGCCTAGCATGGTAAAGTTAATGCCAGCCTTGTACCAATTCCTGTATGTGTATGTATAGGGATAACCGATACAGCACAAAAACAAATTTTTATTTGGAAGAATACGAATATTTTTTTCCTACCTGTATATTTCTCTAAGACAGAATATTGGAAATAATTGAGAAATACATCTAACTTGGCACAGATGATGAAGAATATGTGGAGTTTTGTGAATTGAGTGCAGCACCTCAGAATAACGTGACATTTAAACATGTTTGTGGTGAACAAACCAGACTGTAAGTGCTTATACCCTAGAAAACTATCAGCTAAACCGTACCACTGCAGCTTCGTCTACAGCCTATTGAACTTCCCGTACTTCATCACAAATAGGCTGTGGTAATGCAGCATCAGAACCACATCTCTGCTAGAGTATTTTTACTAACTAACCAGGAGACTGACCTGCTTCCCTTGTGAGTTTTGCCATACTGCATCACCTCTATTTCCTCAAAGATTCCTCACAGAAACACAACATAAACATTAGAAGAAAAATTCTCTGCTCCGATCTTTTATTTTTTAAAGGTAAAAAAAAAAAAGGCAACTCTTCAGGAAAGAGTTAAAAAAAGTTACACTCTATGTTTCTCAAGTCTGTAATAGAGCTCCTAAGGCAACAGAATCTTATCACTTTGTGAAATGGCCCAGAGCAATAATAGCAATTGATAGCATATCAAAATAACTTGATGAATACACAGCATGCACAGCTCCACAAAACCATATTTTGTTTCTTAAGCAGTGTGTCTCCTGAAGAAGCAATGAAATGGGGCGAATCTTTTGACAAACTGCTTTCCCAAAAAGGTTAGTACTCTTTTCTTCTCTTCCTGAAGACTGTGCTGGTGGAAAATTGATGGAAAATTACAAAACGCAGTTGTGCACTTAAATAGATCTGTCAGTTACCTAAATTAGGTACGTTGGGTCATTTATAGCAGCATGTGTTCCTGCTCTGCTCATGTGCTTAGGCTACAGCATGCTGTCATCTACTGAAAGTAGTTGAAAATAACTTCTAAGCTTGGTATTTTATTGGACAAAGTGATAGGAAGTGAAGAGTTTCTGCAGTAACTAGTAAAAGGCAGCCAAAGGTAATTAAATTGTTCTGTAATGAATAAAATGCTTTTCTGCTGTATGAATTCTAATCAGACTCTTGGAAAAATCCATTATAATAGTGGCATGCTCATCAATTATTTAGAACATCATTCACTCACATTAGCAGAAGGCTATCTTATCTTTTCTAGACTACATTTTTCAGTATTGTCAAAAAGAAGAGCTATGTTCAGATGAGATAACTGCTGTATTACCATAGAAATCCCAAATGGCAGTCTTAAAAAATGGTTAGAAATCTGCTGGCAGTCTCATCCATCATTTGGCCTCTGCCCAGTATCTTGTTGTTCCTGTCCAGTCTTATTATACAGCTTGTATGATAAAGGCTAATTTTTTTTTTGTATTATCATCAGTATCCTTAGTTCATCTTTCATGAAGTGACAGCCTCTTTGTTCTTAAACATTTTATAGCCATTATTTTTCTATTAGGGATAACTAGCCATGTGTAACATAGAGATAATATTGAAATAAGCTTATAGTTATACAAGTTCTTATAGAGGAGAACTTGAGAGAAAATGCTTCTCAGTTCTAATCCAAGATAAAATAGCAAATTTTTTATCCAAGATAAAAATAGCAAAAAAAAGTCCGAGTTTGCGTGAAAATAATACTATATCTTTGTATATTGTCTGCAAGTTTCATTCTGAACTTAGTCAACAACTTACTGGCATTGGGACTTTGCTTGAAGACCAGAACTTGAGTGAACTGATCATTTTGGAAACATTGCTCTTAGTGGAATGTATTGATTTTCATATAAGAAGTTTAGCCAAATCATCCTTTCAATGTTGGTTTAAATGTTGATTGTTACATTGGAGCTAGATTATTTTAGTCTTCTGTTAACTCTGGGAAAATAAAAGATATTTAAATGGACTACAGAAGATCTAAAAAGTTTGGGGATATCAAGTCTCTAGCTTAGGAGCAGCATTTCTGGCCCACATCCTTAGTACTCCCTTTCATACAGATAAATCCATCCAGAGCCACAATCTCAGTGGTTTTAAACTCTTGAGAATCAATGATTGATTCAGCACTGAATATACAAAGTGTACCAAGGCAACAATCATTTGCTTTACAAATAATAAGAGCTATAGGAGGTAACATTTGGCCAAAGGACTGACTCTTCACAATGGCTATGACAAAGATTTATTACATCACTTTCATTCAAATTTTGTTCAAATATTCCTGACTGCAAGACCAAAATCTTAAAAATGAAAACATGTTCAATGGACCTAAGAAAAGAATTTGTCAGTTTTGGTGCAGTTTGTTCCTAAAACAGTAATAGGATCCAAGATGGCCATTATTTGAAATGGCCCATTGCTTACATAGATATCAAATGCACATATGTCATCATCCTTCCATTCTGGAGGGACGCACATATAATCCAGCTGCAGTGGGCAGACATTCTCATTGCATTTGGGTTAACCTAATTCAATCTGATATTTAGCAAATTCCATCACTTCCAGATACATACAGATGATTTGATTGCTTCCATTTATACATTCTTAAGGTCTTGGTAATCAATAATGAGAATTCTGTCATGGGAGTTACAGCATGCACTTATTTTAAAGCCTTTATGCAATTTAAAATAATGATCTGTGATGCAATGTAATTTAAAGGGAGCACAACCCGTTTTGTGACTTTGCTTAGACTGCCTGAAGATATTAACTGTCTGATAAGGAGATATGAATATATATATATATTCATTTAACACAATTCAATATTCCCTTCTGTAGATGGGTTGGATGCCTTCACAAGATTTCTGAAAACGGAGTTCAGTGAGGAGAACATTGAGTTCTGGATAGCTTGTGAGGATTACAAGAAGAGTAAAACTACAAACGAACTTTTCCCAAAAGCTAAGACCATTTATGAAACGTTCATACGGAAAGATGCTCCAAAAGAGGTACAGTAAAAACATTCTTCAGCGTACACAGTGTTTTCCACAACTGCATCTGATGAAATCTGCTTTTAAGAAGTGTGTGTCCAGAAACAGTAACAACCATTAATTGTGCTGTCACTGACTTAAGGAGACTGTATCTTACATGTCAAAGCTTTGGAAGGAAGCCTGGAAGTAATTGCTTAGTTTATTCATCTCCAGGCTCCTTGCAAAACCCACTGCATATTGCTCTTCTAAGTATACAACTCTGAGTTTGAATATTAGATCACGGGAATCAAAGATTCCTGTTGGTCTATAAAGCCAGGATATATATGCACATATACATACACACACAGTTAATCTAGTGAAAAATAGCAATGATAAATGTTAATGCTGCCATGAAACATATCAGCTAGCATTTTTGAAGAAGTATTATCTGTCTGTAGTCAATGCTGCTTCCAGAACAACAGAATAATTCTCCCATTCTCTTAAACTATTTGTCAAATGATTACAGACCCAGAAGCTTTTGTTTTAAATAAGCCAAAAGACTGAAAGAGGCTAGAAGAATTTACTAAATTAAACATATTCCTTAAATGATAGTGATAATGTTCTAAGCAAAGATTTTTCATGATTAATGTTCTCCATCCTCAAAGCTCTGGCTGAGCGTTCTTGCTATGTTACTGACAGCACACAGATAAAAACAAGTTGCTATGTCAGTACTAATTAACATGAAGGGCTTTTTTTATTACTATAGTAGTGCAAAAAGTCTGAATATTTACAATTCTTCATTTTTCTGAAATGTGTTATGAAGGAATCATACTGTAAATGAGCAAAAAGAACACTTTATTTTTTTTTTCTTTTTGCCTACTTGGGAAGGAGATGATGAGCTCTTACTGAAATCAAGCTCAGCCTCCTCAGTAGGTATTCTGGACTTACATTTTCCTCTAATTCTGTCAAGGTTGAACAGAAATATGGCACTTGCCAATTCTCCCTTTCCCTTGTATTTTTTTTTAAACTTGCTAGAAGAGCAGAAGTTAAACTCCAACAGCTACTTCCCTGTAACAAAGGTGAAATAAGTGTAATTCTTATTTTAAGAGAAGGATTACAAAATGGTGCAATCTCCACCCATAATTCTCACAGACTATATATAACATTCAGATCCACCTTTGACAGGGGCCTGGCTTACTAGTGCCACTTTCAAAACTTACAGCCTTTTTTACTCCTTTTCCTGCAACATCTCAGTGGGTGGACCTTACTTAAAAAGAAAAACCCATAATTTGGTCTAGTGGTTGGCAGCCATGCTCATGGCAGGGTGTTGGAACTGGATGATCTTTAAGCTCCCTTCCAACCCGAGCCATTCTAAGATTCTCTAATTATTTGAGCCGGAACTTACCATTGCTAAATAATCTGTGAGCAATTATGGTAGGACATTGAGCCCTGATATTGTCATGCCTTGAGACTGACAAACAAAAGGGTGAGCAGGAAGAAAGCTGGGGAGGGGACAGAGCATGGAAGTCATACTTTGACCAAGAGTAACCTAATGATGGGGCCCTGGGTAGCCTAATCTAGTATTGGATATGGTGGCTGGCCGCCCTGCCTGCAGCAGAGGAGTTGGAGCTTGGTGATCCTTGAGGTCTCTTCCAACCCAAGCCATTCTATGACTCTATGATTCTATGATTTCTGTGTGAGATCTTCCCAGGAAGAATGCACCAGTGCATGGAATAAATGATCATTTTGATGTGCTTTCCACATCTCTAAAGCCTCCAGAAACTCACTAAAATTATTTTAATATTTTAATTCTTAGAATTTTCTCACCCTCCTGCCATCAAAACCCCATACAGCATCTAGAAATCTTTAATATACACTACTGCATTCTAACGAGACAAAGTTCTACGTGTCTCTTAAATGAAAAAGGAAGGAGTTCAGCCTTAGGTTGGTGATGCAAAACTTGGCGGCAGCAACTATTCCAAGATTGCTGATAGTGAGTTACTTTCAATCAGATACTACCACATCAAAATGTGTTGGTTGTATCTTAACTGATATTTTATCAGTTCTTCAGTGTACCAGTGACACATTTATGTAGACTTTCTGGCAGCCATAACTGAAAAGGAATACACTAATTCTATGGCCTTAATCTTGAGTAATATACAGGATTGAAAGTCCTTTTTATCAGAAAACTCTTTCACCAATGTACAATATCTTTGCTACGGACAACGAAAGAATTGTGTTAATGCACGTTAAATAAGTACACTTTTCCTCATTCTCCAGGTGAATTTGGACTTTAAAACCAAAGAAGTTACAAGTCAGAATATTGAGCAGCCCGTCATTACCACCTTTGATGCAGCACAAAACACAGTCTACAGGCTGATGGAGCAAGACAGCTATCCACGCTTCCTAAGATCTGATCTTTATTTGAATTTGGTTAAGGGGAGAAATCCTGGTCGTCCCACTCTTAGGAGACGATCACGGTCCTTCACTGTCAATGATTTCCAGGGTGTGCGACCAGACTTTACCATCTGGCAATAGGGAACTCAGCCCTCATGAATTCTAGCCACTGCAAGCAAATTGTACATGTGTTATAAATTACAAATCCTTAGGTGGTGTAAATAAGTGGCAAGCAAAGTTGCATGCATTCATACCAGGTCATAGTTTTGTTGCTAGTGAGTAATCCCATTTACTGTAGACAACCAGGCAACTTATTGCTGAGACGTGTCATGTGAAGCTTTTGTACAGTATTTTTTTTTGTAACTCAAGCAGGAGCTGTTATCATATTAGAAAGAAGAATCAGAGTTTCTGACAAAAATGTTGTCTAAAACGCTATTTGATAACACCCATCATGTATTCTGAGCCTGTATCGTAAGACAGTTTTGTCACAGTTTGAATCTGTATAGCTAACCTTTGCACATGATTTTTTTTTTTTTTGTAGTATTTCCTACACTAAGAATGGAATATTTGTAGTACTTACTCATACTGCAGAACACATGGGAACATTAGTTAGGTGAAATGTAAAAATTATATGGATTTTAACTACAGCTACTGCATAATTAAAATTTAGCTATTGCATATTTCAAGAGGATGATAAGAACGCCTATTTAATTTTTATAGGGATATATTATATAGTCTTCTTGTACATCTTTTCTTTATATTTAAACTATGCTGTATAAAATAGCTTTGCTATCAAATTTTTTATTCTCTCTCTCTTTTTTTCTTTTTTCTTTCCAACTGAATGAGCAGCAGTCAAGGGCCAAGAATGCCCTTTTAACACAACATGTGTCATTCAACATCTGGTCATGTGGATGCATATGTCTGTCTAGAAGGAAGCATGCTTTTTCCCCATGCTAAGCTAGGTATGAGGCCAGTTAAACAACACAATCGACTGTTGTTCTCAGTATGCAGTTCTGTGTCCTAAAGCTGACTATCCAATACTGCACATAAATGCTCCCTTGTGTGCTCCCCTCCATAAATAGCATCCTCTGAAATCATAGAATGGCCTGGGTTGAAAAGGACCACAATGATCATCTAGTTTCAACCCCCACACTTGTGTGCAGGGTTACCAGCCACTAGACCAGGCTGCCCAGAGTCACATCAGCTCTCAAATGCCATACTTGATAGTTCACTTGAGAGATAACAGTGGGTCTGTTACAACACAGGCGTAAAACCTGTATGTTTGCCACCAGATTCTCAACTGGTGATCATGTTACTTCATACCTTCACGGAATCTAATATTTGCTCTTGCTGTGGACGAAATAAATGTAAAAGAATGCATCTACTACTGCTCCAAAACTCAGAGAAATGACAAATACAGTGCTTTGAGTAAGACATTTCCTTCTTAGCAAAAAACCCAAGCAGTTACTCAAAACTGTCTGCAGTGATAAATAGAAGTCAGCAGGCGCCTTTGTTTCCTTTCACAGGAACATGGAAAATGTTGCTTATCGCCAGGGAGGCCTTCCTCACAACCATCATTCTGTAGTACTGACAGTGCTAGTCCCTTGCATGAGTTTTGTAATTACAACAAACAAATAAGCTATTCTTGGTAGCTACTCATGCATGTATGTTTTTCAGAGATAATTATGAACCATGATTTACAGCAGACTGAGGCCATGGGAACTACTATAAGAAGAAAGTAGAGATAAATTCAGAGAAAGGAAGACAAAGGGCACAAAGATAAACCAAAAGGACAGAATTATCTGCTTTCTAGAGGAGATTCCTTTTTGTGGCAGAAAAACAAGTGCTGGAAGATGAACTAAACAGGTTTAGTACAAGTCCGTGACACTTCTCCGTGCTTCAGAGAGACAGGATTGATAAGATTGAAGACTAGCTCTGCAGGGATGTATTTATAGCATGGACAGTGCCAGAAATCATCGCTGGGCTTCTCTAGGTTTGGCAGAATCAATGCCACAGTTAAATAAATGCTGTTGTTTTGCTGGCTTGATGTGAATAATACATACGAAGCCTGCTGGGTATATATTTTTATTGGGAATTACATTATGTAGCAGCTTTCTAGATTTGTGTGTGTTGTTCAGTATTCAGTAAGAGCTCTCAAAATACCTCTTAACAACACTTTACCCTAAATAAACACTTCACTCTGTTCCTTACATAAGTAAAGTCTCCAGCTCCAATGTATGAGGGAAATAATCTACAGAATTCTGTAGCACAGATGTTTGTTGCCTTTTTATTTTCTTTTACCTAGCTCTGATTAGATGCATTGAATTAACTGAATTATTATCTGCTGTTGGTAGCTTGAGGGACATCAAAATACACATCTTCACATCTTTTCTTTGGCTTTTGGGATTTGATATTGTGCAAATGACAACTTAATTAATATTTGTTCTGACAAGAAACAAGAGGACTGAGTTCTAGCATAATGAATCTCAAAGGAAAAGAAAGGTTTCCTTCTACCGCAACTGGAGGCAATTGATAATGTGGCTCTTAGAAGCTGTGGTGTATAGAGGCAAGTAAGTGACTCACAAATGGCAGGTTATTTTTTCTCTCCTTTCTTTTTGTCCCCAGCTGCTCAGCTGCCTTAATTAACTTTGAATACAGTTCCCTCTCCCTTCCAAATTATTTTCCATGCATAACGTTGAAAGGCTCCAACTGAAAAAAATAAAATAAAAAAAAAAATGCATAAAATCATCTTCTCTTCAGTGCTTTATATGCTCATGCATGAACACCTTGCTCAGATACCTGTGTTAGACCCCCCTCTGTTTTTTTGCATTACAGTCAAAAGTCTCAGTCAAATGACCGTTTAGCTCCTGTGTGGCTGTATGCCAAAGATATAAATATCAGTCCCCTATCCAACATCCAGCTTGCCTCCATTTCTTCTTTTCTCCTGCTGTCTTGTTGCCATCTTCCTTTTTCTTTTTCTTTTTTCTATTTCTTTTTTTTTTTTTTTTTTTTTTTTTTTAACACCAGCCAGTGAGAACTGAGCCGTGAAAGCTGCCTGTTTTTACTTTAAAGCTTTTATCCCTACTTTCCTAAACAACATGTGTTGGTGTAAACATCTCAGATGTCAACTCACAAGAGGAGTTATTATGAATCAGACTTTATCTTTGGTTTCATTAGAAAACTTAGTTAAAATTAAGTAGCGTGAAAAACAACCCTGTGAAAGTTGATACCTAGTTTTCAAGCAGAACAGAAGGTTAAGCTGAAACCGAACGTAACTACAATTCCTAAGCAGCTGTTTCTTCACTGTGCTATTTTCTTGTATTTTAGAAACTTGTTTCTTCACAATCAAGGACACTGGTGTATTGGTTTTCCCTTCGATCCATTACTCATCCCATCTTGGTTTGGGACACACCGCCAGCAAGGCAAGACACAGAAGACAACTGATACAGGGAATTATGGCTCAGGAGCTCTCTATGACATCATGCCTACTTTTTATATATTATTGTGTTGGTACAATTTATACCCATCTCCAAGTGCAAGATTCTGATACTGCCCTTTAAGTTTGCACCACACAGGCTTCTTGTGCAAATAGGAACTTTTGTTAATCTGCTGCTATAAAAATAGTAGTTTGTTCATCCAGGACAAGATCTGGGACAAACAATCTGCTGAGTAGTACTAACTTAAACTCTTCAAGTTTGCACAGTTTTGTTCTGAGAATTGCTTCCAATTCCCCTTTAGTCAACATTTGTGTTTGTTTAGCACTTAGAAATCATGTACATAAGGAGCACAACATGATGAAAAACATTTTGACAGATTGTTCTGGAAATCAAATCTTTTACCTGAAGTGACACATTGCTTGGGTGGAAAATAACAGCTAATTTCTTTATGCAAAATAGCTCTGTGGCATACTGAAGATACACAAAGTTATTCACATGGAAAAAAAATAAATAAATGCATTTGTAAGCTGTTCACACCGTATTATTGGAAGGTGGAAGATGCGGATTTACATAGTGCTGTGATTAAAATGGATTTGCATCTGCTATGACAGGTGGTTCCATTTCACTAGGATGCCAGCAGTGCCTAGGTCATCTTCCAACTTAAGAAAGGTGGTAAATCTACTTGTATTGCTTGGATCAAGAGAACCTTCATTTTCCTCCTGCGGTTATGCTGTATGGAGTAATATCCAACTACTCTGGCTGTGGAATGGATTCAACGAAGGCCAAGTGCTGAAGGGCATTAAGATATTGAACCTGACAGCAACACTCTAAAACTTTTGTGGGAGAGTGTGACATTTGCTCGCATTGCACTAAGGTGAGTACAAGGCAACTCTTTTAGGAATATATAAAAAATGCAAGTGATTTCTTAGGTTAATACATCAATAGTGCGAGCTGAAGAGTTGCTAAATACTGGTATCTAGCTCAGGTGTGGTTAAGAACACTAAATGATAAGCTTAATTGCTCCAATCAGCCAATACCTTTTCATAAAGGATGTTGGTCCTTATCAAGCAATAGGGGTGAAGGATGAAATGTGCAACCAACAGCTCCACATTCCCTTTCCTACAGTTCTAGCTCTGTTACCATCCGCCAAAGGCAGCACACTCGTAAATCCATTGTAGGTCAATAGAGAGCTTGTTTGTTTGATGTAGTGTATTATGAATAACGAAAACATTTGCACAAGTAGCTGATGGATGTGTTGTAATACCAAGACAGTTTTTCTCCTTATGAAATTTCAGTAAAATATTGGTCTTGTCTGGCACTATTTTATAGTTCATGGTATATATTCTGTGGAAATTAGACCAAATAACTAATGGCAGAGAATAAAGATGGTAGTTCTTATTTCTGTCATTCTATTATTACTTTTAGAAGCAAGTGGATTCAAAGACAAGAAATCTGCAGGAAAAAAAAAAAAACCAATAGCTTCATTTTGCTGCCAGAAATCTTGCTCAGTATTAAGAAATTAGGGCTCAAAGGGGTACCTTGGGTCGTTGTTCCTAGTTTCCTATTATCAAAGGCGACAATGTAAAATAGTCTCTTTCATGAATGTATCAGTCTCTATATTTAAAGTACAGAGAAGTAGAGAGGACAAAAACCCCACTGGGGAAAATTATCAATGGTACTTTATGAAGCCTTCTGTTTTCCCAATGAAATTTTTTTGCTGTTTATATCCATTTGTTCTTTTACCAACATTCATCTTATTCTTAAGCTAATATATATATATATATATTTCTCTATTAAAGGAGAATAAAGGAAGCTGGGTAAGGGCAGTAAAGGATTAGGCTGCACCACAAGGAGAGAGGCCTGAAAGTAAAAGCCTCCTGGTTCAGGAGAGCAAGGGAGCAAGGAATATACTGAGAAAGAAAAGTGTCGAGAAGAAAAGAATAAAGAAAGAGATATCACAGCAAAAGGAAAAATTATATGAGGACGTTTCTGGGATGGAGTGATGCTCTTCGAAGAGATCACACCGAATGAAGTATCAGTAAGAGCAGAAGAAACTGCTGCTTTACAGTTTTCAGATACCACACGACCCCACTGTTTGTAGCAGCATCAGTGTAAGAAGACTTGTTTGAATAAATGAGAGACAAACACTTCAAGGGCTTAGACCTTCGAGATGTGTAAGGTAATGGATAAGTCACAGGTGTGCTTAGAGCAGATACAATAGTAAGAGCAAAGAAATACAATGAAGAATTTTCTAGCTAGGTGCACTGAACCTATTTTGCATCGTGCTGTTCCACAGTCAGTAAGATGATTTCTCTAATAACATGTTGTTCAGAGCATAACTGTAAGATAGCATGGCCACTGCTGAAAAATAAGCCATAGTTCTGAAAGAGAAAATTGTAAAGGAGGTGTTAAAAGCAGTCTGTCAGCTTGCACTGTACTTTGTGGGGATGCACGTGCTAATTGTATTGTTCCTGCTATCATATCACCTTCAGCTTGAAGATCAGTCAGGAAAAGAAATTCTGCCCTACTCGTGACAGTCAGACAGTGGAACAAAAAATGCCAGTGAAGTGAGTTGTTTTTTATGGCTATTTTAATCTTAGGCTCTTTATGAGAAGGTCAACTTTTAAATGATCTGGACACTTTTTGTTTTCCTTCCCCCTTACACTGTACAATGATGATTTTGGTTCATTGTTGTCACTTCTGCTTGCCATTCCCATCCAAATCCAATGAAATCAGTGAAATCATTCTCTGACTAATAAATGTTAAATCAAATAGTATTACTGATGAGGAAAAGAAGCAGAATTATGTTTATACTGTCTTATCTTTGCTTTTTGTTCTGCTGAAGCACCCAAAATTTGTTATATTTAATTAGAGTTTATTACTGTCACTGAAAGAAATTCTCTGCTGATTAACTGCATTAGCACACAAAATCTCACAGAGCACTGCATGATGCTACGTTTAGCTTTCATTTCTGTTTTTCAATCCAGACTGAATGTATTGCTCTCCAGTTTCCCTCCTGTATGCATGCATACATATTTATAAATACATATATCATTTTCTTCTACTTATTTAAATATCATTTTGTGCAGTTGGATAGAAGTAAACCAACAGCTCCAAAAGCACTTGCTTTTAAAAATGTCAATGCAGAAACCAACTGTAATAATTATAAATATAACTGCAGTTACAGTACATGGTAGCACCGTAATAGAATCATAAAATCACAGAATAGTTCGAGTTGAAGGGGACCCTTAAAGTCCATCTGGTCTCACTCCCTGCACTGAGCAGGACACCCACAGCTCCATCAGTGCTCAGAGCCCATTCAGCCTGACCTTGGCTATCTGCAGGGATGGGGCACCCACACCTCTCTGGGCAGCCTGTGCCATGCCTCACTGCCCTTAGTGTAAAAAAGCATTTTTCTTACATATAATCACATAAGCTCTCGACAAATATACATAGAAAATAGCACTAGTGGTACATGGGATCCTTTTCCACACTGGTGTTCACATATCCCAGCTTCTCACCCATCATGACCACAGACACTGCCAATGGCTTGTGATGCTCTGCCAGCCCAACTTCACCCTCCATTACCTCTGGTTCTTCCTGCCTGCCCTTACACACAGAATGCTCAGGCTCCACAACAATTAATTTGTAAGGTTTCTTGAGGAACAGAGGCTAGTCAGAAAATATGATTTATGCGTCTGTAAGAAATTCCATGATTTGTTTTGACTGCACTGAAACAAAACACTTCCAAACTGTTCAGTTCCTCCTTACTACCAAATGAGAGGGAAGAGGCATACAAATATTTCCAGAGCTGCCAGAAAGTCAAGTGATGATTACATTCACCTGGAATGTAAATTCAGTTTCAAATCCCCATGCCATCGTAAACTGTCTAAGATAAATAATCACAGGGTGGGAAACTTGGTTTCCTCTCAAGGTCTTTGTATAAAATATAACAGTTTCAATACAAGCAACATGAGGCAGGGATCTGTTGGATACCTTTCCAGGTATTCTAGTGTTCATATCCTCTTTTCACTGTATAGAAAATCTGTATCTAAAATTTGGAGGGGAGGGAGTAATCAATGACTTACTCACTTAGTCTGCTCTGGCCTTGCCCTTTGAACTATTTGTTTTATTTTGAGTTCTTTGTTCAGTGCAAAATGTCAGCAAAACCTATTCTTCATTCCCACTGAACTTTTTTAAAAATTGTATTTTAAATGTGCATTAATTTCACTAGAATTCAAAGGATGTTTGAAAAAACCTACTCAGTCTATTTGGAGTAGATTACAGAATACTGGCTTAAGTAAATCCTTTATCTTTCACTACATGTCCTTAGAATCATAGAATCATAGAATCACCAAGGTTGGAAAAGACCTAAAAGATCATCCAGTCCAACTGTTCACCTATTCCCAATAGCTCCCACTAAACCATGTCCCTCAACACAACATCCAGCCTTTCCTTGAACACCCCCAGGCTCGGTGACTCCACCACCTCCCTGGGCAGTCCATTCCAGTGCCTGACCACCCTTTCTGAAAAGTAAGACTTCCTCATGTCCAGCCTGAATCTCCCCTGCCGTAGCTTGAAACCATTCCCTCTGGTCCTATCACTAATGACATGAGAGAAGAGGCCGACCCCCAGCTCACTACAACCTCCCTTCAGGAAGTTATAGAGAGCAGTGAGGTCTCCCCTGAGCCTCCTCTTCTCCAGGCTGAACATTCCCAGCTCCTTCAGCCTCTCCTCATATGGCCTGTGTTCCAGACCCCTCACCAGCTTTGTTGCCCTCCTTTGAACACGTTCCAGGGCCTAGAGGTAACATGAAAAACTGATTGACTCTTGAAATGACTTGCCTGCAAGATTTGCTAGAGGATATCTTTCAGATTTTGTGTATTTTTTTAGTTTTTCCTCAACAAAAAATTATTTCAAAAAAATTTTCAGTTGCATACTATTGAACTGAGGTTTAGTGAAGAAATATACTCCTTACCAAACAGAATATGACCAATGTCACCAGTCAGATTTATTCTTCCTTATTGCTAAATAGTAGTTACGAGACTAACATTCATTTGGAGATGCCTGATATAGGAAAATAGCATAGGAAAGCAGGTAGGCACACAGTGATTCCATCAGAAGTTGTGTGCTAAGAGGCACATCTCTGCACAGTGCTTCATTTTTATGAAACCGTTTTCTTCCAAACAAAAACTGTAAGCAGTAACAATAATACTGGTCAAGGAAGTTTTTTTTTTTCTCTGCTGGAGGTTTAAATTAAAAGCTCATAAAGTGTTAATTTCAATCAAAGCCAAGTTTAATAGAACTGAAAGTTTTTACTTTGACTCTTATTTACGTGTATTCAAACTTTTATACTGCTGAGAAACTGCAGAAAAAAGCCCATAACGTTACCAGTGTTAGCATGATAACTGTGTAGATAATTCTACTCATTCCAAGCAGTAAGTGCCATATTGATGGTTAATCCATTTGAACTTGAGAAGGAATTCAGTACTCTAGAACGTTAATATCCCTCCTATGCTTTTACTGTAGTTCAATCAATTGCAAACTTTATTAATGTTGTTTCATGGATGAATTTTCCAGTGTCAAATAGTATTCTGTTTTATGAGACTGGATCCTCTATGCCCCCACCCCAAAAAGTGCTCCTTCTATGGGATATCCAAATGATAGAGTAGCTACCATGGCCTGCACAGGCAAAAGATCATGATGCTATTTTCAAGGATAGATGTTGTTTCCATAGGTCAAACACAGAAGAAACACTGGCTTGGTCTGACTCTGTGGATACACTACTTGCTAATAAAGGTAAGAGTAGATGAAAAGTGTTAAAAATAACAAAACCATGTCAAATCAACTCACAGACATTGCCATCAGATTTGCACACTGCTGTCTGCCCACCTCACCATGTACTCTGAGCCACAGTACTGCTGGTGGCATGTAAGCCTTGCTCAAATTGAAACTCATTACCTGAAAAGCAGCATAGAAGCTATCTCACCAGGCTCTCAACTCTGAGAGCAGCACACTGCCACAGCACAAATCAGTGTTCAGCACGCTGCTTAGAGCGGGGTCAGCCTCACATCCCTGATTGTCTAGTTGCTCCAAATCCTCTTACAGACCACCATGACCCTGATTTCTTTTTGAATAATGAGCATTGGAGAGACCAGCTCATACGAAGCAGGTTTTGGGAGCCTTCCTCTGTGAATAACTGGCAGAACTCCCTTCATCACCTTACCACTGCTGTTGTTTCATGCCCTACTTATTTTCCCCAAAACAGCCTCCTGGGGCTAGCTGCTGGCTGGTTGGCAAAACAATTTCAGAAACATAAGTGACAATATATATCCTGCAAATAAATGCACACATTATAGAATCTATATTGATTTTTCAGCTTCCTTCTACCCCTCAGTCTCATGCATTTTTCTCCAGATGGCCTGGCAGCTTTCAGGAAGTTTTTGAAGTCAGAATTCAGCGAGGAGAATGTAGAGTTCTGGCTGGCTTGTGAAGATTTCAAAAAAACCAAATCTTCCACCAAGATCGCAGCCAAAGCCCAGAAGATTTATGCTGACTTCATTGAAGCTGATGCTCCAAAGGAGGTAAAGATTTTTTTGCATGTACTTTGGGTACCGACTGAGGATGGGAATCAAGTGGAAAGTTCAAATCCAAAACTCCTACAATGACAGAAAACTCATTTCAACTTGGCTGCCCTTCCCTGTTATGTCAGCAATTTACCAGGTGGAGAACTTTGTGTGAAACAGAGCCTGATTTGCTCTAATCACTAATTTGCCCTTTGGTGATCTGTACTTCATAGGATTTGGTCTGGCAGAAAGATGAAATAATCAAAATCAAGTTTTGCACTTCTTTCCCCCCCCCCAGCGATGCCAATTGTCTAAGAACCAAATAAATGGTATTAAATAAATGGTATGCTAGAAAAAGAAGGGATGACCTCCCTGCCAATTGGCATCAGCCTGGGTATGTGGGAGGAAATTCAGAAGCTGATTGTGTCCTGTACACAAACAGACCTCAGCATTCCAATCAAACTGACATTGATTTTGTTCCTCCTTCCTTCCTACAGATTAATATTGACTTTCATACAAGAAATCACATCTCTCAGAACATCTCAGAACCCACCCTCAGTTGTTTTGATGATGCCCAGAGGTTAATCTATAGTCTCATGGCAAAAGACTCTTTTCCCAGGTTTCTAAGGTCAAAAGAGTATAAGGAACTAGCAAAGAAGCAAGACAACAGAAATGACAAAAGGTGGCTCCCATTTTTGTGAGAAGGTAAAAGCTAGAGGCCTGAGTAGTTATGAATTTGTAGGTGCCTCCTGTCACAACTCAGGGTAGGTAATATTTTATTAAAGTGATCGTACAAAACAGAACTCTTAACTGGCTTGTTTTTAATGTATGTGTGGTTGCTTCTGCTAAAGTTGGTGGAGAAGTATTCTAGAAACAGAATGGAATACACTATGACAGTTGAGTTTTTTTAGTAAAAATCTTGCAATTAATATTTTTTTCCAGTAGTTTCTTCATTTGTTGCAGTGATTTTGCATTTTATAAGTGAAATGTTCTGAGGTGTACCATCAGTTTTTTGTTAGAAGTATGGACTCAATAAATTCCTTTCATGGGACTTGAATACACTTATTCCTTTTCATCTACTTATTTGTAAAGAAAAAAAAAATATTCAAAACCTCTTTTAAACATGTTCTACACCACTTAAAATAGAAGAAGAAACGTGGTAGATGCCATACTGTGAATGACAATGAATTAAGGACATCACTTAATAAAAAGTTGTTTTCTAACAAACGTTCCTAGCATTCAGAGCAAAGGGATGTTTCATAATACATGCTCTTTAACACAACTCTCTTCATTTTCCTTTGTATTTATCTCACTTAGTTTTTTTCACTAAAACATCTCACTTGTTAACTGACTATCTGGGGGAAAAAAACCAGAGCAATCTTCTCTTCATACATTTTCTAGTAATGATTAATTTAGTTTTCTTCTCTAAATGCACAAGTTGTAATGTATGCTTACACTCATGACGAAGTAATGTTAATAATGACTCCTTTTTTTTCCTAAATACAGAACCATAGAATCATAGAATCATTGCAGTTGGAAAAGACCTCTAAGATCATCCAGTCCAACCATCCACCTACCACCAACAATGCCCACTGACCACGTCCCTCAGTGCCACATCTCCATGATTCTTGAACACCTCCAGGGACAGTGACTCCATCAGCTCCCTGGGCAGCCTGTTTCGATGCCTCACTGCTCTTTTGGAGAAGTTTCTCCTAGTACCCAGCCTAAAAAGCACTGAACAGTTTTAGTGGAGTAACCATATTAATTAGAATTTGTCATTGTGTCACAAGAAATGACAGGATTTTTGGGTGTCTCCAGTTGCACACTCTGATCTTCTTCATTGCTCCTCAAAGATTTATAGCGTATTTTTAGCTGCAGAATGAGCTGTAATATATTCCTGAAGAAAAATATATTCTAACCCATATGGAGCAGGAGGAATATTCACAATCAAAAATAATTCTAAATACAAGAGGTAACAGTAAGATTAAACAAGCAAAAAAAAAACCCTAGTAACTTTCATTTTATATGAACTCGATCCTTTTGCTATTCTCTGCTAGCCATAGCCTATTCTATCACCTACTTTTTCTTCTGGCTTTCTGCATTTCTTTTTCATTTCTTTCTTCCTCAGCACTAGCGGTTAGCAGAGAAATGAACATGAGAGGCGAGGCTGAGCTACAAGGAGGATGTGGTTTTGTTCGGCAGTCCCTCAGCTACCATTCATTTTGCAATGAAACTTCAGTGGAAAATCGCAACTTCCGCCTGGGTGCCGTCTCGGAATCCTTTCAGCACTGGGGAATTTCTGCTGATTGAAGTCACAGTGAAGACAGCAATCAGGACTGCTGAAATTACATAATTTACTCAAATATATAGCAAGCCATTTTTCCCTCTTACAAATCCAAGTCTCGTTTTCAGAAGAGGTGAGGTCAAGTCGCCTTTCTCAGTGGGCCAAGAAGGAAGCCCAAAAAATCTGCTGCACCAATGGTTGTGATCTAAGGAAAAGAGTGCCTTGAAATAGCCTGTTCTAGTGTTAGACATGGAGGTTGGCAGCCCTGCCTGAGGAAGGGGTTTTGGAGCTTGATGATCCTTGAGGTCCCTTCCAACCCAAGCCATCCTATGATTCAATGATTCTATGTGTGATAACGAAATCACAGATGCCTGACAGTGCTCTTTTTCGAATTCCACATTCCTGACTTTATCGCAAAGAAAACCAGAGAGCAGTAGAGCAGGAGGCTGTCAGGGATCTCCAATTCCTGACCGAAAACATAAAAAAAAAGTCCATCTTCATAAAAATAATCCCTTATACTTTTTCTGGTAACTCTATAAAGAAATAGTGGGAAACCCTCAGTGGAAATACACACGTCCACACAGATGAACATAGACTATATCCAGAGAGGTGGGTATCTGACTAATTCTCTGATCACCAGCCTAATTATCATTAAAAAAATAAACCGTTCTTAGCATATTATTTTAATAATTCTGTAATAAAGTATCATGGAGGATTTTAATGCTATTTCAGTTAATTTAGGATGCTTAAACAGAAATGTACAGTAATTACACTTTTAGGGGTTATCAACAACTCAAGTATAATAGAGCATACTAAGTTTTCCATAATCTTCGAATTAAAACTACATCAACAAAGTAAATTAAAAAAATTGTTGAGCAGACCGTTCAAATCTTTATAAATTAATCTTTTTTTTCTCCTGTTTAAATCTGAGAAAGCACTTGGCATGATTGCTTTAAATACATATACATGATCACTTGAAATTTGTATAATTTGATAATTTGATGTGCATTCACAACTTTTCAAATAATTAAAGCATCTTACTACATACAGCAGTGTTTTGGAGTTGAGCAGTTGGATTTTTGAATAGTTATATAATACAAAATATGCATTATTAAAGATCCATTTCACAAAGCATCTGAAAATGTCTAGATGTGAAAGATGAGAGCCAGTCATTTTTATTCTTGTTCATTCCCTACGTCTATGACTTTCACATTTAAAGAAGTCATAATCAAGCATCCCAAACCTGGTAATGTGACAGAGGAAAAAGCCAGCTACTGAAGTACAACTTTGAAGACTGAACTTTGCCCAAATCTCACAGATTTACCAAGAATTTCCAAGAGTGATCTTGGCCTGTTTCTATAACCTGCTGTGCACAAGTGTGAAATGGAGAGGTTACCTCCATCTTCCACCTACATGGAGGAAAGGGGTGCCCATTAATATTTAAGGAGCGTGTCAGCACTAAAGGAAGGCATTATGGATGTTCAGGCTTCTGGATGATCTTTTTGACCAAAGCCTCTTACTATCAGGCAGAGAAACATCTTCATTGCCAAAGACATTTTTTTTCTTATGCTTTGTCCATAAGGACAAAAAGTACTGTTGTACCTAAATAGAAAGCACTTGCAGAGAGTTCTGTTAGAAAGAACATTTGCACTGCAAGTGTCTTGCTTGCTTTCACTGAAGTATAGTGATAGTTCCTTTTTTCAATCACGCAAAAAGCTCAGTTCTGAGAATTGTTATGCTTTAAAGGACTCAATCTCTTTCAGAACACAAGTGGATTTACCAAAAAAAAAAAAAAAAAGCTACTAAATATAAATGGTAGGAATAAACTCCAAGTGGAATTTATTTCTTAATAACATCATGTTACCGGAAAAAAAACCAACAACCCAAATCAACAAACACAACAAAAACTGAATTCCCACACACAGTGACACTTCTAAATCTCCCACAGCACATAGGAACTTGGATTCTGTCAGATCCATCACGTGCACATCATGGCTAGACTGCCCCAGAATTACAATTAGAGGCGCAGTAATAACAGACGTAAAAGAAATGAATAAAAACATATTAAAAAAAAATATGGAGGTTATTCTGAAAGTAATGTCTCCACATCTGTAGCAATCTGTACCAGTAGAGGTGACCCACTGTCACCACTGCTGAAATGCACCACCCACCCCTCACTGAGCTCACATCCACTCTTTGGTCCCTACAAACATCCAGTAAGAGTTGATGAATTCCAATGGGTGCCATTTTTTCTGCATGGAGAAATTCAATGACACCTCTGCAAATGTTGGAACTGAAGATTCAGCATTTTCTGTTTTGTCAGGAAATTCCTTGCTTGAGCTACAGTGCACAAAATGACTTGAACACTGATACACTGAATCACAGGGCTGGCACAAGAACCTCCCCAGACTCATTTCAGTCTTGATCCAAACATGAAGTTTGAACAAAAGGCTCAAAAGAGAGAATCTCTCCAGCATTCTCTGCTGCTTAAATGAGATGAGCATCACATTAGGATGACCTGAGAGCAGTTTTGCACCATTAACCTCACATAACACCTTCACTCCTGAATGACAGGAACCCTTTGTGTTAGTGTGGGACTTAGAAGCACATTATGGGCCTGAAGAATGGAATGCATTTTCTGCCTTTTGGTGCACTAAAAGCCAAGGGTGGAAAAGCCATGAAAAGAAGAATTTCCTACATTGGTTAAAGATCTCAGTTTGCTTGAGAAGCCTCAGTTTTCTTACCTGCTTAACAAAAACAAGAACCTCATTCATATTTACCTTCAAATAGAGCGTGATGTTCTGTCCTTATGGTGCTTAGGAACCGTAATTGTTCGATACTGTAATTATGAAGTAAAATCACTCCATCTGAAACATTCATTTAGTGACAGACAGAAATGTGGCACTAAAAATATCCCTAAAAGCTTTACTTTAAATATTCCTAAGCTGTTCATTTGGAAAGAAAATACCTCCTAGAAAAGTTTCTTTTTTCATTTTCTCCAGTTCGTCAACCTCTGTAGTTTGATCTCAGAAATTGGACTCAATGTATTCCTAGATGTTTCAAAGGAAGCCCTGCATGCTCTGATCTTTTATTGAGAAAAAGGAGACAATTATAGAGTAAATAATTCTCTTATATTATTATTTTGTTGCCATGGGTTCCGACTGCCATGATAACATTTCTCTATCTTAGATGGGACATTGCCTTGTTTAGTTTTTTGTACTGCATTTATATTTGCATATAAAGTGACTACAGCTGGATTTGTCTCCCCATTTACATCAGTTTGCATTTAGGTTTGCATGCGAAGCTATATTTTGGTCTATGTATATGTTCCTATCTACACATAACCACCCTGGAAAAACAAACAAAACCTTGTACTCAATAAAACTCTAGGGAAACAATTTTTTTTTTTTCTTTCTAATACGGTGGTTATAGCTTGAAGACTCATAAAGGAGAAAGAAAAGAGAAAACTTCTTAAATTCTATTTCTTGAAAAGCTTCACGTGATTATATTGCCTTTAGAATATCACGTTTTAGCACAGAGAAGAGCACAGGAAGAGAAATCGTGAACTGCATGATGTAATATTCTGAATAAAGTATCATCTGTTTTCATTTGTTTTGACACCAACATTGCCATGCCTGCACAGTCCAGAGATACAGAAAGGAGAAACTGCCCAACTCAGTTTCCCACACTTGTCAATAATCCCTAGGCTGAAGCTTCTTTGGTGAGCTGCCCTGCACACACCTTTCAATTTTGCACCAAATTAGTGTGAAAAAAATAAAAGCATTACTTAAGATGTGTTATCTTTTTCTCCCTCTGAAATACAGAACTGGACTACATTAACTACACGCAATAGTCTCTAATCTACCAGCACGTGTAAATAATGTTATTTAGTAGTTCTTCTAACCTGGATATAGACACTTCTGTGACAATCTGAAGCAAATGGACTGCATGAATGGCACAACTAACATTTGCTTCTGAACAGATAAAGGATAAAGAATCTAAAAAAGTACATCGTGAAAGAAAATCTCAGTCTCAAAAATACATGCAGTTAGCAGGATGAGATCCTTTGACAGGCTTCTTATTTCAAACACCAGAAACACTTCTCTTCTCAGTAGAGAAGATGCATAGGCAAATTCAGGCTGAATGGGCTGACACCAGAAGAGCTGAAATGCACACTGCAGTGAAACAATGGTACATAAGTTAGGGGATGCCAGATAAAATGCCATTAGCAGGCTCTAAGACCAGTGCTTGCATTGCTGGCACTTGTTCCTGAGTTCTACATTTGGCCTTCCTGCCTTGGCTCATCAGTACAAAGAGAATTCTTCAAGACTCTTTGGCACTTGTCTTGAAGCACTATCAGCAAACATGCAAAATTAAGCACCTAAAATTCCTCGAATTTAATTCTAGAACAAATGGTCTGGATTTTGACCTAAATTCAATCATGTCAACTGGACTTAACATAGCAGTCACGAAAGGTCCTTGTATCTGTTGAATTTCTTTCTAGAGCTTTGTCGTTTAGTAGAATAAAATGAAAAAACGCAGCTTGCGAAATGGCATAGAGGAGGTTCTGTGACACGATATATTTATCTTTTCATGTCAAAAAGTGCAGCGTATTCTAGTCTAGACAGACACCTTTTACAGTCACAAATGGTTTTCACTATTCCACATGGTTGATAGTTAATCAATAGTACTATTGGAAGTACTATCAGGAAGTACTAGAAGTTCCACAATCTGCCACAGGAATTATGAAAATGAACTGTACTTGTGTCACACTTCGTGCTTTCTGATTTGTGCCTTTTTTCTGTCATTCTCATACTACAGCTTATGCTGATCTCTCTGCACTGACAAAATACATTCTGCAGTGATGCTGAATTCTTTGTCAGGAATATATCTAGGTTGTTTTTTTTTTTTATTAGGACTAAAACATTACCTAACCATGTATGGCAAGGTAATGCATATATACGGGAGTTGCAAGAATGGTAAAGGTGGACATAGGAGGAGGACTCCAGTAGGAATTTTTGGTATCTGTGAATTTAATAATTACAAAAACAGAAACAGTCACTGTATCTCACACTACAGTATTTTAGTAATAATTTCCAATATCCTTTTCGTGTTACTATTTATTTTTGTAATAATTATTCATTAAAATTTTCCTGGGAAATTATTCTTTCTCTGTCAGCCCACGTGAAAAAAGAGAAATGACAAAACGAAACAAAACTTACTCAAGATGTTTAAGTTCTTTGATCTCACAGTGTGAGGGAAATTCATATGCAAATGTAATCCAGGGGCCTTAAGGAGGTGGGTAGTACAGTGCAATTGCATGGAAACTGCATGAAGCAGAATGAAGACAAAAATTATAATAAGACAGCTTCATAAATGTGAATTAACATATTGAAGGGAAAAGAGCTTAAAATACAGTTGACTGGACAGATGTGAGCTATCAGTACTGTTGGAGAACATTTCGCACCTCAGTGTAAGAGCTTGTTTATTCAACTGGATATTTTTTAAGAGGAACAGGTTGCCCAAGGAGGTTGTGGATGCCCTGTCCCTGGATGCATTCAAGGCCAGGCTGGATGTCGCTCTGGGCAGTCTGGTTCTCACTACTAAATAGTTCTTTCGTTGTCTGCAATTCACTCCAGCTGACACTGCTGCTACTTCTACAGCAGTCATTGCACACAGAGTGGGCGTTCAGATCTCATATTGCAGAACTGTGCTGGCTTCCTGCTCCATTAACTCCTAAATATCCCACAATTTTCAGGTAAATGCCTTTAAATGGACCAGGACCAACTGTCCTCCCAACTGCTCCTGCCTTTGCAGGGGTAAATCAACGTTCTGTGAAGAGTGCTATCTTCAAATAAGGGCGTTATCTTAAAAGAATGGCTTGGCTCGCGTATCCTCACCTATTTTACATTACACTAACATTAAGACAAATCTGCTTTTGGTACGGTCTCTTCGACATCTACAAGATCCTATGGTACCACCTAGTGGCAGCTCTTCAGACAGCACTAAGACTGTGGGTATTCCTGGAACTGACATTTGTTTTGATGAGAGGCTTGAGCTACCTGCACACTGAGAGAAAGTAATGTGCTTCATGGACTTGTGGTCATAGAACATTTGAGATAAACGTTAAGTGTGTTTCCATGCAAGCTGAACGCCAGTATTCCAACACTTCAGAAAATCACTTTACATACACACTAAGTCATTGTTGAACTTTCTTGATCTGCAGTTGCTCATGTACACAAATATTAGCTAACCTAGGGAGCAACAAGACACTGAAACAAGGTTAGCTAAGCTGAGTGGAGACATCAGACTCGAGCATTCAGCTTAGGAGACCTGGCTGGGTTAGTCCTTACTAATGAGCCCTTCTGTACACTTCTGGATCTTTCAGAGACTGGTACTTAAACAGCAGCACTGCTTCAAGCACCATTTAGCCTACTCCTCTCACAGCTACCTTCATCCTTTTCTCCACATCACTGCAGAAAATGAAGATTATGTTTAAATTCTGGGCTTTGTTGCAGGTCCATCTTAGGGCATTGAAATTTAGGTACAAACCTCTTATAGCTTTGACTGATTTGCAAACACAGAGCAGGAGCTAGTACTTGCTTGAAAATGGGAGTTAACAGGCTGCTTAGTGTGTGTGCAGGGAAGCTCTGGATGTCTTCACATTAATGTGGCTTTGGAGCCGCTTGCCACATTCCATCTCAAACTCACTCCTGCTCCTGTGTTGCTCACCAACAGCATCAATTTTGGTGCAGAAAGAACATTAAAAGCTGGTACAGAAACTATGCACAAATAAACCAATTTAAAGCAAGAACTTTGAGTTCTCCGACATCTTCGCCTCTGCCAATATCCCACTTTCTAGCCTCCAACTGAATCACAAAGGGAGAATCATTGGGATTGCATTTATTAAGTCTGGCAATGAAATAGGAAGATTCCAATACATGATGCGTTTGGCTCAAGCTGAAGGCAGAACAGTAAAATGTAAGGTGATTAAAACATTAAACAAAGGCTCTGACAGCATCTCAAGACCACCCTTTGTTTAGCAGTCTTCCCTTTGCACCTCCTGATCTCTCCAACCAAAACCCTGCACTGCCTCTCTACCTCCGACTCGGTTTAAAAAATAAAATGAAATAAAAATGACCCATGGGGTCATTAGAGGAATAAAAACAATTTGTCCTGCAGCAGCCTGATGGATACAGACTCCTGCCAAAATAGCCAGATGGACATTTGACCATCTCCTTTGGTTTTGAAAGCCAGCCTTTAAACATTCATTCAGTTTTGGTACTGGCGGGTGTCACAGCCTGGTCACAGGGTGAAACATTTTCCACTCAGGAGGCTCTTATGTACCTGAAACGTTTGTTTTCCAGCCTTTCTCACACATACTCTATAAGGCAATGTTGACTGCAAGCTGTCAAATAATCTTCGCAAATATCTATCATTTATGGTAACTAAATGCCCGTGCCTTGATGCTATTTTAAATAGTTGTAACTCATGACAAGAGGAGAAGCAGAAAAAGGAGATATATTGAGCTAATTAAAGAAAGGTTTCTTAAACAGTTTCTTTAACCTTAGCCCGTTACGCCCCTGTTAATCATTTTCTGCTGTATACTTGTGATATACTGCGTCACATGCCAACTTCTCAAGAAGGTCAGCCAATGCAGAATGCCCTTAAACACATGCTCATCTAGCAGCTGGAGGGCAGAAAGAGGAGTGGAAGAGAGGGAACATGACAAAAAACATGAGAACGATGTGTAACAGAGATCTAGATTTCTTCAGAAACAATCATAGAAATCAGTTTTGATATTGGCAAGAAGATGGGTGAAAACTATCTTTCCTTCATTCACACCCTCCCTAGGATCAGTGGAATGATACTATTGCAAAGTTGTGTGCAGAAACTTCTACAAAGACAGAAACCATGAGGGCTCAGTGGGAGTCAACAGACTGCTACAGCCCTTGCACATTTCATTATGTGCTTTTTAAGCTCAACACAGGCTGAATAATCCCCAGCAGAGGCACTGAACAGGGAAGCTACACTTTGCCACGCACTGCCCAGATACAAAATGGAGCACAGGAAGTCAACCATGAGAGAAAGCTAGCTGAGCACATTTTCTCTCTCTTTGAGAGAGCCCATGATTTACAGGCTAAATTGAGGTGCAGGGAGGCACACATGGAACACATGCCTCAGATCTCCCTCACATCAGAATCCATGCATTTCGTGACTAAGTGATGGCTGGCTGGCTGGCTGGCTGTTGGGGGTATTATCTCTATGAAAGCAGCAGTTTCAGTTCTTCCAGAGTAAAGAGCAAGAGCAAACACTGCAACTACTGCATTTTTCCTAAGGAAGAATTCTGACTTTCCGATCATCTCCTAGTATGATACATCGCCTTGACTTGGTTTCAGCTGCGACAGATTTATTTTTTCCTTCATAGTGCCTACCTTGATGCAGTGAGCAAAGGGCTGTGTGGTGTTAATCTGCTTGCCAGGTTAAACCACAGAGCTACTGAGTCCTTTTCTAACCCAGACTCTTTGTCCCTGCTTCACATTCTCCACTTGCTTTTTCATCTTGATTTGGTACGTTTCAGTTTCTGAGCTCCTGACAACATCCTCGCTGCTTCTTCTGCCCACAGAAGACCTGATGCTACCCCACGCAGGGGTGAATCTGTGGCCTCACATGCTTTTTTTGGTTTGTCTGACTTATAGGAGGAAGTGGGAGATAGCACTCTGCCCACATTTGTCTCCCTATGTCTATATAAAAAAGTATTAGCATGTAAGTGTGATATTTCCACTACTGATGTTTTTAAGACCTATGTCAATAGCAGAAAGGTGGGGACTTGAAGGGACTCTGCCAACATGCCCACCCGAAGGCAGTGACGTGGAGGGACACTGTTAACATGCCCATTCATGTACACTGGGGTTGTAAGCTGTGTTCTCCTCTATGCCACTCCAGAACTGCCTATCCTAGCCAGATCTGGTACATAACCCTGTCTCTACTCAGGCAACTCCCCTCTTTAGGCTGAGAAAGAGGAATCTAGCAACATCTACAACTGCATCTTCTTAGCAAGGTGTGGAGAGAACACCGGCATTAGCGAATCCTGTTCTCAGCATGGAAATTAGCATCAAGTCCCACCCTGCTGTCACCTCCTACCTCACACCCTATGCACCCTGCTGTCACCTTCTACCTCACACCCTATGCAATGCTTCCGCTTCCTGCACCCACAGCCCTTGCATCTCCACCTTCTCCCTCCCACGGTCTCCAGACCTTTGGCAAGGCTAGAAAAAGCAGAAGTTGCACATGGCTTAGAGACAGCACCAGCTCTTCATCAGCTGGGTATCACCCTCAGCCTTCGCATCTGGACATCCAGCCCCATAAGGCCAGAAGGACCATAACCCTCTGCCAGGGTCTCAAATGGTTGAAATCATAAAGAGTTACTGTGCAAAGTGGCTTTGTGGTTATAAAGGAAAGAAAAAAAGAGTAGTTTGCATTAAGATAGGCTCAGCCAAGAGGTGTTTCAGATTTACTTCAGTTACCAGCAGGGGACAGCAAGGCTTTATACATACAGCGAGCTTTTCCTGCTCTGATGAAAAATGTTCAGTCTCCTGATACCATTGGGCAAAGACTTCCAAGGTGAAAAGTTCTGAGTGCTCCAACCCACCCAGGACTGCAGGATAACAATGGCAAAGACCCAGAGCACAGATCCTAAGGCTCAATCTTGGATTAAAAACACAACTATTATCACTCTATTCTACTTTCCAAACTAAACAGAGAGAGATTTGAATTTTTAAATCTGCATATTTAGTGCTATTATATATACTGAAATGAGATGTTACATGGCCTTAGTGCTATCTGAAAAGCATTTTTGGGTTACTGACAATTTAAAAAGATGTAAATTACCATGTAAAGTCTCCAAATACTGAAAAATAAATGGGACAATATGCAACTACCAGGGTATGCACGTGCTGCATATCATTAACCCAAAACTTCTTTCTAAGGAAGTTTGTCTAATTAAAAAAGAAGAAAACTTTCAGTTCTTTATGTAGAAAAGTTCATTCTTTCTAAATAAGGAGCAGCTCATACCCCACTAAAGGAGAGTGGACACCAAACCCACAGACCATAAGCCCCAAATCTCTTTATACTGTACGTATGTGTATATAAATATATGCATGTATCACCATATAAATATACATGCTTATTTTCTGCTTTCCAAATATGACTTCTTTTTGTGTTTGTATTGTCCACAAAGGAGGTATTATTGTCCATAGAAAGGCCACAAATCCCATCCCATGCCTGATTTTGATTTCTGTGTTTACAAAGACTGTTTCCAAATGTAATGGGTTTGTAAAAGAACTGAGACTGAGCTCCAGCAATCTGTCTTCTAGGAAAAGAATAAAGAAAATAACCTTTAATGTATTTATCAAGGAACAGATTTGCTAATGGAGACAAAACAAAAGCAAAACAACTTCAAATGATGATGAGACACTTCTTGGTGAAAACAGCTCCACTTGGAGACATGTCAGACTTATACTGAGAGTTCAAATCAAGACTGGATAACAAACAGAAGTGTTTTATATGCATGTCATTCTAAAGCCTTTCTTTTGCAGCAGGTCAAACCAGGTTACTAAGCTCTCTTTTGCTTTTAAAACTCCCTGAATCTATTATGAGAATTTCTATTGCAATTATTTTTCAAACACTCTATAATCTCATCATTTGAGATGTGTGATTTGAGGCCTAAAATTATGGTAGGATCCATTGTAAACCTTTTCAATCTCATGACTACTCATGTGGACTACAGCAGAACCCTTCATTGTTTTATTGTTATTCGTGATGCGCACAAGATGGTATGGTTGTGCCAGATATCTCTTTTTCCACCAATAAATCCTTTTTAATGCAAGCTGAGTGCACTAACACTAATAAAATAATGTTCTCTAAAAGAGAAAACCCAGCACACCCCAGTTGTTGGACAGTTATTCTATGACACGCACCGGTTGCTATTAACAGCCAGAAACAGTCTTAAGCTTCTGGCAGCTGTATTGGTTCACTGTCAACAGAGTTTGCAAGAACTTGAAAATCAGACCAATGATGAATGTGCTTGATTAAGGAGCTCTCCCAGAGTTCTGTTTTTCCAGATCCCATTGAAGTGAAGTCAGGGGGCTCACCAGCTACAGCTAAGTTTCATTACCCAGGCTTTATCTCATAATCTGAGGTGAGAAAATGAACTATGGATTTAATATAAAACTGTCAAGATGAACATGTCATGCTGGCTTAATATATAGGAGAAAGCACACACATAATTTTAAGGTTATGTACAAATAGAGGACAACGATGACTGTTTGAAATTTTCTGTAGGATTGCATGTAGTTGTGCCCAAAGCAAAAGCTGGTAAACTTAACTGGAATTTATAGACGTGAATAGGATTAAAACCCACGCCAATTTAGTATTCTTTTTTTTTCTTATTCATTTTTGTTGTCAGAGATAAGCACTAAACTGTATTTCTCCAAACTGACACATGCAACTGTTCAGGTAGGAAATGAATTACACCCTTCCATAGGTAGTACAGATTCTGCCTGTGGCAAATATCACACTGAGGGAGAAAAGACAGAATATCCAAAGACTTCATGACAAAGGAGAGAGAAGAAATTTAGGAGGATGGCATTGGCTTCAGACTCCAAGAACTAACACTAAAGTGCTTCTCTCCTCCTTGAAAATTCTGATTTTCATTGACACTCAGAACTTACCTACCACCATAAAACCACACCTTTTGCAGTCCTGAATGTATTCCCCAGAGGAAAGTAGATAGGAGGTTTGCCTCATTTTCTGATTGGAATATAATCCCCCTTATTCCTTGTTTCCCCCTTACTCTTCGCTTTCAAACTTTGCCTTTTTTTCCCATTAAATATTTTAATCTGAGCATTTCATTTATCCAAAACCCTTTAGCTTCACTGAAGTGTTTTTCTTTCTTCTTCTTTTTTTTTAAACAACAACAACAACTTTTAGTCTGGCAAAATAAGGAAATAAATACTTACTCCCCATTCTCTAAACATTATATCTCACTGTCCAACTGTCACATGTGAATAATTTCATTTTAGAACTTTAAAAAGTTTGAATTACAATTCAAGAAGTTAAACATACATATATGTACTATCTTTTGAGTTCATGAATCACCACTATGTGGCTAGGTTTGGGCTTATAATGAATTCATTACCATAACGAATGCATTTTAAAGAATGATATTTAAATACCTTGGAAATGTTTCTTTCAGTAATAAGCTCTATAAAAGTCTTAGATCCAAATGCTTGAGTAACCGAGTTAAAAATCCATTTGGTCACATCTTTAACATAAGTTAGAGCATATTTTTCCCCAATTTAAGTGTACCTACATTTGTTAAAGTAGTTCAGGGAGTGCTGTTTTCATAAAAACCTGAATAGCATCTACTGAAAACACACAATCTATTTGCTTTAAGATCTAGCGCGAGCTACAACTGATCACACTATAAGAATAGTGTGGGGATATTCTTTTTCTCTTTAGAAAATGACATGGGGTGTGATGATTGGAAAAAAATATAGTTCCAAAATGTGTAATGAACTTCACTAAATAAGCTGCCTTTTTTTCATACCAGGCGACAGTGCGTAAGACCAGATTTGAGTCTGTCTGGCAAAAGCGTGTGGTTATGTGGGACGTATGTCTCAAACGCAGTTTTTCAGACTGCTTGTCCCCAATTTCCTTTTTCATGTTTGGTCTCCCGTGCAACGTGGTTCTGGGGGGGGAAGTCTTCTGCTTCCGTTTTAAAAGACTGACTAATCAGTTGGGAGTCGAGTTACTCATTTCGGTCACCATTTGTAATCTCATGGTGAGACGAGGAAAACGCTGTGTAGGCAGCAGACCTTCAAGACATGCGAGATATCCTGTTGTAATGAGGGGACACTGTAAGAATAGGAAAGAAGCATTGCCTCCCTGTGTTCAGCTTGTGAAGGAAACAGGAGAGTACAAGCACGGACGGCAGGAGATGTAGTCATTTATATACACCTAAAGCTGTAGAGGGAGAAAAAACAGCTTTCTGTTTCCAGTTAACTAAGTAGCAATAAAGCAAAAAAAGAAAACATTTTAAAAGGTCTCCTTGAGTAAACATTTGAATTTATCCATTGTTAATGGTGATGCAGAGAGTCTGTCTGAAACTGCCAGAAGTCTGTGCTTTGATTACTCATCCTCAGAACAAACCACTTTCAACAAATCTAGTCAAACCCAGGCCAAGCTCCTTTGACAGCTTCATTGCACTCATCAGTTCACTTCAACTGTGCATCAGGTTGGACAAACAACCTTCAGAGTCCAGCTCTCCTCACCCAGGCTAGACATATCCAAACTGAACATTGGTCCCCTGAAAACGCCAAATATGCAGGTATCCTAAAAGTCTGAGAATAAAACTCAAAATTAGCCTTTGCTCATATGAAACTACACCACAGTTCCTTCCACGTTTTCTCCTTTCACTTTTTCTCCATTTATTCTTAGACCTAAGTTGTTTTACTACCTATAGCATGTTTGCTAAATCCCAGATAAATCCACACTACCGACTTCTGTTCTTGCCACTTCGCTCACCAGTAGCCAAAATGGGTGTAAAAACTTGGAACTTTTTCATTCGTTGATAAGAATCATGATGAGTTCTCCCTTCCTTGCAACAATGCACAAGATCCAGGAACATGACTCTGATTTATCATTTTGCCCTGACTGAAGGGGGTGTCTCCATGGCTGGTAGAAGAGATTCAATGCCTGCAAAAGGCAAAGCACAGCACTGGAGCACTCCAGTATCTAAAGCAAACAGAAATAGGTCAAGACTACTGATGCCAGTGGCACATAAAGACTCTAAGTTAGCAAAAAACAAACAAACAAAACAAAAACAAATAAAATGCCTTTTTATGGTACTGATAATGCTGAAACTGAAAATTATTAAAGAACTTAAAAAAAAAAGTGAATAAAGTGACAACACACATTCACATCTTCCAACTGACAATTTAATTTTTTCCAGGACAAAACTTTGCTATTCCGTAAAACAATAGTGAAGTTGGCAGATACATTTTTTCTCTGCTGTATTACTTAAGAAAGTAATTTATTTTTGTGAATGGTCAAGAAAAGACTGCTTGAATGTTAAAGTAACAATCTCTTTGTATTCTTTTTGGCATATAGGAACCTTATTTGTAATCTCATTAAAGAGAACAGAAATAGGATGGAGCAGAAACAAGTACTTTCCTTGTTCAACTGATAGCAAGGAAGGTTGGATGTGCAATGCCTTTTGCTATCCACTCAAATGCCACCTGATTTTCTTCCATCACCTCAGAAGATCACAGGTCTCCCACAGGTCCTGCGTCATACTTGCCAGCACTGTCTAGACTTTCCAGATGCCCTATTGCATCTCAGATGGGAACAGATACCTGTGATGGCAATCAGAATGAACCCAGAAAGGTGAAGTTTTGCTCTAACTCACACAAGAAGTCCACAGCAGACCCAGAAATCAGACTAGACTCACTTAAGGGTCATCCAATAACCACAAGACCCCTAACATTTCTGGCACTGAAACATATTTAAACAGGTAACAACCTCTTGGTGGTGGAAAACAGCCCTCTTAATATATGTTCTTCGACACCAAAAACTTGTGTGCTCTGTCTTCCAATCATTCTAACATGACTTCTTAGCTATTTTTGTCTCTAATATTTAATTTACTTCCTTCTCTTGTTCTCTGTGTTGTACTGATCTCACTGCTGCAGCAGTAAACGTTGCTGAGGCATGAACAACACCCAGATTAAGATCCATAGAAGCTTTCAGCTGGCAGCTGATCTGTTTTCCTCTTTCAGGTCTCCACAAGACATATTTTCAGCCAATTGATGTTCTGTCAGCTGAATGGTTGCATCTGGTCAACTGATATGAGAGTGAGCTCAGCAGGTTTTGGAACACTAATGGTATCTTCTGCAGGTCAAAGGAGAAAAAAAAAAGCAGAAAAACCCTTCGTGACAAAACGAAAACAAAAGCAGAAGCATAAAGAGGAATCAAATTTATGTGTTAGAGAGCACACTACCAGATTATAGAGGCTATTCCATACTGAAATGTGCCAGTTGGACCAAAACCTGATTCTCTAATAGACAAGTGATGCCATTCAGCACTTCCACTCAAAACTAGAACTAAGCAAAGGTAGATATCATGCAGAGATACCTTGCAAAGGCTGGCAAGCACTTATCTGTAGACTTTATTAGTAGGCTCTTTGTATTTCATGTTAGCTTGTAATTTTAAAATAATTTCTAAACAATCAACAGAATTTTGTACTGTGCAAAGCATTCGGCAGGCTGAGAGCAGGATGCAATGTGAGAAGCTGTTGCAGTCACATGGACTTCAATGGGCCTCACAAAGCCTAATTTGAAGCTACTTCTGGGTGTATAATCTATGACCCAACTCACAAGAATCTCTATCTTTAGAGACTTGCTAAATTTCATAAACATTACAAGGGAGAAGCAAATTTAGGGAGAAACTCAACTAGAAAGAAAATAAGTCTCCATTTCGCAGGTCCAAGGAGCCATCAAAATAGTATTATCTAGCAGTTCCTCTGGAGCAGCCGTGGTGGGATTGTACCAAATAGTTACATCAACATTTCTTCCAGATAGCCACAAACTACTTTTTTTGCACTGCAAATGTATACTGACATATTTTGAGACTTAAAATCAATATACACCAAAACTTAATTTCCAAACTTCTTTGCTATGGCTCCCTTAGTGGTTCACTTGATTTCTATTGATGAATTAGGGGAGAAAAAAATAAATATTTCTCTTTTCCCTTTATAAAACAGACATCTATATAAAACATCGTCAGCAGTTAACCAGAATTCTTACTTAAGTGTGTGCATATGACTGTGCCAGCTTTCTCACCAGCATTTGCATTACCAGCTAGGGGGTGTGGCAGGGATATCTGTAAAACTGGGACACCCCCATCTCCAAGAGGAACTGTGTGTACGTATTGGTGAAGCACACCCTTGGGAGGAGGAATGTGTGCTTTTAACATGAACATTCTAGTTGTTTGTAGAACTAAATAACGACAAGAGGATCTTCCCAGAATAAGAAACAGGAAGCACAAGTAGGAAATCAAAAGCATCAAGCAGGGCAGGGACCTGAGGACAAACCTTGCAAAAGGTATTTGGTAGGCTTGAAGTGAGAGACCATTGACTGAGATGAATCCTAGGCTACAGGCCAGAAAATTTGTCTCAACTTTGAATTCAATGAAAAAAAAAATGGTCCCAGCTTATATAGATGAGTTTCCATAAAATATTTTGGTTATCATTAGAATTTTATAATAAAAAGATACACTGAAAAAATCCATACCTGCCTGCTAAGAATGATGAGCAAGCCTCCTAACACTACTCTAGCACTGCCACAGATTTCTCTGGGTCTGTGGCCAAATGACTTCCTTTTGTATGCTTGTGAACTAAGCATGTCAATGTTGGAATGAGCTCTTCACAGTTGTTAATTTATATTTATCATCCTACAGTCCCATAAAAGCTACATAAGAGTTTCTCATTTGCCCAGACAAAATATTCATAATAAGCTGCTAATTCATCAGAAATCCCAAAAAGGTCATTGGGTTCATTCATGAGGAAGGAAGTACAGAAGGAGAACGTGAATCAACAAGAAACCTCTATGTGTGATCTCTCTATAGAGCAGATGATGGCTTTCCAAGTTTATTCCAAAGAATCACGGCCTCAGGTTAATCTCAGAAGTCAAGAATGCCATCACTACTGTATCTTCTTGTCTGGCACAAAGGTGATAAGGAGTCACTTATCTTTTGAAAAAAGCTGAAAAACATCGCATAGACAGCGGAAAACCACCTGTTCTGAAGTGGTTTCCTTTTGCCAGCCCCTGGGGAGAGCAGCTGCAGATGCTCCGGCGGCCACAACTGCTTCAGGTGTTTCTGAGCATTGAGCACCATGGCTCAGACCACAAAACAGAAAGGAGAGAGACAGAGGCCTTACAGTTTTAGGATTAATCCTGGAACAAATAGGTTTGCGCAGGTTGGGCTTTCTGCATCACTCCTAGAGCCGTTTGATAATAAGCAGATCTCACCAGCACCCTCATCTGCTGAGAGGTCTAAAACAATGAGTCATTTGTTCTAAAACCTCACTGCACATATCCTTAGAATTCTTGGCACATCTTACATTTAGGACAGTACTGAACCTTTTGTTATTTTCACTGGAATGTGAACATGAGAGATTTTTTTTTGTGAAGATGAAGGCACTACAGTCTAAACTCTACGATCACATTGAGAGAGAAAATGAACTTACACACTTTGTTCTTCCTCTCACTGAAGTCTACTGACCTGAAGAAGTACAAGATTTGCACCCTCATTTCATAGCACAGCTGCTAGTCACATAGAGATGTGTTCTCTCGCTCTATTCTATCTTTTCTTCTCCTTTCTTACCAGCTCCTTTTCTTGTTTCAGTCACCTGCTACTCACTACCTAACATCCAGAAACCTTCAGCACACTGTCATGTTCTTGAGGTTCTAAAGCAGTGATGACATGAGGTAAAGGCTAATCTGAAAGATCTCTTTAGCACTACTGTCAGAAGCACTTCACAGAAAGAAGAGAATGAGAAGCAAGGGTTTACTATGGCTTCAAGTTGCACCAGAGGAGGTTCAGATTGACTATTAAGTAAAAATTATTCTCCAAAAGAGTGGTGGTACATTGGCACAGGCTGCTCAGGAGGTGATAGAGTCATCATCCCTGAAGGTGTTCAAGAGCTGAGATGTGGCACTGAGGGATGTGGTCAGTGGGCACAGTGGGGCTGAGTTGGACTAGATGATCTTAGAGGTCTTTTCCAACCTTCATGATCCTCTCTCCCCTCTCATAAATATATATATTTATGTTATTTGCTTCCTTGTCTTAGCCTTAGCTCTCACTTGATTTCTTTAAAATGCAAGAAGCGACTACATCATTGAGTAAAGTCTTGTGGTTTGGCTTCGGAAACAAAAATCCCTATTGAGATTCTTACAGATTGTGAGTGCACTCCTTTATGAATGCAAGATAAAGCACAGAAGTTAAGCAAAAAGGAAACAGGTGCGAGTCTGCGCCAGTGAAAGCGAGAAAGTAAAATTCACAGAAATGATATTTGCAGAAATAGCAAAATATACTGAAAATTTGCCTGCTTCTGAACTGAGCCTATTAACAGGTATGACAGGTAAATAGCATCCTCATTCAGTAATGTCATAGCACACTTTGTAAACTCCATGTTCCACGTGTCATAATGCTTTGAAGTCTGTGATAGTCCCCCGGGGTCCTGAGATCATATTTTTCCTATTGTTTTGCTCTGACTGGAAACCACAGGGAGTCCTGGGCTCTGTCATCCTGCAGCTCCCTAATATTTGGAATGTTCCATAGCAACATACATTGAGATTAAGCCAGATAGCCAGATGACAAGTGAAAGTGGTGCTGGTTATTCAAGGAGCGCAAGAGGTATCAAAAAGGAAAAGGTTGGCTTACAAAACACAGGTCTTGCTGCAGTAGAAGGCAAAAGCAATTAAAAAAATAGAGAGAATAATACATAAACGATATTCTGGACTTCAAATGATGCAAGCAAGGGATATTCTGTTAAAGGCTGATTTGAAGGAAACATGAGAGTACAGTAAGGATGTATTAAGCATTCTTCAATCCTCACCATAGCTTTCTGCTCAGTATATTCTGCTTAAACTATCCTCAATAGTCAAAGATAGGGATGTCATAGCAAGATGAATCATAGAATATTCCACATTGGAACGGACCCATAAGGATCATCAAGTACAGCTCCACTGCTGATGGCAGCCACTGCAGGAAACCCACTCCTGTTGCAGACATGGGCTTCAAATTAAACTCTTTTTCCCCAGTATCACTTATTAACCTTCATTTTGAAATTTTCAAAGCAGCAGCATTTGTATATATGAAGGGGAATCTGCCAGATTGACAATCGTGAGGAAAATGTAGCCAAGCAAAATCATTCTAATTATCTAAGTTAATTAAAAATTATCAAATGAGAAAGAATCCATGAAAGAAAAAAGTTATCAACAATAGTTGTCTGAAAGAATAAGTGGTGTGTCATGGCACTTTACTAGTAGACCATAACCATAACACAGGAAAGTTCCTGCCTTTTTTCTCTGTTAGGAGAAAATGTCATCACTAATTCTTGGCTAGTTATCCATGTTATTCTGCTGCACATGGAAGCTGCTATCTATTACTAGCTCAGCAAATAACTTGCTTATGTGCTAAACTGTCACCTTTACTTATTTTGGCCCTAGGTCCCAACCCTTATTACAAGAAGTCCATGGTGCCTCTGTTCTACATGCTTTTGCCTTTAAACAGAACAGCAAAAAAAGGTTCCCATAGTAAATTTCATATTTCGTTCCTCCTTCTGGAAAACAGCAGTAAGAGAAAGGAAGGGAAAAGCAAGAAAAGAAAATAAAAATCTCTGCACTGATGGGAGTCTCTCTTCATAATTGAGGGGGAAGTTTTAAGGCAACCTGTATAGCTGCACTGACTTTAATTCAAAGCATGCTGTTACCTGACTTGACTTCTCCTTGAATTAAATAGGTTGAGAGTTATCCTGCAGTTTTCAAAATGGATTAGCATTTCAAATGCATTAATGAATGTGAAATGTTAGGAGGTCATAGGTGACAATCACCTTCTATTTCCTTCCTTTATTGGGGATATTCCTGTAGTAGCAGAGTTTATGGGAAAACTACAGGATGTAATCACAACCCACATGGTTCTACATAAATCACATCACTCTATGCCAACTATTACATTGCTCTTTCATCTTGCTGCTACACCATCGTCGGGTTTGGTGCTTCTGACTATCACTGAGCACAGCATGTTCCAACACTTTGTGTTGAAGATGACAACCTACTCACAAATGAAAGACAAGAATAAACCGTGTTTGAGAAGACCTGAAAGCTTAAAGCTGCTTTAATTTACACCTGGTGACACACATAGAAGGATCTACAGATGTTCCTTAACAGCTATGTTTTCATCAAACCTGTCAGAAACATTGTGATGTTGGTATATACTGTGTATGTAAAGAACAGAACAATTCTACTCTTACATAGAAAAGAATATTTGAGATAAAGTTATATACACTTGCAGATCCACATATTTATCCAAACATCTTATGCTTGTAAGGCAGAAAATACAGTGAAAAGAGAAAGGTTCAGGGGTTTTCCCTTCCTTTTACACTGTCCAGGCAGTGCCAACCCAATAGGGAAGCCATCTTTACATGGGAGCTGTGATCCTGTGGTTTCCAGGTGCCACATCTCAGGCTGAGGTAAGGAGATCACATATTATTCTTTCACGATTGCTTTCAGAGCAGCACAAAAATGCCCAGCAGTTAGCAGCAAAGCTATTTTACTATCATGAAACTTGGTGAGTTTCATTTTCCGCTGCTCTTATGAAACCATCCCTGCTCATTCGGTTACTTTTGCTCACACACTGAATTTCCTTCTGTTTTTGTCTTCAAATTCACTGAAAATTAAAAGGAAATGGCCATACATATTAAAACTCATCTGGTTTACAGTACAGCACCACTGATATGTACATCATACAGTAAATGGGGAATTCCAGGCTGCCAACATACAGACCATACTGCAGAAATGAGCACGGTTTTCTTAATCTTTCTATGGACTATCACACAAACTATGCTGAAGAAATGAGTTTCCCCCACTCGTGGGACATGGCAATTCCTCTGTGATTTAATGATCACGTGTTAGGAAAATCCATCTTAAGGGTGTGACTACCCTTCTTTGAGCAAAGATTGTATTTGGTAGATAGAACAGCCAATACCTTCTGGGACCAGACACTCAGATGATCCTTGAAAAACTGCATAGTGGTTTTGAATGACAAAGGCCCACCATTCTGTGCTCTATAACTTAGAAGGAATCATGAGAATATTTTTTTTTTTATAAGAGTGTGAAAGTTGAGCTTGTGTTAATGCATCAGTTCAACTAGAAAATTGATAATGCTAACTATAAAATAGACCGCTGAAAGTGTTCGTAATTTTACAAAAACTCTTTGTCAGCATAACTCCACCTAATTCTTTGGTGTTATTATTCCTGTTCCAAAACACCTAAGCCAGAGTTTTAGGTTGTTATCTATATCCAATCAAAAAATCTGCCATTTTAAAAATGAAAGATCCAAAACCTTAACTCTGGTTAGAACAGAAAAAAAGCATCCAATTTTCCTCTGTTACTACTGACGTGAAACTTAAGACCACTAATTTCAAAAGCTAAATGGGCCTTGTGTTCACATCTCCTTTCCTCGTTCCCAGAGAACACTCAGCAAATTCTGCTTCACACCTCCCCACCTCAGGCCCTCTTCTCACATTTTTTGCTTAGTAGCTTACACAAGAAACACAGCACTGCACTTCAGTACACCAATGTGCAAGCACATAAAAAATGCGAGGTAGGCAATGAGAAATGTGAGCGTTTCCCAGATAAGTGCTTGCTGAACACATTTCCTGCACTGCTGAGCAGCAGACACAGGAAGCATCACCACCAGCAGCTAAAACTCACTGTGCAATTTTTTTTTTCTTCTTCAATCCAGGTGTCAGTCAGCACAGCTGAGAACCAAAAGTCCCCTGACTTCAAAGAAATAAAACAGTTAATTTATTCCTGATGGAAAGCCCCAGAATGAAAAGGATCTGATTTCTGATAAATTGTATAAGCTTATTACAGTCTACAGTATGAGAAATGTGCTTCAGTAGAATGCAGAAATAACGCATATACAATCCCTTGCACTGACTCTACTATATAAACAGAATTGGTAACACTAACAACATCTGCCATAAAATATTTTTAATATTTCTCTGTAGAGAGGAAATGGCATAGAAAAAAAAAAAAAATTAACTTTGTAAAAACAACGTGCCCAAGGAGGTTGTGGATGCCCCATCATCCTGAAAGCATTCAAGGCCAGGCTGGATGTGGCTCTGGGCAGCCTGGTCTGGTGGTCAGTGACCCTGCACACGGCTGGGGGGTTGAAACTAGATGATCATTGTTGTCCTTTTCAACCCAGCCCATTCTATGATTCTATGCATATTCACCATTTAAAAAAAAATTTTTTTTTTGAGGGCTTCCAATAATTACTGGTGACTCACAGCAGCCACATGAGGTAGCCAGAGAAACTGCCAACACGGTTGGAGTCACAAAGGCTGGCAGCCCAGAGCCTACTGTAAACTTTCAGGGGTTGACAGGTTTTCCCCTTGTGCATCTCATTCCCTTTACACCACATGTAAATGCATTCAGGAATGGAGGCAGTGGATGAACAGTATTTAACCTCCATCTGATGAACAGTGTTTAACCTCCAGAGTGATTTCATGAGCTCCTGACAGGTCACTCCTTCACTATCAAGATGAGAATCTATCAGATTCTCTGCAGAAGCTGAGCGGACCCCTGGAAAAATCCTCAAGAGCACTCCACTGGTAATTCAGCAGAAACAAAGCATGTGCTTTGTGTTGTCCACAGAATAAATGTAATGGAACTTTTTCTAGTGGAAGATATTTAATTGAATTTGAATGTGTGTCATTCCATGCTGCAAATTGGCATTGTGCTTCAAATGTTTTTCAAATATTCAAGTCTTCCTGCATTTTCAGTGCTGGTTACACCTTTCTGATTGCAAAAATAAAATTCCTATTCAATTAATTAGGAGTAAAAATTAACAAGGAAGACCATAGAAGTTCAATCCAAATAGATATATCTCAAAAAAATCCAAATAATTCTGTCACATCAATCCAAAACCAACACTGAGACCATTAAATGCACGTGCAAGATTTTAATGTGTGTCTTCAGGGCTACATCCTTGAAAGCATTCACTTGTAGCCAATTATACCTAGAAGAAAATTCATAAGGGATGCTATCACTCCATTATGGACCAGTTAATTATAGGAGACAATAAATTTAATAACCCACAATATTACCCCTACCACTCAATAGTGGACTCTCCGCCTTTTGTAAAATGAACACCATTTCCTCTTCACATAGAAGCTAGTTTCTATTTCCTTTAAGTGTCTCTTCTGCTTAAGAGATGGATTATCAGTATTTCATCTCAATAGGTCATGTAATAGACAGTAGCGTTTCAAAGAAATCACTTGTTTTCATTGCTAAGCTAAAGCTTAGCTGGCGGATGGATATTCTCTACCAAAAAAAAGAGTACCTGGTAAACATAATTCAAACCCTGCAGAACACCACTGTTAGATGGATGCAAATGAAAAGAATATTACCCCTTATTTGCCCAAGAGAATGTTTGTTGCACAAAGATGTACAGTGCCCTTGCAGTAGCACATGATCATCCCTTCCTAGGAGGTCTGAAACAACACCTGTGACATGCATCGATATTTTTAACATGTCCCCTAAGTAAAGATAGTAACTTCATTTCAGATGGGCAGCAGGCATTCCTTGTTGGCAAATAAAGTGTCAACAGTCCTGCATTGCTAATAGATAAAAACAACCAAACCAGCCTACTCTAAGTAGTCCCTCTTCTTAGACCCAGAACCTGGCTGCTCACTTACTCATAGCTGCTCGTAACTGAAAGTTCAAGCTTTATCCCCTTCTCCTTTGAATCTTGATCTCTAGCAACTACCTAGTCCAACTATTGAGAGCAGGAGTAGCTTCGTAGTTGGATCAGGTTGCTCATGGCTTTGCCTGCTTTGAGCATTTCCAGGTGTGCAGACTACCTGAAACCAGGTTCAACTACCAGAAACCTGCTCTGCTGTTTCATTCTCGCTGTGAAATTTTCCCAGAAAGAAATCAGTGGTCACCTTTCTGAGTACAGCCTAGATCTAGCATCCCTATAACCCTCCCAGTAATTCACTGAAGACAGCTGCTACCTGAAGACACTCAGTTCCCCCAGCCTCGTTGTTCATACTAGGCATGAAAACAAACACAAGACTGATACCATCTTTTCAGCCCCATTCAGAGAGAGGAAGAGCAGTTAGCAAATAAGTCTGTGTGTGTGAAGGTCAGTGTTTACCTGATAGCATGAAGATAAATGTTTCCTGCAGTACAACCTATGCAGATGCATTTATGTCACTAATAGCATTCAGAGGATCAGCTGCTGCCTGTGGTCAAACCAGCCTGATGCAGACAGGCTGTCCCTGCGTGTGTGTTGGCTTCCTGAGACCTCTGTACCGCAGTCCATTATGAAACTGTAAATAAGTGAGCAACTTCTCTGTTGCCATGACCATATGTAGCCTGACACAAATAATCCATGAGCTATTTATGGAGAATCAACGTTATAAGCATTATTTTAAAAAAGTCTTTGAAACTGTCCAGAAAAGCAAAACATTGAGATGTCCAGGGATGAGATGAAGTACTTACACCTCTAAAGTCCAGACAAATAAACAAAGGCAAGTTCTCTCTTTTCAAGGTAACAATTCACCTTGCTTTGTATTCATGGTGTGTTCTTCACAAGGGAATTCAAGTATATATATGGAGAAAGAATGGATGCCTCCCTCAGATGCATTATAATGATCAGACTGCCTTTGAAACAACAGTTCTGTACCTTAAATTCATCTTTATACTATTATGAATCACCAAAAATTACAGAAGCTTTCTTGAAATACATCAGTGAGCTTACAAATAATCTCTCTCTTCTCTCCTTTAAAACTATTTACTATCAAAATTGTTTAACATTCCCACAGCACGTGTGGCTAAACAAATCACATGCCTCTATTTAACATAGCAATCTTTTGTTGCTCTTTGGAGAGCAACTGGTACAGAGTTGTTGGAGTGGGTCCAGAGGAGGTCATAAAGATGCTCAGAGGGCTGGAGCATCTCTCCTATGAAGAAAGACTGAGGGAGTTGGGCTTGTTTAGCTTGGAGAAGAGAAGGTTCATTGTAGTGTTCCAGTACTTGGAGGGAACTTACAAGCAGGAGGGAGAGCAACTTCTTATGCAGGTAGGTAGTGATAGGAAAAGGCGAATGAGTTTAAACTGAAAGAGGGGAGGTTTAGTTTAGATGTTAGGAGGGTGGTGAGGGGCTGGTACCACAGCCCAGAGAAATTTTGGGTGCTCCATCCCTGGGAGCATTAAGGCCAAGCTTGATGGGCTCCTTAGTAGTCAGTTCTAGTAGTTGACTACCCTGCCCACAGAAGGGAATTGGAACTAGATGATCTTTAAGGTCCCTTTCAACCCAAGCTTTCCTGTGATAATATGATAATGACACACTTTTGTTACGTATAGAACATTGATATTGGTGTATCTTAGAGTACACAGTTCTTGTTTGACTCACAAAAAGCAAACAATTCTAATACACACGTGGTGTATCAGACACATAAGGGGTGAGTTTTCAAGATTAAACTGCAATATTTGGGGCCCATTAGATGAGCTCAAGAAGAAACGCTGATTTGAATTCACTAAGAAAAGACAAGAATTCAAAGTTCTAGAGGGGATATTTGGGGTTTATGGTATCACGGACGCACAAAACAAACCTAAAGTAAATCAGTCTCATCCGGTTTAACCCCAACCACGAGACACTGCTGTCTGTTTTCTTTCTCAAAAGACTCACGTCACCGCGCTCTGAAAAAAGGGAACTTCCACAGTTTGTGGTGAGGCTACATGATAAACAGATCTGTTCACACCAACTAGCGGGGCTGCCTGCGTCAATAAAAGGCGGCAGCAGGCAGCAAACTGACATTTGGTGCTTGGAGGATTATCGCTACAAGAGGCGCTTCTCTTCAAAGTTCAGTAAAATGCCAGGATTATTTTTTTCCCATAACAACATGACTGAATTAAATGGAAAGGAGGACTGCAAGCTCGCAGAAGGCAAAATCTGTAAAAAGAAGCAAAAGGCTTTGTAAGTATATATATCTTAGTATAAACCTCAATGTATTAAAAAGGAAAATAATACTAAGTCTTGAGATAAAGAATTTGCGCCTTTTTTGGGCTGAAGGACCATAAAGCCCTCCCAAAGGCCAGGACTATAGCATTGCTACAAGCACTTTGAGCTAATACTCAGCTCTTTCATTTAGATAAGCAGAATGAGATTTTGGAGACACCAGGAGTCTCTTAGTCTTTCAAAAATAACTACATGGATATGCAACTTTCCAGACATCAGTCATAGGATGGAGCTGTTTGCCTTTAAGTTTTAAGAAATTCACTTAGAATAGAAATGCATCTACAACTTCAATGGATTACAAATGTCTATTCATTGTTTTCAGTGGTGCAGATCTCAAGAACTATTTGAAGTGCATGGTACCACATCTCGAATCTGGAATCAAGTCTTCCAACTCTAGGAATGTCATGTAAGTACAAAATAAATAAATAAATAAATAAATTTAAACATATATCTACAGTTAGATTACTAAATAGTCAAACTTTTTTTTTTTTAAATTAAATAATTTCTATCCTACTTGTACACCAGCAAATTACTTCTAATATACCAATAGTGCCTCAGACTTTTTAAAAGAGGTGAATGTTAGGAAGCAGAAACTATTCATGGAATTAGGAGCTCTTTCTTATGTTTTCATCAAATGGTGTGGGAGTGGACACCTTGCTTAAATCTCTTCTATTCAGAGACATATTGTACTCTTCTGTAACAGTTTACAAGGAAGGATGCTTCACACACAAGAAAATAACAGAGGAATTACAAGCCTGATTTCAAAGATATGGAGAAGGTAGCAAGGAGAAAAATTATTTGCTAATAGTCACAGTAATAACTCATCTCTCTGGGAACAGAAATCAGGATAACCATTAAACCCCTGTGTTTTCATTTTTCTGGTTATTTTTCTCAGTGAGGGCTCCCACATCTGTGCTGAGAAAGCCATAAGTTTAATAAATACATGGTACACATTTCTGGAATAGAATAATAAAACCTGTCTCCTTTAAACACACAAAAGAAAACATGTGGTTTCTTGCCTAAAACCTTTTCCTTCATTTGTCAAATCAGGCTTTCTGCAGAGGAAGTAATACAGTGGTCCCAGTCTTTGGAAAAGCTCCTGGCCAGCCAAAGTAAGTATATTACTTCAGTATTAATTGTTCTTGTTCTGAAGAATCATTATTATTATTATTAATCTAAAGTTCACCAAATATGCAAAGCTGTAGAGTTGTGCAAACACTGACAGAGAACGGACTGTTACCTTTTAGTTATTCTCAGCTCTCAGCTACTACGTTCTGATTTCCTTCTAAGGTTTTGTGTTCCCCTACATCCCCATTTCCTACTTCTAGTAGAGTAAATAAACCCTTGCAGGCCCAGAACAATGGTTTTTTGACCAGTTTTCAGCCTGCATACAACACCAATTCAGTTTGGAATTTTGTTTTTAGCTGTACCCTAGGTGAGTTCATTTAAGGAAGGCTAGAATCCAGGGCTGTAATTTGGTAGCCTGGTTCTAGATCTACAAGCTCCTAGACGTCATTATATAACTCCTATCACCCTTGGAACTGGAATATTTGCAAAATGTAAAAGAAGGAAAGAACAGAGCTTCCCATCAACATTTTATACTCAAGATTTCAACAGAACTCCTGCTATGAACTCTTTACTTCACCATTCCCAGACACAAATATCATGCTCTATGTATTTATGTTGTGCAGGTGGTCAAGGTGTCTTTTGGGAGTTCCTGAAGTCAGAGTTCAGTGAGGAGAACATTGAGTTCTGGCTGGCCTGTGAAGATTACAAGAAAACCAAGGCTGATCACTTACATGGCAAAGCAGAGAGGATTTATGAGGAGTTTGTTCAGTCAGATGCTATTAAACAGGTAAGTTCAAAGTTACCTGTATAGTTCCATTACAGGGATATTGAAAAAATCAGAAGATAGTAGCATCCTCTCGCTGAGATGTGCGTACATTCATTCAGTTACACACGAAGAAGATCAAGCCACATGTTTTTCAGCTGTGATACTCTAAGACCTCACAATCACAGCCACACGATGCAGGCAGTGCTACAGTGCTAGCAACAGCTCAGCAGCAGCGCCAGTGGCTCAGCACATGATGCTGAGTCAGCCCAGTTTGAATTACTGCTGGTGCTTAGAGTCAGATACCTGAAAGTAGGCTTTGAGAATAGGAATACTATGGATTGTTACAGTCCTTTAAAATATGGAGGCATGCTAGACAATTAAAAGTTGTGTATATCAATTGCATACCTAACTGGAGACTCGTCCTACACAAGATTTCTCCTATTGTTTTAACTTGAGGTTTAACTAAAGGTTGTTTTACTACTTTCTCTACTGCTTAGTTAGGAATTTATTTACTGTCAATACCAACTTACAGATAAAGAATACATTTCTAATGTACAACCAATGATTGTTTTTCCCCTTCCAGATCAATATTGACCATCAGATGAGGGAAGCAACAGCCAAAAGGGCTCAAGACCCAACTCACACAAGTTTTGATGAAGCCCAGAGAACTGTCTACATCCTCATGGAAAGGGATTCATATCCCAGATTCTTGAAATCCAAAACCTACCTGAACCTTCTGAATCAGCTGCAGACCAACAACTCAAAATAATGTATTTGAGATAAGAAAGAGTCAAGTAGACTCTGTGTCAAATATTCTGTGAGCACATTCTTCAGGGCGGTTGGATCTCAGCAAAGAGAATGCCTGCCTTGGGATGTGGTATGAGAGGGATGCAAACAGCTCTGTGGGCAAGAAGATGCAGGATGAGAGCTAACAAGTCTGTTACAAGCATGAAGGCAACATGTGGTGAAAATCCTCTCCTTACAACATGGAATTGAGACAGGATATGGATGCTATTTATTACTTGAACTCTACTGTGAATGCTGAACCAAGGGTTAGAAACCCAAAGAACTGCTGATGGGAAAAGATTATAAAGGTTCAGAAGAAGAATAAGGATGACTGACAACTTTGTATGTAACAAGGCAAGGCTTAGATGAGACTTTGTAATGGCTTTTTGAAATCTGTGAAGTGTTAATAAGCGTTAGCTCCATGATAATACTGTGTGATGTAAATATATTAGGTATTGACTCATCTTAAAATTGATATATTCTAAGTCATATAAGCTGTACTTTTATTATGTTTGTGCTCAACAAACACATGTAGCATCTTTTCTGTACATTTTCTGTTTAATTTATTGCAAACTTTTCAATTAAATCTACTGAAAAAATACAGAAGTTTCCTATCTCTTTTTCATACTCCCCCAGCTACCGGCACCTGAGTCAAATCTCAAATATAGAAATCATCTCACCTCTGCCCTCACAGTTAATCCAGCACAGCAGATCAATCACACTTGCTTACGTAGAGAGGCAGTAACTGATGAGACTCACCAGCATTCACATTACTTGTGGTATTAGCACTACTTAACAGCAAACAATGAGCATTTAATTTCACTGCAAATGCTGTATTAAGCTTACCCATATGCAATGTTATGAGTAGTCTGTACTGTCGTGGGATTAATGAAAGAGAAGTTGCAGTTATACACCAACTATGTAAGTACAAGTTTAGTAGTGCCTGCGTCTGAAATGATTAAGATCTTGTGACATTAGAGTTCATAATGAAAATAAACCCGAGCATCCCCTGGTCTTGATGAGCTACTGTCATGAGAGACAGCTGTCATGTGGCCGGCAACACAGGACTTGATCTCCCTGGAGATTCTCACTTTTCCAAAAATAACATGAGCTTAGTCAGGCACAGTGAGCTATTCTATTTCAAATAGAGCAGCTGCAAACCCACAGACATCAGCTCCTGGGGGCTTGCTGCCACCCCTCAGGGACTTTTGGGCTTCCAGGGGAGGAAAACAGCTCTTCCGGACACAGCACAGCTGCATGGCAGCTGCTGTCACCATCACCTCACCATCACAGCCTCGTGGCTGCTGTGCAGCACATCCTTCCACTTCTAACGCTGATACCAAAAAACAGCTCTGCTTCCCGCACCAGAGTATCCTCACATTTGTCCTAACATGCTTTCCACGTACCAAGTGATCACATAGTTTAAAAGCCACGAAAGATAAGACTACCTGCACTCTTTGTGCTTAGGGAACTGGGTCTCATCTGCACTGGTTACTTCCTCAAAGCAGCAGCTATCTACATCCACAGCTCACGTCACAGGACGTCATCACAGCACTACAAGTGCTCCCCACAAAGCCTGCTAAATACGAGACATCAGCTGTCTTCACAATTGACACTACATTTGAAGTGATGCCATTCTTCTGAACTTAAACCTCTTGAACTCATATAGACTCAACTCTAATTTATACCCCAAAGCTGCAGTTTCACAATTTTGCTGTGATTTCACCAAACATCTGTATGACCCTTCTGACCAAAATCATATATAGCATGGCAAGGTAGGGCTGTTATTTTCCAATGACTTGATGCCAGGGAAGAGTGTCAGAAGTTGTCTTTGTCTGGGAAGACTGCAGGATGGAGTCACAGTGGGTATAACATTTCCATCTCAATGTAATCCTCAGAGCTGGGTACAACCACCTTGAGAAGGCAGGCCCTGGAGATGTGTCATGGGTTTGAGTTTCACAGCAGCCGCTGTTCACTCCAATAGAGGGCTGGCACTGCCCACACCTCTTCTGCAATAAGATTATATGAGAACTACACAGATCAGCTGCCTAGGTTCTTACCTCCAGAGATATCTCAGCCTTCTCCAGGGGCCCTAGCAGCACAACTGAGTTTTGTCACAGAGTAACAGCGCAGCAGAATCCCAGAGCTGTCTCTGGGATGGTGTCATAAGCCCAGCATTATAGTCCTGTTGCTATAGCAGGGACATACAAAGCTGGTTGTTTAAACACGGTCCAAGCATTCAACAGAGATTTACTGCGCTGTCCATAGCCACCCATTTAATAAAGAGAAGCAGTTATAAGTGATGGTTCAATGGTACAGCTAAAACAATGTACAAAGCATTCTAAGACACTTCATTGACATGCTTTTAAACACCCAAGATTTATTGCAGGTTTTTCTGCAACATTTCTTTCAAAACGCAGTGCTCATTTTGCAATTAATTCTTCCCTTGAAACACTGCCTAAACTGAGTCCTGTGGGGCTCAGAAACGCAATAGAACACACACACCGAAGGGATTAAAGACTGCTTTTTGTGATACTTGGTTCACTTACAAGGCACATGTACTCTATCAAGTTCATCCATGATTTCTTACTCATCTCCTCCTCCCAACCCTGCTCATCAACAGCCCCAGGGCCACAGATGGGCGTCACAGCTGTGGGCTGAGCCCTGCAGAATGTGGCAGACTCTCCCAAAATAGTCGGTGTTACACAGCCATCATTCGCGAGCACAGGCTCCAGCTGCTCCCTAGTAAATTAGGCAGGCAGCTGTGGGGGAACTGTCCTCTTTTTAAACATATGCTAGACTGCATTAATTATTGGATACCTGCTAAAAATTTCCAGAATCACTCTGTGCAAAAGTGAATTGAATTTTTGCATGACTGAAGGCTCAGTCAGGCACGAACAACAAAACACTTAATGTGTCAAACAGCTTAGCTGATTTATTTTTATTTTTGCTTTAGCTTCTCCTTGTTCGAAAAAAAAAAAAAAAAAAAAAAAGTAAAAGAAAGGAAACTTGGAGTTTTGTCCACAGACTCTAAGAAAAACCGTTTATTCAGATTGCTGATCAGATACAGATCAGCACAGGAAAATGGGATTCAGTGCAGGGAGAAGCTTTATGATTTGACAGCAGTGACTCAGACTTTGCTCTCTGAGTTCCCTTCCACTGCTGATGGAAACTTTTTCATTGTTTGCCAGTGTTTCAGTAGAAAAATCATTGTGCCATCTTAGGGCACACTTTTGAGGTGAGTCAACTTCTCACTGCTGCAGAGAGTTCTCATTATGGAAGGACTCAAGAGGCCAAGTTTGCCGAGTCTGAATTTGGAAGCCCGACTTTAGTCTCTCATCTTTCCAAACTAGTGAAAATATATTCCCTGAAATAGATATTTTATTATCACAGAATTGAAGATATGGTATAACACTGTATTAAGACTCTCACATGAAATGAAAGGACATCTATATCAAACCTGTTGTTGGAGGCATACTGCACATGATAGCAGGAAAGAAATTAAAGGCGATGCCAAGCTCAGATGGTGAAGAACACCACAAATTCGTCACCTCAGACTCCTAAATGCCATCTGTCTGTGCCCACATTCTCAAGTAATGGGCTTTCCAGATGTCATTGTCTCCTTTGTGGCTGTGAAATGGGTCTGACAAGCAAAGACCAGATGACAATAGGTGGAAAAACTAGATGTTTTCATCTTCCATTCGCAGACATGGGTTAATTATCTTGGAGTGTAATCTCTATGAGTGAAGCTCTGTGAAAGGAAGCTTTTATTCATTAGACACGAGCAGAAACTGCAAAACAAATTCTTGCTTACTATTTGTTGGATGATTTAAATTTCTCCTGTATGCTCAGAAACAAAGTCAGTTTTAAGATTGTCCCCTGGTTTGTTCAGACAATTACAGCTCAAAAGGTCTTAGTCTCAAAGATTTAAGACCTACCAAGCACGGATATGCGTATTTTAGAAATAAACTTAGCTCCCACTCTTCCAAACAGCACCAGAAAGCAGTTGACAGATCCCAAAGATCACCGGTACTAAAACTGCACTGAGCACTTGCCTTCGGTTTCTTCAAGCAGCCTAAGCACCACACAACTCCAAAGCATTAACCTGAGCTGTGATGGTGGCCAGCTTTCACACGGCCTCTTTTCCTAATAAAATTAGTAATGACTTCCATATGAAATGAAAAAATATAAACTTTCCAGCAATGCTTTAGACTTGTGTGCAGAGGGAAACAAAGCAAATCAGCCACTCCAAGTCTGCTACACAGCCAAAGCACTTAAATGACGTTACAACTGCCTACAAATCTGACATCTCTGGAAATGAGAGTCACAGGTTTTTATTTACGTTATCGAATTACTGCATTCTGTAATTAAAAGACAATCTTTAAAAATAAAACAGAATAAACATGCTGTGCTAATTACTCATAAGCACATGAGTTTTGTACTTCTCACTTCCAGACTTATGGAAAAATCTGTACTGTATTTACTGTATGGACCATCAACTGTAAAAGTCAGGATAGGTTTAGATATACAGAAGGGAGACTTGCTATTGAATAGAATTTGACCAGCAATGAGGTCAAGCTATGCAATGCATTTATTCACGCCAGTCTGAAGAAACAGTGAGCATAGAACACATGAACAGAACTCAATGGCCAGCTGGGAGCTGTTGTGCTGGGATGAACAAAGGGGATTAGGAGACCCAGGGTAACAAGTTAACGTTCTGACCAGCTTGAAGCACATAGCAATCAGTTAATTGACACTGAAAACAAACTACAATAATTCTCTTAATGAGGACATAGCCACTGAGAATGAACGCCTTCAAAATGAATCCACTCACATGATGCCCATGTAAGTAGCTTTGCACACTGCTGAGACGTGCGAGCTCACTAACAGGAGCCTGACAGAGGGCCGTAGGGGCACAGCACCCACTTCTCTGAAGCCTGATTGAATGGGAGGGCTGAATGTTCTTGTTCAAAGCACTACAAGCACCCAGTCACATGATTTCCTCCTCACTTGCAGAATGTCATGCTCACACAACGACATCATGGCTTTTAGGAAGAAAAAGGGAAGAGAAAGCTTATAGCATATGATAGAGAGAAGGTTTTCAGAACTTCTATCTAGACTTTTCAGCAATATTCCAGACTGTTTTCACTAATTAGATGTTTAAGTTCACAGAGATCAGTGACAACTTAAGATTTATCCAACTCTATGGGCAAAACCCAAAGCAGTCATAAGTATGGAAACAATTTCCATTCTTCAAGTTAGCAAACACTCACAAGCCATGCCCACTTTTATCTACAAGCAGAGTATATTTTCACCACCCATTTAATAGCAGACAATTGGTCATTGTGGTGTGCTGCAGGGGTCTGTTGCCCTGGGAACAGACATTTGTTGCATGCTGAACTTAACTTTTCTTGAGGTTATTTCCAAATATATAGCAAGAAAGTTCCCAACAAAGGAACCGCGTCTGGATGGGGCTGGTCACAATGCCAATATTAAGTATAGACTAAAACATATGACTCAGTGGCCACACTAAGCTAAAAGCAAGACTTTTGATCCATTTTTCTTTTATATACTAAGTGCACTCAATGAAGAGTATGATAGGACACAGATCAGAGCATCTACTTTTTGTGCTCCTCAAGGGAAAACAAAGGCCTCTCAGTGTCTTTTCTTGAGCGCGAGCCTAAACCAACTGGCACACCTTCAGTGCTCCTATTTACTTGCCCTTGTAAGACAGAGCCTCAAGGATGTGAATACAAGGCAAGCCCAAGCAAGCAGTGTTCCTGCATTCATGAATGCCATTGTGTGGGTGTACTGCAGGAGAAAGAGGAGGGTAAGTAGCAATGTACAAGCAATGGAGTGTGTGGGTGGATGGAAAGAGCGGGTACAATACAGAGAATGAGGCAGACAGGACTTCCAAGTTCACTGGTGTGAAACAGGTTCAGGTAGGCGAGGTGCTTAATGAACAGAGGAGCATTAAAATAGAAACACAAACAGGAAAGACTGACTGTAAGAGCAAAAGAAGAATAAAGAGAAAGCATGGGGATTAATAAGGATGCTATTTATGAGTGAACACAGGAAAGAACAGAAAGAAATATAAAGCTTTGAGCAAGAGTTTCTCTGGAAGCATTATCCTTGCTGACAAGAAAAGAATTGCAATAAAAACAGTCATCAACTATCAGATAGTTTAGACAATATATTTAATACTTGGAAAAAAAACTGGCCAGAATAAGTGACAAGTTAAACAGCTTTGGCTTGATAGTAATTTCTCTCTCCATCTTTAGCTTTTCTGTTCCCTTCACTTTGCTTTCTTCCTCTAAAGCATGTCCAGCTCAACTACTGAATGAACCAGGTAGTATTGGCTCCTCCACAGCACGTCCTTACAACACCACAGTTCTGCACCCTAAGGATGCAGTCTAAGGATTCAATCTAAGGATTCAAATGAACAAGGCTGTATCAGAAGCCACATTAGACAGCTTGTCCAACAAATGCCTCAGCAAATTGCTTGTCTCCCTCTCTCTCCTGGCTGGATAAGAAATCCCTTTCAGGCTACATAAGATCATTCACTACACTCAGAGGGTTTCCCCAGAGCCTGCAGAAACCTACATCCATCTTCATGAGATCTGTTTGAACTGATTACTTGCATCTTCTCCTTCAGAGTGATGTCAGATGACATCTAGTGGAATATCCATGTAATAAGAGGGAAGGCATAACATAGGCTTGATCAGGCAACCTGTCATTGAAGCATGTTGTGGTTTTCTTGTACTTTGCAAAAGATGTTTGATCACAGTGTCACTAATTAGTCATGAACAATAGTTAATCACTACATAGTTTAAGTTTACTAGGAAATGATCTTGCCAAAATAAGATACTTAATGTTATGCAAAAGAACTTTCAGATATACATGTATACAAAGCCACTCCTGACCCAGACATCATGTCCAGTGTAGGCACAGGTAAGTACCCACAAGTCACAATAACCCCAGAAAGCCTTCCACTGTTAGCCTTCTAATAAGTTTTTTTTCCCCCACCTCTCCAATCACTTACCCAAATGCTACGAGATAGTGCTGACTCCCAAAGCACTGGTATCATTACAATCCACTAGAGACAAGCAGACAAACTTCAGTGCTATTGCACTGTGTGGCTGCTTCCACTGGAAATGCTTCAGCAGAGAAGAATAAACAAGGTACAGATCATTTTAATCTTAATTTAACATGAGGTCATTACCTGGGCAACAACTGGGAGAAAAACAACAAAAGGACCTCATACAAGTTAGTGAAGTTCTAGTGTCATCACTCAGACTGCACACATTACCACGTTGACCAGTTATAAGCATAACACACCTCACACTGATGGGTCAGAGCTCTCGCATAACAACCTGATGTTCTTGCCTCATAATGCAAGAGGACCAAACCTGTTTGTAGTGCAAGAGTGCTGCACCTTGTTTCAGCATGGACTTCAGACTTTATAGATCTTGGCTAAAAATATTTGTCACCAAATTTGGACAATTCATGAAAGATTTAAATGAAGTAAAACAAAGCTTAATTTCATTGCAGCTGATTTGCAGAGACGTCCAGATAACTTTAGAGCAAACAGTCTCTATCAGTGGTGCAGAGTCCAACAGAACTGTTCCTGATAGAAACCACAAGCACAATTTGCCTATGGCACATATAAGGAAGAAGACGAGACAGGCGCCAGCACATGCAGAGCAGACACATCCATAGGGAAGTAAGACCTTCTGCATTTCAAGAAAATAATAATAATAATAAAAAAAAAAAACCACAGGAAATTTAGAATCTTATCCCTACAAATGCAGCTAATAAATGAAAATTTTAACCAGGAGGAAGGATATTTGAGTTTCTATAGGTACGATGTTTTGTGCTTACAAGCACAGCATAAGAAAGGAAACACCTATTTTTGGCGTGTAAAATTGCTTCAGAATAGCAAAGGCATTATTTTAAGAAGTGTTCCTGATGTATAAACAGCTTCTTCATTATTCACGTGTGAATATTTTATGTAAAATTCCTAGTACAAATTAGTCTGAATGACATCACAGAGGGCAACTGAGCAAAACTTAAGCTGTTTCTCCCCAAAGGCTCTGCTAAAACCTGCATGGAGCATCAAAACCTGCGACACCAGGTAGCTTACAATTCACTAGCTTGGTATACAGATGCTGTGAATCAAAACAGAATAGGCTGCCCAGAGAGGTGGTGTAGTCACCATGCCTGGGCAAATTCAAGAAACATTCAAATATTGTACAGAGGGATGTGGTTTAGTGAGAAATATTGGTGACATGAGGACACTTGGAATGGATATCTTGGAGGTCTGTTCTGATTGTAGTGATTCTATGAAAGCACGTGTTGGAGCTCAAAAATAGGTAATGCTCTAGATTGGTATCACATCTTGTACACAAATGAATACTCTCAAGTCTTAAATTCATTTATCAGACAAATAATTCCTCTGCAAGTATTGTAGCCATGTGACTTTCTTTTTGATTAAGGCCCTGTGAAAAGTGCAGGTCCTACACATTAAAAAAAACTGTGAATTATTAAAAAAAAAGTTATATCTATTATATAAAAAAGCATGATATCCTCTTCCCCACTCACCCTACATTCATATGTACCAGCTGAAAACAGCTCCTGCAGCCTCCAAATAGCTGGCTGAATTACCAAAGCAGAGAAGTTATGACGTACGTGTGCTACCATTTGCAACAGAGAATAGGGCACAAACATAGGCAAGGTCACAGGCTGTACTTGTGACTTGTGCCAATGCAAAATTGGCACACACTGCATGAGGGCACGTTGTAGCTTTGCGTGCTGGATCTGTTTTGTTTATAGAATAACATCATTGTCAGCAGTAACAAGTGACAGACTGATGGAGTACAGACTACATACTTCTGTGGAATGAAGAAAACCCAAGGATAAAGATAAAATATTTAAAAAAACAAAAAAACAAAAAAAAACCCTAAGATCAGCACACTTTGTACCTTGGCCTATTTGGAAATATTTTGTATGTAAAGAGAATTACAAAGCCTTGGTTGCCTGGATAGCGAATGCACACACATAGCCAGCTCTGGGGCACAATATTTTCTTTAAAACCTCAAACTCTGCTTTAAAATGTTCCTCAAAGCAACAGTATCTCATTATACAGTATGACTTCTCACCTTGAGAAAAAAAAGATAATGAATGACACTTTTGAATTTAGATGGAAGTAGCTGAGCTACTGCTTCATCTCAAATTTTCGGGGAATTTCCATGCAGCACTAACTGTAGGTTTCAAAGGCTGTTTTTGTTTGTATTTCAGTGACCAGTAAGCGTAACATGAAGACATACAAAAAAAGAGGGCACTAGGTAAAGACTGAAATAAGACAATGGGGATGGTTGATAATCCTACACCAGAATTTAATGTGTAATGCTTTTAAATATAGAATATTGCGTTGTTCTAAAATCCCCCTTTTGTGCAGAGGGTGAGATCACAGTAAATACTAGTGATATGAATAGGCAAATGTAGAGGAAGTTATACAGAAAACAAGCAGAACGTAGTTCGGAGAATTCCACAAAAGTAGGAAATGAGCAACAGTCACTGGCAGACCTGCAGGGCTGCTGGAGCACAAACAGCCCAGCTGCAGTACCACGCTAAGGGAAGTTAAGAAGCTTCGATATCCTGTAGGAAATCTACTGGGTAAGACTCTCACACAATACCAAACTGGATTTGGACATTAATAAGCCTAAGATCAGGATCATTTGACAAGTTCAGAATGCTGCACTGGGAGATATGGCCTTGTTCTGTGTTTTATCATGTTTGAGTTGGAAGGAAAACTAAGCTGCCAGAATAGTATATGCCAATCAAACCCAAACCTGAAAGAAACTATGACCTGAAATAAATAACGTGCAAGATAACCGATTTGCTTTCAGGCAGATCTATGTAAATTCACCCTCCATCCCTTGCAAGCTTTTCACAGCATTTGATCTCTCTGGAAAGAAAATGGAGAGGGATATAATCCAGGTCAGAAAATGTTGATGGAGTTTTTGTTTTGCTTTCTTCTTGTTGCGTTTCTTGCATGTTTGGTTGTTTTTTTTGTGTGTATGTAAATATATGCTTAACAACCTTGTCCTTATTACAAATCATAGCTGCTCTCATATCATCTCTATAAGAAATGTAAGACCAATTTTTAATCAGTATTGATTAGCTGGTAACGGCATGGCAAATTACTGCCTCATGCTTCAGTTACTGAACATTGTCCAGTTTACACTGAGCTCTGATTCTTGATCCAGGTGTATTTGTCCTTTCAGAAAAGAAATAACCACCTTATTTTCCTTTTGGTGAAGGTCACTTTTTAAAGTTCTCTTCACAGATGGGAAAGAAAAGAAATATCAGCTCTATTTCTTTCCACCTTTAGAAATATCTGTTGAACTACCTACGTTTTTGCATGTTACAAAAATACATTTTGGAGTAATGTTCAGCCACAACTCAAAAAAAAAAAGCTTTAAAATAAAAGATGATAAAGATTAGATATCTAAAATAAGAATGCTGTTAGAGTAGGCAGCACTGCTGCATGGAGGACTGAATTACAAGTAGAATTTAAGATTGCCAGAAATCAGTATAGGAAGATTAAAACTCACATAGTTTTCATGTTTAGGAGAATGAGTCCAAATGCTTGCTGGCTTTGCATGACATTCAGAGCAGAAGAAAATGGGATCATTTCTAAGTAAGTAACGACACAGTTCTTACATTTTGCAGAACAGAAATATAAAACCCACAGAATTCACTATGAGTTTTCCTTACAAGCCTAAAATCATGCAGATGAGTGCAGCATCCTCACAACTGATCCAGCTGACCACCTGCAATGCAGCTAATTGCTTTGCAGTATATTAATTGTACATTAGTACTTCTCTGTTGGAAATGGGGTGCATCCTAGTGGGAACTTTTAAGTATTTAGGCACAGGCCTGACCTAATCCCTGATTTAATCTCAGTTTTATGACCCAAAAGAATCTGTAAACCCTATTTTGTGCAGTTCTTTTGAAGAATTCAGACTATTGGCAGAGATTGAATATATGTGTGTCCTTCCACACATGAAGCTGTGCTGTGGAGTGGAAAAGAGAAGCAGCAGTGCCTCCTGCAAGTCATGAGCTGCATCCAAACTCAGTGGAGGCCAGGCATAGCCAGAAGTTTTGGCCAGCATGACATACATCAGAGTGGCTAAAAAGCTTCTGTTCAACACACCTGTTATCAGCTTGTACACTGTACTTATTTACTGATTGGAGAAAAATACGTCCTCCATAGCAGTACTGAGGTATTTCTGTTGACTGTCATTTGTGTGAGGCTAAGTGACAGCTCAGCAGAAATCCAGAGAGCATTTCCAGAAGTGTCTCCTGGACAAGTACTTTTCTTCTACACAAGAATGTCTCAGCCTGTGGGCTACTGATGCACTGCAGCCAGGGAAATGCCAGGCACTGGGGGAGAATAATAAACAAACTACAGCTTCCACAAGGCTTGGCAATAGCATTTTACGTATTAAGTATTGGAATCCCAGCTATAAAGCCTCAGATAACTATGGAGAATACTCATGTTTCTCAGCATAATAGATGTTCTCCAGCAATTTGAATCATCTTGCCAATCAAAGCTGCGAAAACATTGCAATCAGCACAGCAGCTATGAGACTGGCATTAGTAACACATGTTCACATTTCCCTTAGTAACATTCATGATTCTGAAAGGAAAGACAAAAAAAAAAAAAAAAAAAAAAAAGTAAAAAGCTTTTCCTCCATGGCAGCTGCCCCATCAGATCACCTTCTTTCTGCTTCAAAGATTAATGCTAAAGGCAAATAATCAGACATGGAAATAAGGTGGCCCTGCTGATGATGCTTGGTGAGACAGACAAGACGTTCATATTCAAATGCTATTGCTGACAGGAGTGAAAAATTATCTGCATCAGTAACACTGATGATGACTCAGAAGTGGCTCCCAAGGAAAGGGAGCATTCAGATGAATAAAGATTATCACTGCCCACAATAACAAGCTTCATGAGTTTCCACAGATGAGAGCCACTAACACATGGGAGGGGGGAAAAAAGAACTTTTGATGAGAATCAAACATATTGGTAAGAACTACTAACACTGTAATTCGATAGCAGTAAGATTTATATTGATATGTTTCTGATCACACAAACCTGACACGATAATCAGTATGCCTCAGTACACTTGGTCAGAGAATTCTACCAAATTAAAGATGAAAGGGTAATCACCAGTTTTGAAAGCTACAAAACCTCTGGTGCCTGTAGTGCAGCAGAAGCCTATGAAGCCGCATGCAGCATCCATACTTAAGCTGATTTTGCTTTTCATGATGGAGATGTGAATATCTCTTCTGAGGTGCTAAGTACCTTTTACATGCTGCAGGTCTAGAATGACTAAAATTACACCTCATGCGAAAAGGGAGCACTCGGAGAAGCTCTCCCCAATTCAGGCTGACTCATAGTGGAAAGCACTCATTGGAATACATCTCTGCGTTTTCTTCTACTAATATAAGTGGGAGCATTTTTTCCAAGTTACTAGCATTGTGCTCCTAGAATTGCAAGGCTTAAAAATCAGTTGGTCTAAGTGGAGCAACATGCACATGTCTGGCCATCAAACATTTGTTTTACCTTACTGTGTTTAGTCTCTCACCTCACTGCTTCCATACTTTTTCCCAGAGTCAGGCAGGAAACTCCTACAATCTTATGAAATTGCCATTTGAGTATAACAAACAAACAAATCTGGTTTCATCTTCAAGAACTGTTTCTAGATTAGTAATAGCATGTCCTACTATATTGTAAACAACTGGAGAGAGATGGAGAGGATGTACCTTACAGCTGAAGTTGTGTTAAGCTTTCAGTATTTATGTTAAGTTTGGAGCTTATTTTCAGCTCTCAACTGATAAGTCAACTTAACTGCAACTTGGTCATGAAGGGTCTTTAAAAATTACAGTAAGAATCTGGGCTCCTAAAAGTCTTTGTTACTAAATACAAGTGTCAATGTTGCATAATCAATCACACAATTCCCATACCAAACTGGTTACAATCTAGAAAGTCACTATTCACCATGTGCTTAACCTGAGCTCTAAATCAGTGAGTACTGTTTCCAGAGGAATTAGATAGGAACACCTCGAGATGGAACTATAAGCTGTATTGAAGAGAATACATGCTTAGTAAGCACAAGACATAAGATACACAGAAAAGCTCTTTCAAATTCAAGATTCATACGTCTTATTTAAATTAGGGAACAGATTTTCAATAACTAACTATATATGATTTGTATGTTTGAGCCATGGCTAATTCTATAATCATCTCCTTCTCTTTTTTATCCTGAAGAGTGTCTTTGGATGAAGTGCTACAGTGGTCCCAGTCTTTTGAAAAACTGATAATGAGTAAATGTAAGTAAATGTATGCTCGTATCCCAGTTGGATTGCTTAAAAAGCTTCTTACGGAGGACAATCAGCAAGACAAGCAGTATGCTGTGTGCTTTATCTTACGTGCAGCTATTGAAAAACAGCTTAGGGGGTTGTGCTTACCATGCATCACGCAGAAGAAACTGAAAGCAAAAGTGATTTGGCAAACACCATGTATAGCCAAGTGAAGTATGGAGAGCAAGAAGAGGAACAGAATGAGAATTTGTAACTATGAAGAAAAAGGCAGAGTTTACAATTAAAACATTTAACAGCAACCAACTTGGCTTGCTACACTTCATAAGGAAAGCACAGGGAGAAAGCACTTTTTTTTTTTTTTTTAATAAAAAAGCAACAGTTGAGTGCAAGTCCATGGTTACTGCTACATCACAACCCACCATCTTTAGCTAAGTGAAACTCAGAATTCTGCACCAACAGGAAAACTTGTTTCAAGTTAAACATTTGTGGCTTCCAGCAATACTCAGGCAATGCCTAGCATAAACTTCAGTGCTCCTGAATAGCAAAATGCCAAAGTTTAAAGGAAGTTACTGCACACGTAGCAAAATGCAATGTCAAAGTATAGAGTTCTATGGTGAATTAGTGCATTTGATTTCCCACTTTGATATAATCTTTTGATAAGAATATTTAGAGACGTACAGCATAGTTATACACACTACCTTATAAATATCTCTATCTTCAAAGCCTTCTCAAGTTTATAAACCTGGTATGCTGTATATGAAGTTTGGCTTTCAAAACATTTACAGATGGACCTATGATCTACAAGACCTACTTGAAGACAGAGCACAGTGATGAAAATATAGAATTCTGGCTTGCTTGTGAAGCTTATAAGAAGATCACATCCCAAAGAAAAAGGATTTATGTGGCCAGGAAACTTTTTACAAATTACATTCAATCCCAGGCTCCAAAAGAGGTGATATACCCTAACATGAGCTTTTTGTTTCCTCTACAGAATTGTCTGAACTGTAACGTAGTTTACAAAATGCAACAGATATTTAGATCTTCTCATAAAGTGATTGGAGACTCCTGTTCATCCTCCCAAAGCTCTTCTGTACCCATAATATCAATACTTTCCTTCACTGCTTTGTCTATAAGAAAATGCTTCATATATATCCACACACCACGTATGCATGTTAACACACAGCTAGATTAAGACCCAAATTCATGGATCTTTATGTTCTTTTAAGATCAAGGGCCACTGATCTCACTTCAATAGATCTTGAACAGTGCCATTCTGTCATGCAGATACTAATCTGGTCTTTGCAAGAGTAAACAAACAAATGAAGAACTCCACTCAGCCCTATCCTTTTAGAAAAGGAGTTGATAGAAAGACTCTGAAACAACTTAATCATGGCACCGTAAGGTTCAGGGAAAATACTGAAGATCTGAGCATTTAAAAAAAAAAAAAAAAAAAAGATACTCAGGTGACCATGCAAAAAAATTAACTCCTGCTCAACAGTTTCTACTCTCAGACTCTCAGACTTAAGCCTGTCTTGCTTATTACCCTCCTTGGAAAAAAGTTTATACTGGCTTTTACTGCCTCTATCCCAGCAGAATGACATAGCTGAAGTATCCACATTCATTATTTTCTGGTTTACATATAATCATAAACAAATTACAGAATCTCAAAACAGCCTCTCTATAGACATCAAAGGCCAAGCCAAACCAAACCCAGCTCTGGTTGGTCTCCAGCTGTTGGCTGAGATCATTTGCTCCTTTAAATGACTAAGCCACTCCTACTAACTTAGAAGTAGAGGAAGTTTGAAGGCTATTGGTTTTAAAACACAATTGAAAGTGCAATTCATTTTTGTCTTTTCCTAAACTTTTTATTTACTTACTGGGGTGGTGTGGTGTGTGTGTATATATTTGTAGCATGTCCTACTATAGAAACTCAGTAAGACATTCATGTTTTTGAGAAAGAAGTGTCAGTATTGCCAATCACAAATCCATTAATCTAGGCTAAGACCATAACTCAAGATAGTTAAGAATAAGTTGTTTAAAAATGAGATGTGTTGTGTATGTTTTTTTCCCCCTACAATATAACGTATTTGAATCTTGCTACTGGCTGCCTAGGTATCTAGGTTTTCAAGACATATTGACTGCCTTTTCTCTATATTCACTGTTAACACAAGAGCTAGATACCATTCTTTAAAACGTAGATGCTAAGTGAGAATTGTGACACAGTTCATATTCAATTCAATTCATCCTGGCCCATAAGCAACATCAGCACAAACTTCACATCTTTAGAGCTCTCCTCTCAGCAAAAAGAGACCAAATGAAGCCAACTAAACAGTGCAATTCATCATAAGCTAATAATAATAATAATAATAATAATAATAATAATAATAATAATAATAATAATAATAATAAAACTTCCTATGTAATTTAGTATTTTTTCCATCCTTAAGATAGCTTGGGGGGGGGGGGGAGCACAAAGCTTTTCCTGAAGCTTTTCTACATCTCACATCTCAAATCCTCAGGACTGCTTCTTTTAAGTCATACATATATATTCTTTCATTAAAAGCATGGGACAGACTGGAACTCAAACAGCTCTAAGTCTACCAGGCTTTTGTTCCCCAAAGGAGCAAGTTCCCCATCCAGCTGTAAAGACTAGCTATTTCTGACACTGTAATGAGAAAGATACTGCTACAATAGATAAATAATAAAGTGCTGATTTTAAAATACAGGATACATGAAAATAAAACTAGAGAAATAAAAGTCATTCAGTACAGGTCATCTAACTTCAACCTTCCTTCGCAAATATTTAATGATACTTCAGTAATGCTGATTTGTGTTTTCAGATTAACATTGACAGCCCAGTGAAGAAATCAATTGTCAGGAACCTACAGGAAGCAACAGAGTCCTGTTTTGATGAAGCACAACGAGTAGTTTACATGCATATGGAAAGAGATTCCTACCCTCGATTTCTTGAGTCCAAGCTCTATCAACAGCTCAAACACAGGCTCCGAACTGATAGCAATATTCCATCAGTATATTAAAGAGAAGGGCTGAAAACCTCCTTCTCTAGCCAGCGTTTCTAAGACTTAAAGTAAACAAAAAAAAAAAAAAAATCACAGTACATTATTGTTAATAATCATCTGTTACATTGTTCTTCTGATCTCAGAATTGATGAAGAACTACTTTCCCTCTTTTCCCATGGGTGGGTTCCAATTTTGTCTTTTTTTCCCCTCCCTTCTCCTCTCACCAAAACTCTGAAGTGAAAAATAAAGTTTATAGATTTTCAGTCCAAAAAAAAAAAAAACAAGAGTGAAATTTCAGTCTTTTATTGATGTGCAACAACTCTGATAACATTTCCAGGAGTTTTTCCTTTTGAAAGGTCTGAAATAGCAGTTTTGCTGCTGGAAAACAAATGATTATTTGGCTGCATATAACTTAGAAGAGGGAAAAAAAAATATCTGCATTGCTGCATTCACCAAGTTTTTGTTGTTGTTTTACTTCTATCTTCTTCCAAAGTAGAAGAAATAAACTAAAGATATTGTGAAGTACAGCTGCTCATTTAACTTTAAGTTACAAGGCAGAGTAATTATACAATTTTATACTGAATTATGGTGTATAACATATGTCACAAAGGTATTTAGTCTACAGAAATATATACTGTACAGCTTGTGCCAGTGAATTTATCTCCTGTGATAAAATTCATTAGCATGTGATCCTTTCTTCTGGATACAAACATACAGATGCTTCCCTTCCTTTTCAGGTTCCTTAATAACTAGATAGGAGGAGAGCTTATCTTTGAATATCATCCTATACCATGAGCAAGCATCTCTCTTTCTCTGGTTTACCACAGTAAGCTTTTACTTTCACTCTTTCCTTTTTCCTCCTCTTTAACCAGAATGGATAAGCCCTTTTCTTACAAGACAAGCACGAAAACATGGATCAGTGCAGACATACAAGGAAAAGAAATCCCTTTTGTAGCACCTACCTTGTAGCAAGTAGAAACTACATCTGCTTTATGCTTCCTAATCTAGTGCAATAAGATTGACATATTCAGGTAATCCCTCCCCAAAATAAGTACATGATCATTTAGGTCTACCACACCAATACCTCACCTCAACATAGCTTACATTCGGGAAGAGGGACAGCAGTTTACTGATGACTTCTGAACATGTATCAAAAGCTATTACATGCGTTACATGGTATCTGGGCTGGTGCTAAGTTGCGCTGATAATTTGTAACTGCGTACACCTTCTGGTGTGAACAGCCAAACGAAAGTGATCATAACACCAGATATAAGGATCCACCAACTCTTCTTACAAATCTTTTTTATGAACTTCTCAAGCTACAGTTTGCGTACTTGCATAGAGCAGAATAAAGCAATTCTAAGCATGCTCTACTGTAGCACAGAAGGCATTAAAGTAACCTCAATACTGTAAGGAAAGATTGTACTTGTCCTATATAAAAACATTATTCTAGATAGGTGTGATCATGCAGCTCATAAAATCACAATCAACAAGGGCACCACGTTAACTTTTGATGCATGTTGGACTTGGGCTCAACAGAGTTTGCAGACACCATGGACTCACAGCAAAGAAATGCTGCAGGAACTTTTTAGAAGCAGTTCCTGCAGGAAGGCAGGTATGCGACAAAAGCCTAAGAAGCTGAAACAAGCACACACAGGCTGGTCAGGCAGCATGCTGGTGCATCTTAGCACCAAAGAGATCATCCAGAAGTAAAAACACTCTGAGAAATCAGAAGACCCACAAACACAGGAAATCACTTTATGCCATAAAACGTCTTCTGTTTGTTTTGCTAATAAACCACGTGTTTAACAACACATATCCCTGGCTGGCTCATTGATTTTATACTGATTGAAGAACTCCTTCTGGAAATGAAAATGTTCCCCTCCCCCCCAGCTAGAAGAAGAGATCACTCTTTTCCCAAAAGAGATTAATTGTTAACAGACAAAGTTCTCTTGCTCAGTTTTTGTTTTGTGTTACAGCTGCTCAGCAATAACAGTTTATTTCCATCAAGTCACATGATTCACAACAACAGTAACTAAAGACAGCAGCAATAATTCACTGCTTTTAACAGCCTCATTAATAGCAATTGAACAAGCTCAGATGTGCTTCCCCCTAGCAGCCAACACTAAAATGTGTTTGCTCACATTAATCACTGCAATATGCTGTTTGTTAAGATTGAAAAAGCTTGAAATAAGTGAGTAGGCAGAATTCTCTCATTCTTACTTTGTAAAAGCACAAAATGAGGTTAAAAAAAAAAAACAAAAAAAACAGTGGCAAATTTTCTTCAAAGTTAAGCAAGATAATAAGTAGAAGAGAAAAAAGCTTTTTAACAGTTAACTATAATCAACTATGGAAACTGTTGACCTACTAGGGGCTATTAGGGGATTTTTTAGGAGCTTATGTTCCCAGAGGAAAACAAAATGACTTTAGCATTTTCAAGTACTGTGAAGTTTACCATGCCAAGCACCCTTGCAATCATAGGACCCTTCAGGCATTACGTTTGGTCTAACATGCACTAGACACAGGAGAAAAGGGGCAATCAAAGAAAAATAACATTTTCCTGCATACTGTAATTAGAGAACAGGATTACATGGGTAAGGCATTTCCTATGCAAAGCCTGCATCGTAACACAGGCATGCCCAAAGTCTGCAATGAAGCTTCACAGTGGTGGTTATTTCTCTCCCCATAGAATTGTTCATTTAATAAGTTGTCATGTAGCACTGTGTAACTGTACAGCTTTAAAAGATAGTCCTCTGTGTGCATGCATATAGAGATTATATACGAACATTATATATATTATGATTTTTTTAATATATGCTCTACAATGTAATTATATTACATTTAAATGCTCTTTCATGTACGTCCTATACAGTATTCCTCAGCCCATGTTTCTGCAGAATGAATGAACTGATTACCAACAAGTATTTTTCCCCTCAACCTTTTCCTCCTCTTAAACACCAAGATTAGTCATATGTCATTTCTGAAGCATGGCTTGGGTTTCCTGCAGCCAGCTACCTGATGTAATGTTCTTGTTTCTTTCAAATGCATCCTGCAGACACTGGAACAGCTGCAACCTACAGATTCTCCACTATGCCACGATGCAACTAAGAACAAAAGAATTTGCATCTAATGTGGTGAAGGGCTTCCGTGGTGCTCACAAGAGTTCGATCAGAACAAGTCTTTAGAAGTTACAAGAGCACACATCCTATTTCCACCCAAATAACTTGGCAACACCTGGCACAGAGAATACTTATTTTTACCCTCTGCGATACAGAGCTAATTGAAAGCTGCCCAAATTTCCAGCAAGTGGGAACTAAGCAAGTACCAATGAACACCAGTTATCTGGTTATCCTCCAAACAACATTCAAAACACATGCTGAAAGAAAGGGGGAGGTAAGTGGGTTAAAGAAACAAAAAAAGAGCCTTTGCAGCATGAGGGCAAGAGATGAGGCTGCAGCCCTTCTCCACAGCCCTGTCCCTTTGGGCTTCTCACCGAGTAGGAATTGAGTGAGCCCAAACCTAAAACCCAGAGCAAACTGTGGTACAAGGCTCTGCTGGTAGAAAGGCCTGAAGTACAATGTGAAAGCACAGCTGAAAGATTGCATATCGTGAACATCAGAAGCACCAACAATCAAATGACAAATTGTCATTTTATTTGCCAAGTCCTGAAGGAAAATTGCATACATCTAATGACAGATTTGAACAGTTGCCTTTAGCTCCTATCAGTAGCAGACTGGTAAGTCAAATTTCCCAGAACATCCATCACTGGGGCTATTGCTACACAGCACCAGCCAAGGCAAATAGGTTTTTCTCCCACACTCCTTGTCTGCAAACGGCAATTCCAGTAATCACCTCAGTAACAACAGGTGAGCAAATAAGAACAAGGTATTTAATTTTTCCTCAGAAGAAATAGTTACATAGTTATAGCTCTATTTTATGAAGGTATTTCCTTCCTACTACATCATGGTCTGCTTTGCCTTTGCTAAGCAGTTGTAGGCGGTCAGCATAGAACTGTAATTTGACTTGCATCAATAGAAGAGGGAAAAAGATAACTTCCTATTCAAAGTACCAAAAGCAGCTTTTCATACACTTGCAGTTAGTAAGCTTACCATTCACATGCTCTGGTAATAATTCATATGCTCTTCTCAACACTAGAAACATCACTGTTTCCCGTTAATTACTGTCTGCCAACAGACTAATAAATGCTTAGCTGAGATAATTGTGTTCTGTCTAGTGAATTTGCTAAGGTATAATATTATAAACACTTCAGGGAGCTTTCTTTTTTCAGCCTCAAAAGTGACATAAAAAAAAAAAAAAAAAAAGGAAATCTAACAAACCGATTACCTACTCTTACCGCTGTAACAAAAGGGTCAACCAGAGAGCTCAGTGGTGAGCTAATGATTGCTGGAAGACTTTACTCAAACATGCTAATCATTTTGCCTCTAGTAAGTTGGATTTACTGATGACTGTGTAGCACAACAATGAAGCTAATGGTCTAAATAATCTGGGCAATTGTTATTTTTTTTTTTTTTATTTCTGTGTCTGCACTGACTCTGCCAGCTATTTGAGCTATAAAAAAGAGCTTTTCTACCCAGCATCTAAAGGTTTACAAGTGAAGTCAACCAACCAGAATACATCTACTGCCTTTTGTATAAAGGTGCTAATCTACCCCACCTGTACTTCACATCAGCAAAAGAAAGATCAGTATCACTGCCAAGGACTGTCTGGCAATACTAGCACAAGTTTGTAGCAGTCGTTGAGAGGCTGGTTTGATAAAAGTACATCTCGTGACTCTGAGGCAGCAAGGCTTTAGCCATGATGTAAATTGGAAGGATTTCTGGACACAGAGAACTTGATTGTCATATGTTTATACTATGGTAATGCATGCAGTCTTCTTGGAAAGAAAATAAAATCACAGGGCATTAGTGCTTTCTGCATTTGAGAACTTATGAAGGAGTAACAGAGCTGAAAAACCAGCAGGTAAGAAACTTCACTAGATATACGGGCACATTATACAGATCACTTCAAAAGTAATACCTTTTATTTATTTCCACGGAAACTACAACAGACACAAAAAGCAAAATAGCACTATTTGATAGAGCAAATTTTTCAGCTTAAAAAAAAAAAAAAAAAAACACAAAAAACCAACCCAGTTGAACACAACAACCATTAGCTACGTACTGCTGCAGTGATAAACAAGAGCATGCTGCTCTTGTAAAGACACACACCAGTAGAGGTGACCCACTGTTGCCACCACTGAAATACACCACCCACTGCCTCACTGTGCTCACATCCACTGTTTGGTCTACACAAACATTTCTGAACAGCCCCTGTAGGTTTCTCAGCAAAACACAGCCCTAAAGAGTGTCACTTCTTCCTCTCCACCTTACCCTTCACCTAGGGCCACCACATTGATCATCATGCTGCCAGCCATAACAAGGGATTGAGAAGAGTCCCTCAAGCTGTGACTTGCATGCATGCGGCATGACTAGGTCTGTATCCATGAGCACAGACCTTGCAAGGCAGTGGGATTTTCATACATGGGAAAAGGAAAGTCTGTTGTAGGCAACTGCAAGACCCCCCCCCACAGGATGTGACGCGATAGGCCCTCTCCCAGCTCTATGATTGATGCGTGGCAAGTGCCCTTAGGGGTATAGGCAAAGCACATAGGTTATATAAGCTAGAGTTCACATGTAATAAACACATGTTGCTGTTCATATTGGTGTGTACGTGCAGTTATTTGGTCCTGACCTGGTTAGGGTTAGTAGCGTAGGAGGCAATGCAACAAAAGTCTCAGACCATGCACCTCCTCTCCCCACAAGCTGAAAGTTGCCCACACACCCCAAAGGGCAGTGTAAGCATAATTTTGTACTACTTGTAATCTATCAGTCACAGCAATGTTTTAGATGCCAATACTATGCTGTTACATACAATTGTTGAGTTCTCGCAGAAACAATATGGATAAAACTAAACTATTTAGTAAGATGTTCTTCTAAGTCATGCTATCATCAAGGCAAAAAATTACTGCTTCTATTTCAGTAAGACTATGATTCTATATCTTTATATTAGGAAAGAGTTTAATACACACAGTTTAAAAAAACTAATCAGGCTTAATCATTTACATACGCAGAAGCATTTAAAGAAGCAATCTGCACCAAATATAAATCAGAAACTTTCCAGACTTCTCTCATAACATTCCATTTGAAAAAAAAAAAAAAACATTTAAAAACCACAATTAAAATACAACTATGAGGCTTCAGAAGGCAGAATGATTTTAATTAGTATACTATTTCTGCAAGACCAGAAATAACAAGAGCTAAAAAAGAATGAAGAGAAACAAAACTATAAAAAGCCTTGTTTCCCGTTATGTCTAACATCAAGCTTTCTAAAACCCTTGCAAACCATTTGAAGTCTGCCAGATGTGGAGAGTGGAAATTGTCTTCTCATTCCTAACTTGCACTTCCATTCACAGAAACAATGAGACTGATCATATTTAGTCCACATGTGTAATCATATTAGTGAAGTAATATAAATGTTTGTATGGGCAGTATTGTACAGGAGACGATTTGGATCCCATGAGAAACATCAGAATAGAAGCACAACATTCCTTTGGTTGCCAGTGAAGTAAAGCTGCTCTTGATCAGTTTTCCATAGCTGTTGTCTTTTTTTTTTTTATCTGCACTGTTATTTTTTGGCCAAATAGATTTATTAATGTACGTAAATAGATTTGGTTGATGTACAAAGCACACCTGCTTGTAGAGTTAAACCGGCCTTGTCTTAAAAATCTTAGAATTGTGTTTGAAGGGACTCTTAAAGACCATCTGGTTCAAACCTCCTGCAATCAATCAGGTGCTCACAGCCCCATCCAGCCTAATCTTGGGTGTCTTCAGGGATGGGGCACTCACTACCTCTTTGGGCAGCTTGTGCCAGCACTCCACCACCTTTATTGGAAAAAAGTTCGTTATATCCAATCTCAATCTTCTCTCCTTTAGTTTGAAACTGTTTCCCCTTGTCCTATCTCAAAGATCCTGCTAAAGAGTCCATCCCCTTCCTTATTACAGCCCATCTCAGATTACTCCAGAGCCTTCTCCTCTTCATGCCGAACATCTCCAGGTCTCAGGCTGTCCTTGTAGGGAGGGTCATTTTTGTGGTCTTCATCTTACAGGATGAAGATGCTGTGCTCAGAGACACTGAGGAAACTAAAACCTTTGCCGTCCCTTGTCTAAAGAGCTCTATCGAGAAGCAATTGCATCATTAGTTTTGTCATTTCAGCTCATCTACTTACAATTAACGTAATTTTGAGCGTGAACTAAAAGATCTGAATAGCAATCTACATCAACACATGATTAAAGTCTGCGGACAGCAAGTGATAAAGTTCACTGAAGCTAAAAGCACAAAGCGTACCCTATTTAAACTCCAACACGACAACTGAAATGGCAGATGCAACCACACAGAAATAATCCCAGAATAGATTCTCAGATAAGTGAAGAAACAAGAAGCACAGAATCACAAGGGAGAACGCACCCATACTTGTAGCATGAGTTAAAATAAGAGGAAGAGGAAAAAAAAAAAACAAAAAAAAACCACAAAGCAGTGCTCTAAAGGCAAAGGCACAAAGGGAGCTGCTTTCAGGTAAAGTAGAACAACTTAAGGTACATTACATTTTATTCCTGTATGAGTGCTGTGCTGACCTTGACCCATAAAAGGGGCTGAACAGGAAAGGGATCTGGGCAAGCAGAGAATAGCAAAAGAAGTCATCTATGGTGTTGAGATGAGAGTTTAAAAGGTATCTTTACAAACAAAGAGCACTTAAAGAAAAACACAGACTTGCAAATTGTACTTTTCTACACATTTCCTTTTTGGCCTCTTCAATTCTGCATTTATTTCAACTCACAGAACGATGTCAGTCGGTCACTTCATGTTCAGTTGGAAACACTGCTTTCAGTGGCAGTACTGCTAATCCAAAACTCCCCACAGAGAGGGGAAAACCAAAAACACAACGCACCTCACCATTTCTGTCATGTAACCATGTATGTTATGCTTTTCTCTGTTTTCTAATTCATGCTTTTAAAAAGAACTCTACTGCCAAGCATTGTTTTAAAAGCCACTAGAGACATCTGAAAGGCATTTTTTAACAGATTAAAGCAGTAACACATCTGTCACAATAATTTAATTACACCCCAAAATATAAACTTGGCTCCAAAAATAGGTTCATCAACAGCACTAAAAGCAGTTCCAGCCCTTCTGGCATATATGAAGATTTATTTTTGTACTTGTTTTTCAGTTTTCCTTTTCTCATCCTTTGAGAAAAACCCCATTTAAAAATATGTAAGTCTGACTTCATTGTTTAACTTAATCTTAATCTTGTTTCAACTCCTGAATTTGGTTCTTAGGTATGTAAGCCACAGGTTTGGTGGAAGAAATTTTACTTCAGCTATGATGTTATCTCTACAAACATACCACATCTGCATGACCTGCTGTTGCAAGTCTATTTCCCTGCTCAATACAGACTATATTGGTCAGCCACTAATCTACCAAAACCATAAAGCAATTTTATCTGTTGACAGATGATGTCAAAACCCTCCTAGAGTTGTGGATAATAGTGTTGAGAATGGGGATGTACAATAACTACTATTGGAGGATGAAGGGGCAAGTAGAACACCCGCATGCTTCCTTTACCTTTCAAGTTCTAGAGGTTTTGAGAAGGGAACTGTTTGTTTTCTGCTTGTTTTTTGTTTTTTTTTTTTTTTTTTTTTTTTTTTTTTTTAATTCCTTTGGCCCCACCTGGCCTCACTAAAGTCCTGATTAGTCCAGTCACATCAAGTATACTTGGTGCTGGTTGATGTAGATTCCCCTCTAGGTTCTCTGCGTAGGATAAGCCAGCACTCACTCACCCACTGGATGTTGTGGCTGCAGAGCTGGTCAGCCTCTTGAACAGCACAGTAAAGCCAGTCAGTTACTGCAGCAAACAGCAGTCAAACCTCTTGGAACAGAACACTAGATATTACTTGTATATCATCAGATGGCTGGTACTAGGTGTCAGATCTTATTTTTCCCCTACAGAACATTCTTTGTTGATACCTCATAACATCTCCAAGAAAGAGCTAAACAACTGGCATGGAGGATGCTGAGCCAAAACTCTACTTACCCTTTAGTAAGGGAACTGAGTAATTACTCCTTCTGTCCAAACTGTGGTACAATTACCAGCTACAAGACCAGCCTACAACCAGCAGGTGAGGAAGTGGCATTCCAGCTCCCAGTCTGACATCTGCACAGCTGTTTTCATGAAGCATAACTCATCTTTGACCTAACAGTCACACTACTTTCACCACACTAACCCAGTGTTCAGAATATCAAGCCATCACCCCCAGAAAGGCTTTGTTCAGCAGCTTGCAGTCATCCCAGGAGGAGCAACATGGAGCTTCGGTTGCTGTTGCTCACTTTAACCATGCTCTGTGCAGAAATATTTTTCATTTTCTTACATACAGGCTCTCTCTATGGAAAGTAGAAAATCTGCAGCAAAAGGCTGTGTTGATATTATAGGTACATTTTATGCCTGTGCTTTTAATTGAAGTGTCAAGACTGTGAGGGATTCAGTTAATGAACCAAGCTTGAAGAAGTCTGAAGATACTCTTTGAATGCCTGTCTACATCCAATTCTTAGAACTTCTTATCTTGTATTAAAATGCCTAAGGTTCATTAAACTATGACAACTTTCTCAGAGGAATTCTTCTTACCAGTGATAAGGGGCTCCTAAAAACACTAAGTTGCTTTTCTTCCTCCCCTTGGTCCAGATTAGATTGGAAGGGTGTCAGAACTGCGCATGTCCTTGGCCTTGTCACAGCCTAGTCCACACAAAGCAGCCTGAACAACTTGTTAACAGCAAAATTCATATTTACCCCTCTTGTGAAGACTTGCAGTTTGTTCAACAGGAGGAAGGTGACGTGGCTAATAGCTAAATAACCAGAGCTGTAATAGGTACGTGGGCATTACAGAACACACAGAAGCCAATTGAGCAGCTCGTGTTGTTCTAGCACATTAATAAATATTCATTAAGATGCGTCACTTGTGTTCCTTTTTAATGATTCTTTAAAAATGTTGCTAGAGGTGTAACTTATTCCTGTCTTATTGCTACTGTACACAGCATAGCTCTGTTTCAGGTTTTTTCCCAGAGATATCTGAATTCTGGAGACCAGCCACCTGTTAGTCATAAATGAATGAATTAGCACTGAGATAAGCATAAAACGAGAAAAAAATATCAACTAAAACAAGCCCAATAGGAGTCTGAAAAGTGTTGCCTAAATAGCAAAGTAATGGAGTTTTATACAAATGGGAACTGCAATTTTATCCCTCCAGTGAAACATATACAGCAAGCAACAACAAAGAAATAACATCCCAAAACGATGAGCACAAGAAGTCAATTCAGGATCTCTTATTTCAGGAAGGAAGCAATCTGGAAGGGAGTTTTTCATAATTTGCATTCAAGTTCCCCAGATATTTAGGGCCTTCTTTATGAGCTTTCTCATTTGGATCACTGGCCAGCTGAATAGCATGTTTTGTTTTGTTTGTTCTCTCTCATTCTAGTCATTACACGCATGACAGCTGTGCCAATTTCCACTAACAGGAAGATAAACTGCGTTCTTAATGGAGGTATTCCAGCTCTTCTTGTCTAGTTGGTGTTACTGCAAGTGGCAGTGCACAGAGGAAAGGTGAATTGCCAACATTTTCAACCACCTGATCTACTGCCTAGGGGCTCTAAGTGATCTGATGAGCAATGATTAAAAAACAGCTTGCTCTCTCACCACATGACAAAGCACGGTTATTACTTCAAACAAAACCTCCTCTGTCTCAATCATAGCTGTCACTATAGAGAATAAGTAAAAACATGCATTTAAGTCACGTGCAGGTTAGCCTCCAAGTTTAGCTATTAGCTGTATACTGCTTACACAAGTTCTGTAGCTTTAACAAGTTTTTTTTTTTTTTCCCCAAAGACTGTACATGCAAGTGTAAAATACTTAAGTATTTTTGAATAGTAAGTACTCCCTAAGCCCTTCATTCAATATCAATAAATAAAAAACCCACAGTAATAATTCCTGAGAAATAGCACTGCTCTTACTCCAGTTAGAAGAGACAACATGAACAACAGTGCACAGTATCCTCAACATAGCAAGACATATTCTACCAGGATGAATTCAGCCCTGAGCTTTGGTGAGGATCCAGGAAGCACAAGTCTTTGCAAATAGGGTTCTTGAAGGGATTTTTCAGAGGCAGTCCTTTTCTTCTCAGAGGCTATACACCTTTTGTATACTGTATAGAACCAGCCATTTACAAGGCAAGACTCTGCACCATCACAATTTCTTGGTAATGATTTAAAGGGAGATATCCAGGTCTCTCCAAAGGGTACGAAAAAGGGTTTCACCTCAACAGCACTTGTTCCCATCAAAATACTCCCATCCAAGTAATCATCAGTTTGAAATTTTTGCACAATCAATTGCTCTTTCACTGCTTACAGGAAAGGGGAGCAGAATACACACGTCAATATCATCCTTGTAAAATCCAGAGCACTTCCAATGAATCTCTCCACTCATTGCTGGGATTTGCATCAATAGCTAGGTTGGACAAGGCTATTTCTAGTGCACAGGATAACGTGCTTTTTATTCTGGCGTACTACTCGCACACAACCATGTAAACTTTTTCCATCCCTTTGCATCCTCCACTCCTCTCTCTATGTGCACAAACACCCCGGAGTTTTGAGGTAACTGTGTCACTGGAGATGCTGTTCCTCATGGAGGTGTCAAGAGAGTTAAATTTTGCACATAGAACTGTCAAGGGGTGCTTGACAGCACTTCCAGAGAGATGTTTCAACACCACAGGTTTGGAAAGCATTATCTGACCAGAAGTTTACCAGGAACAAAATGCAGAAAGAAGCATAATGACTCTGGTGTCAGCTGGAATAAATTTCTAATGAGTAAGAGGAGGCAGATCTGCCAAGCAAGAGGTCAGTACTAGTGGGCAGCTTCTCAAGATAGACTGTTCTACAGAGTGTTCCAAGAATATTACCAAATAACTTTACAGTACTGGGTGACTCATTGCTCTGGTGACAGAATAATTAGCTTAAAGGAACCAAATCAAGAAAACCAGAGATTTCCCTGCTCTGATACTGTTGAAACACTTTACAACCTAACTAAACTTTCATATGGCAATATTCCCTTATATGAAGTTGAAATTCCACAGCGCCAGCTCAGTGGTCTAAGAAAGAGAATGTGATTACTGCAATTCTGATGTTTCAATTATTTGTTTGATTCCAAAACTGTGGTCTACCAGTAATAGATCAGAAAATAATCCAAGACCCAGCTCATCCAATCATGTTAGCAACAGAGATAACCTAGTGTTTATGAACCAGGTTTGTGTTTAGCTTCCAATAAAAAATATAATTAGAAAACACAGTATTTTCAAAATCATACATTGCTCAAGGCATCGGCAGTGGCTGAGGCCCTCACTTCTTAGTTTTAGCCGTATGTTTTCCAGGGTTCACTTACTGGTTATTGGGAGTCCCACACTGCCTCCTCACTTTCAGATGGAAACAAGCACTGTGCTCACTGCACCAGTGTCAGCATAGGCTTTCTAGTTTGTCTCACAGGGCACAATTCCTAATAGCCAAAACAATCATTATGAAAGCATTAACGAAGATTTCATCAGTATTTAATTGAGGGTGAGAACAAGCTAGGAATGACAACCATCACTTTTGTGTTTCTCAGGAGCCATCATGCAGGCTACCAGCTTCTACAGTGGCTCATTCAAAGCCAGATCTCCTATACAAACACACAGTGCTTGGAGCCAGGGCAGCTGCAGGATTCAGATGAGCAGAAACTTATTTTGGAAAAGAGTGAAAATTTGCAACTAAAAGCCATTTGAATTTTGCCTTGAGTTTGCGGAGAAGTTAAGGCAAAAGGACTGGAAAGAGACAAAAAAATCTTCTTATGTTTGGTTTTAGAAGCTTATTGGCAAGTAGGTAAACAAGGGCAAAAAAGCTGAAATTCAGCAACTACATCTCTAACTGTAGTAAACATCAAGGTCATATTTGCCACAAATAAAATATTATATTATTTACCATACAGATCTGCTGAATGTCATTAAATTCCCTTCTCACACCATCAGGAGTTTCCATGAAAATAAAAGGAAAGTGATAGACTAAGCAGAAAAAAAAAGCACCATTACTACATAGACTGATCATACTTGTCTGGAAAGGGATCCAGCAACACAGATAAAATTAGAGGCGTAATTGAAGAGAACGTCATCCTCATGTTTAAGTGCACAAGAAACAGACGGGCATGAATAAGAATCATCTGCCAAACTCTTAGATGAGACACAAAGATTGCCCCAGTCATTTCCTTGTCGCATACAGCACAGCACTGTGCTGTTCTCTTCTCCATCAGATATGAGCCAAAACCCTGCTCAAGAGCAACTGACTGTAATTAATTCATATCAAGAACAAGCTTAACATTTCCAGGGAATCCTACACAGGCTACAGCACTTGGAAGAGAAAAGCCAATAACATGAGTGACATCAGCAACACCTACTTGCCTCTCTAACTGGAACCAGAAATTAGAAGGGCTACTTACTGTGCAAACAGAGAATTAAAGCAAACAGTGCTGCTTCTGGCAGCTAGGAGAAAGCAGTGCTTGGTTGGGTTTTTTTTTTTTGGTTTTTTTTTGTGTGGTTTTTTTTTTCATTTTTGTTTGTTTAAATATATTGCTCTGTTTATTCATTTGTCTGTCTTTCAACAGAACCATACATGTCCTCAGTCAATGGGGCATACTTCCTCCAGTATTCTTGGAAAGAGCTCCACACGCCAGAGAACCTCTTTGTATCACAAACACATGCTCAGTGGTGCCTTCAGAAAACCACTCGTGCAATCTCTCTCAGGTTTTCTGTTCAGAATTATTTCCCTACCTTGAAGATGCAGCCATAGGAGAAAGAGTGCAACCAGCAAGTAGTTCCACATAAGCCTAGTCCTGATCAGTAAAGCTGAATCAACTTCAGACCATTTGCAGACCTGGTTGCATTTAAAGCATACAAAAGAGCCATGTGCACACATCATGCACACAACTTCCTGCAGCTTCACAACTCCAGCAACATAGCAACGTAGTTTTGCTGTCTTTCTGTGTCAGAAATAGGAAAGATTTCAGAACAGACTGTTCACATTTGCTTGCAGATTTATAAGTGGAACATTAATTCTCTGTGACACTTACTGTTGCTGTTTTTCTTTCTCAGATATTATCTTCTGTGACATAATAGCAATATATCAAAATGTGTCATTATGTAAAACTTCAGCTTTTAGAGCAAGAGCAAAATTGCTTCCAGAAAGGTGAGGAAGGAGAGCAATTCATTAAACCTAGGTGCATTTCTGTGATGTGCAAGAAATATACAGTATATTTTCTGTATGTACTTCCAACATCAAGATCATTTCTACACCAATTTTCTATGATTGCTTTCAAAAGATGGAAGTAGGGAAATACACCCTCTGGCATTTTCATCAATAAGAAATACACAATAATTATCATTTTTGGTGGCGATTTTTCATTACTGCAAACTTCTAATATCATATCCCACTGACCTTTTTGACCCGTTAATTTGTGAAAGGCTTTAAGAACACATTCACATCCTAATTTTAAGTCAGAAAGAACCTATGTCTTCTCTCTTTCACCCTTTGCCCTGTTTATGGCCCCAAAAAAATACATTATACAAGAAAAATGAAGGGGAAAAAAAAAAAAATAAAAATCAACTGGTACTGTATGGAAGATCAAGCGTCACTTGAATGAAGTGTAAATATGCAAATGTAAATTTACATTTCATGTAAATATGACTTTTTTGAGTGAATAAAAGAAGTCATAGCAATGCCCAAATCTGAAGATAATCAAATCTGGGTAACAGAGCTACAAATATAAGGAACAGGAACATTGATGGCATTTTTCTTGAGTTCTAAAAGCATTCTTCATCAAGATAGAGGTATGCATAATTATGTTATAAAAGTGACTGCAGAAATAACAAATCAGACAACAAAATAAACCTTCAAATTCCTTATGTCGCAATTCACATCATCAGTAACAAAATAAAAGCCATCCTTAATTCATTCTGAAAAGGATATGTTGCATTTTCCACGTTGGACATCATCTCACACACAACATTATGTGATCAAAATGCTACAGCTCTTAAGTGAGGCACTCCCAGCTCCAGGTTGGATTTCAAAAGTGAATTACATGCGAACTAGCAAAGCACAAGATCTGCACCCAATCGTATATCATATATCATAAATATATATCATATATTTCTGATGTGGTCCAAGGAAACATCATCAGTGACACAAGGTATTTCATGAAGTAGCAGCCAGTGCAGCTCATTAAGTGCCAGAAGAGCAAAGGAGAAGCCTGTTGGAGCAGGCACAGGCTAACATCCAGTAGCACTACTTTTTGATTATTACCCCTGGTCACAGAGCACAGCAGGCAGCAAAAGCAGACCTCTGCTACAATCTTTTCTCAGACACAGTGCAAACATGGGCTTAAAACAACGAGAACAGAAGAGCATAGTGCTGGGAAATGCTGCTATTCAGGCCATAAGCACCAGCTCCACAAGCCCTGCTATGCTACTAGCTTTAATAAATTACTGAGCAGGGAGTACATTCTGTCCTTCTGGTAGCGGTCCAAACTTACACTCTTGCTCCCCAAGAGTATTTCTCACCAGTTATGGGAATTATTATAATCAAATCTTTATCAAAGATAATAGAAATTACAAAGAGGAAGCAGAACTGATAAGAGAAAACTTCTGTATATTCTGGCTTGATATACCTTATCCTTAAAAAGAACTTCTGGATTGTCCTCAGGGTGCTCTGCAAGAAGCAAGCTTGCTTCAGTCATGATCAAATCAGACACAAGCTCGTGCCTATTCTTGAAGATGCTCACAAGTTGTACAAAAAAATCCTGCAATAGGGCTGCTGGCCTTGTAGGCAAGACTAACACACCAAATCCGAGACAAATAGAGTAATGTTCCCTACAGCTTGGCATACGTGCAGAGCAAGGTCACTTCCACCTCAGTCCATTCCTGAGAAACACTGCTTCTAAATACTGCAATACTTGGAACAGCATTATAGCATCCACTCAGACTTTACTACTCTAAATTTCGTCTTCTGTGCAGAGCTCACAACCTTCATTTTAAAATACAGCTACCATTACTGGTAAAGGAAGTGACATTTATCCAGGATGCAGAAAACCCACAGTTTGCACTTTCCTCTCCCTGAAGTGATGCAAGAACAAACCAGAGGAAACTTCTGATAAAATCCAAGCAATTATAGTTCATTAAGCTTGATTATTTAAATATGTGGATCACCATATTGAATCCTACTGTACTTATCTGTAGGATGATGTCCAATGTACTGGAGAAGCTTCCTACAGGAACTGCTTTTGCCTCAGTTGCATAGGTTCACATATCCTGTAGGGGGATTAAATGGGTAATTCAGCATAGCTCTCACTGCCTAAATTACTCAGCTACATATCTTACTTAAATGCACTCTACAAAAGAAACCACATTAAAATATAAAAAACACCTCCCTTCTTCTAAATACATCACCTTCTTCAACACAAAGCCTCCAGAAACTTCAGCCTCCCTATACAATTGCAGTTACTTGCTCAAGTACAAGTTCCTGCATCACCTGTTTACCATTTAGGGCAACTTCAAACCAACAGGAATTTGAGACAGTAATCAGCATCAGCTGCCGTATGAGTTGTTAGGCTGCAGCAAGGCAGGAATTACCAGCAATTTCAAGTTAGGCCATCCTGACTCAAGTAACTCAGATGGCTAATTTTAGATGTGATTATTTTCCTCTAAAAATACAGCATATTTTTCCTGTAATTTCTTCTCTATAACGTTCTCTGATACATCCTTTGCTCTACTTTGAAGCATTGCATTTCATTACAAGTAGATATTCTCAGCACACAAAGAAAACATTGTGTTAAATATGAATTTGCAAGACTTCTTGACATTTGCACCATAATTAGAGAACTAGAGAAACCTGAAACAACCATTCCATTGCAGATTACTAACAGAAAGACCATTTTTGCTGGTACTCTGTATCCCTGGGAGAACTATCTGCCTTTTTTTTTTTTTTTAGAACAACCGAACCACAGTCATCTCTATATCCCTGTTGCACTGAAGCATAATCAACCTTGGAAAAAGAAGAAAAGCATTTGGATCTGCTAATTAATTTAGCATGGATTTACAGAAAAGATGGACTATTGCGGAACCCTGCCTCAATTCTTTCTGAGTTCAGAGGAAATGCTGAGGGTGAGATTAAAATACAGTGATCTGAGCCTTGTTTGTTTTTCTTTTAATAGAGGGGTATCACTGGACAGCAATTACAGTTACCCTTTGGAGAAGCCGCCAATGTCTTTTACGCTGCACTTCAGGAAACCTGTGCCAAATTTCTCCAAAAAGCAGGTGCCAGAAGTTAGATCTTTGTGCTTATGTACGGAGTGATGTGACCTGCATGTGATTATCTCCATGATCTTTAGTTCAGAAGTCTGAATCACACGGTTTTAATTCGCTATTCGGTCACTTTGCCCTCTCTAAAATTGCAGCCGTTTAGTTGCACGCTTTTACACAAAGCTCAGGGCTGGGAGGAAAAGCAAAAACTATAAACCTCCCCAGACTAAGAATAGATTCTTAACATCATGAGGTATCATAAAAAACAATTTCCCCAGGAGGAGACCGTTGCTGAAAGACTGGAGTTTAGCATTTGAATAACTACTGTGAACAAAGCTAGGTGTTCGTACTGGTTGGTAGTGGGGGTGATTTTAAAGAACTACTGTGAATTTTCTCTTTAAATGTAACTGCTGCAATGTGTCTGGACGAGGAGTAGTAAAGTTTTGTCAAAAAAAGTGTAACTGTGGTGAATCCTTAATATCTGTTTAGAGAAAGAGGATGGAACAAAAAGGCATCTGATGCCTGTACAAATATTTTCTTTCCAAATCTCGTTATTCATTAAGAAACACTTTGTCGACTGAGTTCTGGCATCAAAGTGGGAGACAGTCTGAAATACAACAGAACAGAAGATAAGGCAATTTTTCGTAAATTCCGTGGCTTGGTACATTCAGTTTGTACTGTACCTTTTCCAGATTTATTGCAGTTTCAGGTCAGCTCAATGTATTATACACAGAGGAGCAATCTTGTATAGTGTGGGCTGTCCAAGCCATGGGGGATAGTTTAGCAGAATTTCATATGCCTTTTCCTACTATATTTTTCATAAGTCAAATATCAGTTCTGTCTTCAGTAATATTTGGTGCAGTTTGCTAAGGCTGTGCCTATTCCTAAAGTTTCCGTTTCCCTACCAAAAAGGAGGAAAACTATTCCTGTTTAGAGAAAAAGAATAAATTGCTTTTCAGGAGCCCACTATTCCTTATGGCCCTCGTCTTACAATCTTCATTTCAGTATGATGTAGTGAACACTAGCTTTAAATAGAAGCATTGTAACATTGACAACTTAATTCTCAAAAGAACTGCTTGCCAAATTTAGCACTCCACAGCTTGCCTCCAGTTTCCTATTCTCCTCTAAACATACACATATTGACAACAAGTAATCATGGCATCCTGCAAGCCCTGTTATATTCAACATCTGCTTCCTGACCCTCTCAGTGGCTCTTTTCCATTGTTCTCCCTCCCATATTTCCCTTTAACTATTATTCTGTTTTACACTTGTGTCTGAAATGTGATTATCTCCAATTTTTACCCTTTTCTTATTAGGGAAAGGTGTCATCTATACCCATCTATACCCTCTTCTTTTGAGATTTCCATTGTAGGAAAGATTCAGCTAGTAATGAATCAACAGGCTACACCCCACACCATCCAGACAAATTTTTGTTTGTTTTTCTGTAATATTCTGCAAGTCTTGACAGATTAATAGGGTCTCAGGTGCTGGCAGCTGAGTTGCACTCCTTGCATCTGGGCAAGGGAGGAATTGCTGTAAATGACCAAAGAAAGAAGTCCCCATACTTCATCTGCTTCCTAGTTAGTTCATTATGACTGCTTCTGTAGCAGTACTGCAGTATTTTAGTCATAGGTTTGCTAGGAAAGCTGGTGGTAAGTCAACATTCCTGCTAAAGGAAGTTGCTGTAAACCCTGTTTCCGTCTATGAAAGGCTTTTATCCTTGTTCTGATGAACTGAAGATTAAATATTTTGGTCAGCAATACATTTTTATGAAATGTTATATGAATTCTTAGGTAAGTTAACCTGGAAATACATCTAATGGTTACACTGCGAATAGTGCGGCGAAGCCAGGAAACCACAAACAAGAAAAAAATATTATATTGTATGAGTTACACAAGTCTCTGACTCATTCTTTTAAAGGTAAAGGTAAGCATATTTCTTTTCTGTTTCCATGAACAAGAGAACTACAATTAAACAACAATAAGAGCTTGTAGCAAGGCTGCAGTAAGATACTGTCTCCAGCATAAGTTCATTACAGTCACCAAAAGTAGCCGTAAATGGTTGTTCAATAGGGAATCAACCCACAAGCATTAAGATAATGTTCCTGGTAAGGGAGAGTGGGCAACCCAGACTAATCTCCCTGGAGAGATGTTTTGGCAAGAGGCTCATCCTGGCAGGGCCTGAAGGCACCCCTCCAGCATGGGGAGATGCTGCCAGGACAGGAAAGAGGCTCCTAACTGCAGACTTTCCTCTCTACCTCAATTTTCACTTCTCCAGCAGGAATAAATAGCACTTCTGACTGCTTAGGACATGCATTCCTATCCTTCTTCACATCGTTAATTCATAGAACTTTTTAAATGGCTGCAGTTGGAATATTAATGGTTGTACAAATTCTCCTAAGCCAGAGAAAAGAGGGAGCGATATCCATATGAGAAGCAACTGAAGAATTGTAGGGTCTGGGGGACCTCTAGAGTTGACCTAGCCTAGCCCCTCTGCTAAAGCAGGTTCCCTCCAGCAGGTCACACAGGAATGCGTTCAGGTGAGCTTTGAGCATCCCCAGAGAAGGAGACGCCACCTCCTCCATGGGCAGCCTATTCCAGGGCTCCATCACTTTCAAAGTAAAGAATTTGTTTCTCATGCTCATATGGAACTTCCAGCGTTCCTTGAATATGACTTATGCATTTGAATTTCTGAGCTCTCACACAGAACTTAGTATTTCTTTTCATCAAAACTGCCAGTTCATATCCAAGAAGCTTTTCATGTTTTTTTTTTTTTTTTTTTGTGAGTTTTTTTTTGTGTGTGTGTGTGTTGTGAATACTTCTCTACTTTGAACCTAGAGCTATGAGGAAAAAAACAAGTCACTTCCTTCTAATAATTCTTCTTTCACTTTTCTTGCTTACTAATAAGTTGTACAGATCTTAAGTGGAATCATCTAATTTATCTGGTGAATGTGATCATTTTGTGCAAAAATAAATTAAGTTACCATCTCAAATAGCTGTGTGGAGAAGAAACATTGCACTTGGTTTTCAAAGTTATTCCAGTATAAGAGAGCTGTTATTTACATCATACCCCTCTGAAGAAGACTTTTTATAAACTCTCTTCCATCTAGTCCTGAGAAGGAGATGAGATTCAGGCTGCTGAATGTCTCCTAAAGTTCAGTCATGAAAGAAATAGAAAGAAGACAATAGACATCAACTTTTGAGATGTGGGAGCCCTGTTCTCAAGAGTGGCTAAAGCTGATGTTAGGAAAAGCTCCTTCTAGACTCATTAAGAAACCTGAGCACTAATACTTCTAATTCTATATGGGAAAGCTACGGTATAGATAAGTTTTGTTGTTAGCATCCTACACACAGAGAAGAAAAACAGCACATGATAGTAATAATGAGTTTTTGAATTTTCAGTTACCTCATGGCATCCATTTACAGTAAAGCAAACAAAAACTCTAACATCCATGCTACCAAAGCCAGGCCCAAATATATGATCAAAAGAAACAAAGTGATACAGATATATTTACATGCTTACAAATAATCACAGCAAATAATAGCTGTGATGATTTACGTTCTGAGGTACCTCTTTTCTCTTTGAAATTAGTAAGCAAAAAGCCTAGAGCACTGAGCATATTCTTTTGGCCTGGTTTCAAGTTGCTCTTTTAACAATTTACCTCTAGTAAAAAAAAAAAAATAAATCCAGATGTGGAGTTGATCTTATCCTGTTACAAAAATTCTCTCATTGGTAGAGAGAACTTGGAGAGACATCAGCACCTCCATTGCAAGGTTAGAGAATGAATACCTTGCAGTTCATTCTTAGAATATATTTGGAGAAAAAGAAGGTAGTTCAGCACTCCAAGCAAACTTGCAAGAAGAAACTTTGCTAGAAAAGCTGCTCTGGCAGCTACTTTTCTATTATGGTCATGAGACAGTTGTTTCTTTGGGTATTGCACTGCAAGAGACAGGATCATGTACTAGAAGAAGACTTCAAAGCCTTGAAATACCATTTTTTGAAGTTCATTTTCCACTTTTTCAAAATGAGATTGGAGTGTTTTAAGATCTTCCTGTACTGAAAATGCTTCTCTCTCTTTTGATTTTGGCACACATGTAAGCAAAATAATACAAACGCATTCTCCACAGTACCTTCTAAAGATGTAAGATGTAAGCTTCTTGGAGCTTGTGCCTCTCCTGTCCCTTCCCAGGGACCTAAGGAATGTGAGAACTTGAGAACTGGAAATGTCGCTGAAGAAATGGATTGTTTATATTTTTAACAAACGACTCCAGCCTAAACTTGCAGAGCCCTGTGGATAGTAATACATACCAGTACTAAAACTAAGCCTCCATCATTGAGAGTTGATGACAGCAGGCCTCACTGCAACCACAAACGCAAGATGAGGTGTTCAGTAACACGCATTTTGAAATGTATGTTCCATCCTGACTGTCATATTCAGGCCGTATGGACAGCACATATAATACTCATTGAAAAACATTTGTAATTTATTGGACCCTGCTATTCTAGCTTTTGGTCCATGCGAAGACCAGCAAAAATATTTACAGAACCTAGTATTAACCCCAGCCCTATCTACCAACTACAATTCAGCATAAATCCTCATTAACACATTCTACTGTTGCAATTTTGCCGGCCAGCAGTGATTCACTTAAAAATTACTATCAGCTTTCCTTTTCTGAGTCCTAATCTTAATTCCAGCTCCATGCTGACCGCCTTTCACTGAACATCTGTGTAGCACTGCACCAAGATTCCTGCCACATTTCTCATGTGCTGCTTTATTCTTGGGAACAAACTTGTTATCTTAAACAAAGTAAAAAAAAAAAAAAAAAAAAAAAGGCACAAATAATCTGGAAAGAACAGACATATTTTTGTTTAAAGATTAAAACCTTGGCTATCTTGCAAGTACTCTAGAGTGTGCTGAATGTATTTTGCAAGAGCAACATCAGAAAAACATTGTATGTTTTGTTGTATGCATCCTTGGTGAAATCCGCCAGTCAGAAATAAGGGAAGACTTGCGCTTTCCACTTGTAAAAGGAAGGAATTACTTGTTTTTCTAGTGCCTGTAAGTTCAGGATTCGATGGACGCATTTCACAAGAAAAAGAAGTTGTTTTAAACATCTTGTTTAATCTAGCTGCGTTAAACTTTTTTAAAGAACAAAACAAAACAATTAGGGAGTCCCAACTAAAACAAGAAAAGGCAACATTCCAGATGCAGATTAAATACTGTGCCTTGGGACCATCTCCAGCCTTTCAGTCCAACACTGTTCTTCTCTTGACAACAACAGCCAATTATAAAAATTGGCTCCATTCTTATGTCATCGGTAATCATGAAGAGGGGTCATTTGGTCTGTAAGATATGTATGATGTGAGTAAAAATAAATACCACCTTTATAGCTTCATCTTCTGTTACGGACTGGATTTTGGCCTGAAAGAAACAAAAAGTGGCTTTGTTTCCTTCAGTTACCCAGAAGCCATAGGAGGGCTAGACTCTGCACATGCAGAGCACATGGAAGAACAATAGCAAGACCATGTCCTACAGAAGCAAATTACCATTTGCTCTGTTTAGCTCCAAAGTGAAGACACATCACCCCACATCCCTTTTAAGGATGCACAAGTGGTAGAGCTGAAGAACAGTGGGCCACTGCCAGCAGGAACATCTGGGAGTTATAGAGACTGAATGGCTAATGTTTAGAGTCACTAATGGTTGTTCCTTCTCATAGCATAAACATCGTTCTGTAAACATATTTGTCTCTTTGGCAAGAATTAATTGTCTAGCAATAGCCCTACTTTTCTCATTCCCATCTTCCTTCCTTATTAGTACAATAGTTTTCATATAGAAAAGACAAAGATGAATACAGATTTCCCAGCATTGCAGTCAGTTTGCCCTTACGCTTTGATAAACAATCCTAAGTGTTTTCTCTGTTTCTCCTTGAGGTGATATACCTCTTTTCAGCTTCCAGCTGACATTTCTGACTGGAATATGGCTTGCTGAGCTCAACATTTTTACTTCCTTGCGTGTTGCAAAGTCTTGACATCCATTAGACACAAATCTAAATTACCAGGCACCAAATAAATCTGTCTGATGGAGAAACTGTTCACCTCAGAGCAAAAAAAAAAAAAAAAAGTCATACACACATTATAACTGAAATAAAGAAGTGTTTTCTGAAGGAGAGAATTGCCCCACTGTTTGTTCCTGCTTTGGCATTCCCTTTGTACATTCATGGTTGCAAAGCCACTAAAATAGCTCATGCAGAATTCCTGGTTAATGAACCACCAGGCTAATAGAAAATCATCCAGACATATGAAAAACCACTAGGAAAGCATAATCCTGAGACTCTTAAAAGAAACATCTCACCTCTTCTCTGGTTGTTATGAAGACTTTTTTTCACTTTTCTGTTTCTGTCTCTCTTCCCCGTTGTTTTTCTTCTTCCCCAAAAATAACATTCATCGTTAGTTCTGATGCACATGACCACCTATGAAACCCACTAATAACTTTTGGTGCATGTGAAAATATCTCAGCATCCTTTGTGCCACAAGACCCATTTTGTAAACAAATTAAGGAAGAAGCTTACTGCATTCCATTACACAGTTTTTCAGACCACGGGAAAAGATGGTCCTCTGTCAACTGAAAAGAATATGGTCAGGGTTTATGTGCCCCCATGTAGGAGAGCTCCGTGAGCTGGGTGGCCACACATCCAGGAGGCCCTGCAAATCCAGCAGAGGAAGCAACAAAGGGCTCAACCCTATGCCATCCACCTGGCAGACCACCAAGGAGCCTGTCACATATGAAGAACAGCCAGGAAGGTGCACAAATGATGACCTCATTGATACTACATATTCCAGCAAAGTGTTTTCATTTGGGAGAATCAGCATTTTCTAACAGAAAAGCAGTCAGCCGGAACCTCTCCAAACAGCTCCAGCACTCAGTTTAGTCATTCATGTTTTTATTCCCATCTTCCAGGTAATTAGCTACTGCTAAGACAACGCGTGACTCTTGTTCTGCAGGTAGCATCTCTTTGTGAAGCATGCACAAGCCACACATCACGAGATCTCTGTCAACATCCAATGTAGACTGTTTGCAACCATCTCCTGTCACTTAAAACACAGCCTCCTAATCCAGCCTTTAGATATGGCTTTGTTTCTTGTAAAAGATTATCATGTTTTTCTCACCTTTTATTTTTAACTGATAAACATTTTATGAGTGACAGAACACTAAATAATTTTGCTTATCTGATTTTTATCTGTACCTCATCTTCTAAACACAATTTGAGCCAGGGTAAAATTAGAAGGAGATGTACTAAGTCCTTGGCACTTCAAATCTCTAGTTTGGCTCAGCTGACAGCCCTAACTGGAAACATTTATACAGCCATGTAAATGTTCATGGTATTATTTAACCAAATAAAGTATAAGGCCTGAGCCTTGCAAAATCTCGTGCGTATACAAGGTCCTTAATCGTAGGCTTTTCAGTGGTAAATGCTTTAAGTCCTAATTGTGTTGCGGTCTGAGCTATAACTAAATCTTATAAGGACACATCAAATGCCACAGAAGCTCAGAGTAATGCCTATGTAGCCCAGCTGTATGTGCCCAAAAGAAGATAGGTAGGGAAAGTTAAGAAATCAAACTATTTTTTGCTCTGTTCCTCTCACAGTCCTTCAGCATTCACAATTGTAGTTGGCATGTTGGAGGGTCTTTGTCCTTTTCTGCACCTCCGTGTGGACCCAATGCCCATGAAATTACCAAATCCCCTTCTGAACCTTTTTGGTGACTTCCCCATCTCTGCAGCTTTCTGTTGAAGCAAGCTTTAGAAATCTGCTACCTGCTGGCTGAAGACTGGTTTCCAGTCTAATTTTCACTTCACTTCCATATGATTTTGTGAAGCCTGAACACACCATCTCTCTGCCTTCTTCTCTTCAGGGGATTCAAGAGTCCTAGCCATTCTCTTTTTGCAATGCAAATGTTTTATTCCTTTAATCACTATAATCTCCCTTCTTTGCACTTTCTCCTCACTCCAGCTCATTAGTAAGTTTATAGATCTATTGTCCATCAATAACAGTATGCCAGCCAACAGGAGTGAACACCAGGTGCCATCTGCCCAGGAAACAAAATAAGAAAGAAGACTTATCTTCCCTATATTCTCTGAATGTGACATTCCCAAAAGAATTACAATTAAGCAGCAAGCAGGAATTGCTTAGTAGTGCTGTGTGTGGGTTTTTTTTTGTTTGTTTTTTTTTTTGTTTTTTTTTCCCCTAATATCTCAGGTACTTGCAATATTTTTCAAGGGCAACCACTTTTAGTTACTGACAATGTAGGTAGGAAAAAATAAAAGGATAAAGAAAACATGAGGATGGAAATGCTTTGGAATTTCACAAAGTGTGCGCCTAGAAAATGGAGGAGGTCTTGTAAGGCCATGGAAGAAGCTATTATGGTAGATAAGGAACAGTGGAAAAGCAGCTTGATTTATCTAGGAAACCAACCATGTGATGGCTGAGCAGAGGGTGACTGCAGCACAGTAAACAGCACAAATGGATTTCTGTCTCCAGAGAGGCTCTCACCTGAAAATGGTTTCACAGAAAAGAGCGGTCACAGCTCTCTCTCTATAATTATTATAAGCTCCTAAAAGCATAAAATGCTGTTATCATACCAAGAATATTCCAGTCCAAACTGCACTTTGTTGTAACTATAGATAATTTTACCTGCATCTGAGCCTGCTTTCAGAAAATTTGTTAAAAAAATACTGTTGCTATTCCAAAGCAGAAACTGTATCTAGCAGACAGCTAAATGTGTAATAAGTACAATGATGGCTGGAAAAATACTCAAAGGCTACATGTATCTTCAGAAAGAGACGTCCCTGATGATGTGAACTGTTAATTAATGGCAAGAAAATGCGAGAAAAGGGGCAGAGGATCACTGCTACTCCATTAAGATATAAGAGCTTGGTCATGCAAAAGACAATGCAGAATTAAGTACCCGTATGTCTGACTTAAACATCATGCAGTCCTAACTAAACTGATCTAAAAACCTCATCACATGCTCTGCACATGCACTGTGTCCATCTCACACAGGTGTTCTTCTGCAGTGTTCAGACCATACAACTTGATCACTTTTCTTCAGCAGCAACCCAGAATTATGATTCTAGCTATTAAGCAAAAGTTAATCACTGTCCCCTATGAAGGTAAATTGTATACATCCCAAGAAATACGATACATACAAAATAAACAAACAGGACAAGAACTACACCAGGCAACCTAACAGCTTGCAACCTGTTAACAGTGTTAATAGATCTGATTCTTACAGTTCTGTCACATCAATGTGATATAGCACTTTTCCATAAATAAATGATACTGAAACACAAACAGAAATGACACAGTCCACAAAATGGGAGAACTGATGATTAGCACTTGAGTAGTCCAACATGTTCAAATATAAATATAGAGAGA
>NW_024962266.1:6762819-7069408 GCF_019238085.1 Lagopus leucura
TTTTTTTTTTTTTTTTTTTTTTTTTTTTTTTTTTTTTTTTCAGTTTCCAAAATAGTGCTGTGTCCACAAGGAAGAAAAAAATGGGGATTTAGTGAAATAAGCTGGTGGATTTCCCAGTCACTACTGTTATAAAAAAAGCCTATCAGAAGACAGAGCTGGGGCTAGTAATGCAAATGCACAAAGAAAACAAAGGTAGCTTAGTTGTTATGGGCTCTAACAAAATAACCTTTTTATTTCAGTTCCACATTTCCTAGTTTTAATAAATGCAAATAAAATGATATGAGGCAGACAGGAGATTCAGTAGGAACTTATTCAAAGCAGTAAGGCTGTATGATGGATACAGTACAGCTGTGCAATACTTCCAGAAATGCAGCAGCTACAGCTCAGAAGAAACAGGCTACCAAGATATATTCATTCTCTGTTTCTATCTGCTCTCTGAAATAGATAAGATACAATACAGATACATTCTGTGCACCCAGTTAAGCCAGCAGACAAAAGCACCTCTCTCTTCCCTGCTCAGGAAAGTGCATTGCTGATGTCCCTCACTGGTTTCTCCAAGCACGCACCACATTATGAACCAAGGAGATGGCATTCATCCTTGTCCCATTTGCTACTCCCCTCACATGCACACACAATCTGACTTTCTCTTTCAGTTCCAAGAGTAGAGATGTCATTTTTTGTGTGTGCATCAAGGTAATACTCTCATTTACACTGCTCACATGGCCCGTGCAGCTGAAGTTAATCGTAAGGCACATAATTCCACAAATTCAGTCCAGCAAAGATGGACATCAGCCAGGCAGTGAACAGCCAGCACCGATGCTGAGGGTCTTCTCCACTGAGCACCAGCATTGCTCCAACTTTGGAGTAGCTGCAGAAATGTGAGGTTTCAAACTCAAGCATCTTCTGTGATGTTTTGTTGCCTGATCTTCCCTATCACAGTAAACACAGTGCCTTGTATAAACCCAGAGCTGCTTTTGAGTGAGTGATGGAAAGAATGACAAAACAGCAGTTGTTTGAACTGGGTATGTCAGAATTGGCCCTTAAATGAATGATGCTGAAAGTCTTGGCAGCTTCCAATGGCTATGCTTTCTTTTATAACTTTAAGTGCTTGCACATTTGTTAGTAATTAGTAAGTAATCTGCACAATTGCTCTCCTTGCTTGGCTTCTAGACATGCATGATTTTTTTAAATTGAATCCCTTGTTAGAACTAACAGCTACTTTTACTGCTGCAGTGAGTGCACTGCACTCCTCAGAGGCTTGTCCATACATGTGAAATTAATCTCTCATAGCTGCTTACTATATGCAGATTACAGCATCTCTACTTGTCTGCATTAAACGTGCTGTATGATTTATACAGCAAGAGAATAATAATTCTATAATAATTCCATAATAAACGGAGGACATTGTACTTATTCATTCAGTACCCAAAGGAAATGGATGACAGTTGATACAGTTGATATTAGTTGTGCATTGGATGTTGGTATAGAACATGGCAGGGAGTGATTTCCTCAGTGTAGTTTTTGTTCTTTTAATTTCTTCTTGTAATTCACCTGCTGTGTTTGAATACATCCCAAAGAGTTGAGCCATCTTGGCCCCTTACTTCTTTCTAAGTTCCAGTCTTGCCAGGAATGTTGTCTCAGTCTTCAAATAATAGTTTGGGTTGGAGAGCTACCAAAAAGCCAAACTTACTTGAAGCAAAGAGATTAAATAAACAACTTGATTTATAATTAAAAAATAAGAAATCTGCAGCAGCTAAACACCAGTTTTATGTTAACTATACAATAAGCTTACTATTTCAGAACCTGAACTGTAGAACACCACACCTGAGAGGAACACATACCACAGGATGTAGAGAAGAAGCCTATTACAAAGTATGGATTAAGAAGCTGCTACACAATTTCACTTTTAAAAGATTCTGGTAGTGGGAAAGGTCAAAGGATGACGTAAAATCACAGCTAACATCACAGCACAGGCACCTGATGTGTGGCAGCTGCTCCTCTCCAAACAGCAGCCAGGAAGGGGATGCTGATCAGCCAGTTTGCACTAAGAGATCAAAAAAAGCATCCATAGATAGTCATGGGAAACCTTTAGACCCCTTCTGTGCAAGTGGGGGGACATAAGCTTAACCTTAATTCAGGTTTCTTGCTCCCATTTATCAGTGACACTGCATTCAGTCTTTGGGGAGCTCCTACCTGAGTCAAGCACCACCAATGTTAATACAGCTTGTCAAAACACAGTCAAATTACATGCAGCCTTTTAGGCTTCTGAGCACAACCTATTGAAGTGTGCAGTCCTGTGCTGCTGTTTGCCAACACCATAAACAACACAGAGTTTGTGTGGCTTAGTGCACAGTTACCCGTCACATGTGACTGCTATGGCAGTGATGCACTGAGGAGGTCTAATGCTGGAGCAACAGCAGAGCATTGCTTCACTGATTTCTGGGGAGCTTTACCTGTTTAATTTACCTTTAAATGCAAGAAATGACTTGACACAATTTAAAAGTTTGGATCCTTAATTTCCACACAGGATGACTCACCTGGAGTCAGCTCTGAGCCGCTTTCTTCTGAAGACCTGTCTGAGTGCTGAACAAATAACTGATGAGAAAAGTGTTCCAGGAGAACAATGCACCTGCTTCCAACTACTGCACTTCAGCTGCAGGATTAAAGCACTGTTTTGCAATGCTTAGCATTAAGTGAGTGACTAATGTGCCAAGCTACTCACCTGTGACTCTTTCCCAGGCTGAGGCACTCTGCACTCCCTGTCCAGGCCCAGCCACAGCCTCACCTCTTTGCTATGCTCTCACCTCTTCACTGTGCTCCTGAACCAATCAGGAGGGTTGTTGGAAGCTGGCAAATATCCCTCTATACATCTTCCACTGATTTGTCTCATTGCCTTCTCTACAGGAATAGGTCAGGATGCCACTGGATAAATGTGGCACCACTTATGCTGGGCAGGAATCCTTCCTTCAGGTCCTCACTCAGATGCTCTCCAGTCCAGATGAAATATTTGTTTTCAAAAACTCAAACCTTCCAAATTTTCTTCATATTCCTCCCTAATCTTCAGCTTGCTCACTGTTGTGCTCCTGACTGCGTTCACCTGTAGCAGAGGAGGAACGGATTGATTTATAAGTCACGGGGACTTTCTAGCTCACTGTCTAACTAATGCCATTTAGGCACTTAAAGAGAGTTTCATTAACTTAAATAATCATCAAAAGGACCGTGCACTGACTGCGTTCCTCACAAATAACATGACAATGTCCACATCCAGATTTAACAAACATATTTGCTTGTTCATCATCTCTCTGCACACACAGTTAACAAATACAGCCTTTGGCGGGATGGGGGGGGAGGGGGGTGGGGGAGAACAAATAGACTGCAATACCAACAAAACACAGAGACACTGTTTTGGATCACCTGGTTAACAGCAAACAAGATTAATCGCATCTCTGCAGCCCAGACGGTGTAACTCAGTGCCTACAAAAAAAATTTCATTGTTAAAAATACACTGCTTCTTGCTAAGCTGTTTGTTTTCAGTATTGACAGAAGCGGTAAGGGATATGAGAATGTCCTGTCCTTTGCAAGGCAGGCAGTTTCAGCAGGCTCTGCTCAGCTGCTGCTTCCAGAGGGATGAAGCAAATCTCCCACCAGCATGGCAGCACCCAGCTCCTGTCATTGACCATCTCACATTTGAAAGCCAAGATTTCCCAACCTCAGCAGGTGGAAGAGGAATCAGAATCTGCTCCTCAAAGCCTGAATTCAAATTGTTATTCTCTGTGACAGATGTATAAGGCCACATAACAGCAATGCTGCAAGAAGGCATATTGTCCTGGTTTATCCACTTTTTGTTAAATTTCAGCTCTATTTTTAGAAGTTTTATAAACTCCCATGACTGTTTATGTAAAATAAGGTGGCTAACAGCTGAAGATGATGAGTGCTCAGAGAGCTCTGTCTGGTTTATGTGTTTCTCAGACGGAGGATTTTGTTGAGTGAAATGAGATTGATGTGTAACAAGATACATTTTATTTTTTTATTTAGCAAAGACCAAACATTTAATTGCTCCAGTCTAAGTCTTGGGCCACAATAGTGCTAAATTTAGGCCCCGAAATAACTTCTTGTGATTTACAGGTTTGCAGCTTCATGACTGGAAAATCATGCAGAGCCTGCGTCAGGGAGCAACAAGCTGACCTCAGCAAGCCTCGAGCAATTCATCGAACGGCAGCTATAAAGCCAGCAGTCACACACACTGCATACTGCTGGAGCTGTAAGAAGGACTGGAAGGTCAGAATGCAAATAACAGAATGAGAAGCAGACTAATGCTGTGAGTAAACATCTTCTCTTGCACACAGACATATCAGAAAGAGTGGCAGTTGTAATAAATTAATGCCTTATTCCTTCTTTTGGAGGTGACGTTTTGTTAGCTATACTAGCTTTCCTATCCTCCAAGTCTTCTCTATAAAAAGAAGAAACAAGGACTGGCATTTTAGTAAATGCAGACATAGATTTAAATACTATGCAGTGAGAACGACTGCTCTCCAGGGACTTGGAAAAGATCAGCACAGCTATTGCAACACATAACGTAACTAAGATGGAAAAAACCTCATCTTCTACCCTGGATGTTTATTGCATATGTTACAGCTCTGTGCATCTCGCTATCACTGCTGCTAGCAGGAATCGTATAAGCAGAAAAAGAACAGAACATTCTCAAGAAAGCCTCTGCAAAGAGAAGTGTGATCTCCAGGGTGAGAGCTTGTGTCATTAATGCCTGACATCAGATTTCATTTCTTGGCAATAGCTAAATTCTCACTGACTTGAGCAGCAAGTTTGGGCTGCAGGCTCACCCCCCCACTTTCCATTGGCCTTGCTCTTTTACAGCAAGATTACAGTTACAGGAATAGATTAAGTCCTCAGAAGCACACAAAGGAAAAGATTTGGCACTACACCTGTAGCAGCTCTTAGCTTTGCTGTGCAAACAGACCGAGGCCAATGCACCCCAAGTAGGTGAGGATGAGTTGGGGGCAGCTCCACTCACTGAGCATTTTCTGGAAAGCAGCACCATCAGATTCAATGGGAATGTTCAAAATACCATCAGCAATAGGCAGTGTGAGACACAGCATAGATGCAGGCTCTCCCTCACTTTGCCTGTATATGGCATTGCCCGTGGAACCAAGCTCCTCTGCTATCCCAAAAGCAGACCTGCCTAGCTCACCTGATGTCAGCAGCACTGATGATGTTGTTTGATGTCAGATGCTTTCCCCTTGTTTTTGAAGTCATACACAGAAAACGTCTTCTGTCACATAAATGTTTTAACTACCATCCCAGCAAAGGTCAGGGTCACCACCAGAAAGCACGCAGCACAGCATGATGCAGCAAGAAACTATTTGGGGTAGTTTCTTCACTGGAAAAAAAAAACAACAACAACAACAACAACAAAAAACAACATGAATAATAGCCTTGCTTTAGAAGTGTAATAAAAATGTAAACTTAAAATAAATATTATTGCAGACAATAAAATTCAATCTAGGTTTTTTTTTTTTTTTAAACAAGATGTTATAGCAAGTACATTCTATCGGGCCATCTCACCTCACAATTCCATATTCATGGGGTTGAAAAGGATCACAGTGATCATCTAGTTTCAACCCCCTGCTATGTGCAGGGTGACCAGCCACCAGACCAGGCTGCCCAAAGCCACATCCAGCCTGGCCTTGAATGCCTCCAGGGATGTATTCAGTGTTTTTCTGATATTTTAGCCCGAAATGCTATTTTTTTCCCCCCCATTGTTTAAAGGCATAACAAAAGTCACCTTAGAACCACTGAGGTTGGAAAGACCTCTCCAAGTCCAACTCCAGCCCATGTTCTCTCGGTGCCATAACTCCTCAATTCTGGAACAGGTCCAGGGATGATGACCTCCCCACTTCCCTGGGCAGCCTTTGCCACTGCATCACCGCTCTGTTGTAGAATAAACTTCTCCTGATACCTAACCTGGACCTCCCCTGCAGCAACACGAGGCCATTCCTTCTCATCCTCACACACGCTTTTCCTTGGCAAGCTCCCACCTGGGATGCTCCGGCACGCAACAGGCAGCACACGCTTTCAAATATTAAATAGAGCTCATTTTCACCTAAGGCAAGACGCACCTAAGGCACAAGGCTGCGGAGGGGACGTTGCACTGCGCTGCAGGCGGTGCTCACACAAAGAAGCGAGGGTGCCTTAAGGAGCTCCGCGCCCAAACTGTCGTGACGCGAGCGGCCGGTAGGGGGCAGCACCACGGGGAGCAGCCGAGCTGCGCGGTGCGGCGGGTCGGCAGGGGGAACGGCGGGCGGCAGGAAAACGGTGTGCTCAAATTTATGGTCACTTCGGGTTGTTGTTGTTTCTGTTTTTTAAATAAACGGGCCCACCTTTCTCCATTTCTTCTCTGATCGGAAGCCTGTGGCCTTTACAGACCCAAATCTGCAAAACGGGACGGCGCCTAGGGAGGGGTGTAGGGAACAACCGAAGAGAAAGAGGTTTAAACATAGAGCGGGAAAGCAATTTTTAAAAGAGAAAGAAAGAAAATAGTTATTTAAAAATAAAAGAGAGGAGGGGGGGAAAAAAGAAAGCAGAGAGAGGAAGAAAAGAGTAAAGCGAAAAGGAGCTCTGGGGGTGGGAAAGGAAAAAAAAAAAAAAAAAAGAATAAATCAATGTGGAAGCGCCTCGCCATGCGGGGCGGGGCCGTGCGCGGGGCGGGGCGCGGGCTCTATATGGGGCGCGCGGCAGCCGGGTGGCTGCGGGGCGATGCAGAGCGCCGTGTTCGTTTCGCTGCCGCAGGACGGCGGGCGGATGGAGCGGGGCAGCCGGCGGCGCGCGGAGCTGGAGGAGGCGGACAAGGGCAGGATGATGAAGCGCACCATGTGAGTGGTACCGAACGGAAGGGTTTCTCTCTTCTGCTCGCAGCCCGAGGACGGCTCTCGGTAGCGGGGTGAGGTCGGTGGCTGACGGCTTCGTTTTAAATGAGTGTCTTTGTTCTTCCAGCATTAAGGACTGGAAGAAGAAGCTGAGCTACTTCCTGCAGAATTCTTCCCGCTCTAGCAAAATGAAGTCCAATAAAGCGAGCAAACACCACACCTACTTCAGGTGAGTTATGGCAGTAGATAATTCAAGTTCTGTACAAAATAAGCAGCAAACCTCAAGCAGTGCTCTCACGTTCTCTGCTCTTTCTCTGCCTCACACAGACCTTCCCCCGAGGAAGCCCGGCTGTGGTCAGAAGCCTTCGATGAACTGCTGGCTAACAAATGTAAGTTGGTCTTCAGGCTGTAGTGGTTAAGAACAAAACAGGGGAGAACCTGGTGTTGTTTAGCAATCGCTTCCCTGCGTGTCAGCATTGTACATTTCTCTGTAAAGTAATATTAAAACATTAAAACTCCCCACTATGGAGTATTGCAGCTGTAATCTCTGTAGTTCAACCTTACCTATTCAACCTGGCTTTGCCAGAAGTGCCAAGCACTGTTCTTCGCTGTGCTCTCTATACAAGACAAATCCATTCTTACAATTCAAGAACAATTCTGCAATGCAGAAGTCCACTGATTTATTATTATTATTTTTAATGGGGAGGATTTTTGCTGGGAGAAAAGCACTCAACAGCACTGCAATAAAGACTAAGAGCTGATATTGCCATTTCCTCTTTGAACTACTGAGTCATCCTTCCCATTGCAAAAGTGTTCCAGGGGTTTGTCGTGCTGTCAGAAGCATTTGCTCCAGCATAAAGGTTAATGAGGATGATCCCATATAGAGATCTTGTGTAGCATATCTGCAGGTATCATAAGGGTACACAGTGACTAGAAGCAGCTTTCAGTTTTGTGTTTACATAAAATTGGCTGACTTGAAGCCTGCCAAGCTGTTAGGGTGTTAATTTGCATGCAGTGTAGATTTCTTATTGCCTTGACGTTTCAGAAAGGACCAGAACTACAGCAAAATATTTTGTTAGGAACAGATGTGACAAATTGGTAAATTCAAGATGCCTGGAATACTTAATTGATGTGGTTTTGCTTTTCTTTCCCCCGTCTCCTTTCCCTAGATGGTGTTGCTGCTTTCCGAGCTTTTCTGAAGTCTGAGTTCTGTGAAGAGAACATCGAGTTCTGGCTGGCATGTGAGGACTTCAAGAAAACCAAATCCCCTCAGAAGCTGACACTGAAGGCAAAGAAGATCTACAATGACTTCATTGAAAAGGAGGCTCCCAAGGAGGTAAGGGAAGCACAGAAGCATTGCCCTGGTGTGTGTCTTTAGCCCCACTTCATTTCTCTGGACTTGTAAGACACAGATGCCACAAATGCATTGTGCACAACACTTCCCTGACTGCCTTCTTTCCACCAAGGTGGAAAATGGCACAATCTGTATTTTGGCTTTCATCTTAGCTGGCGGTGAAAAAAATTCAGCATTGTCAAACACCTGTAACACTTGGGTTTGGCACCAAAATACAGCATACCTGAGTTACTCCAAATTTTCATAATAAATCATTTAAAAGAAACTACATCAATTTAGCCCTGAAGCAAAAGCACTCCTATCCTCCTCAGAAGTGCTATACTTGTTGGGATTCAGTTCTTGGAAAGTAAGTGTCCTTTCTTTGCATTTCAGATAAACATTGACTTCCAGACCAAGAACATGATAGCACAGAACCTCCAGGAAGCCACACACAGCTGCTTCAGTGCTGCACAGAAAAGAGTTTACAGCCTCATGGAGAACAATTCATACCCACGGTTTCTGGAATCAGAGTTCTATCAGGAGCTGTGCAAGAAGCCTCCCATCACCAGAGCTGCCCAGGGGACATGAGTACAGAGCAAGGAGATGCCTCTTAGCTACCAAGGAACCGAGCTGGCTTGGCAGCATCCTGACCCGAGAGACTGAGATGGGTGCCCTCAGTTGGTTTGCCACAGCGTAAGGACTGATATTGACTTGGTGCAAAGCTGGTGGCAAAGGACATTGTTGGAAGGCATTTGTGGCCGGCAGCAGTGCACCAGGCTGGTGATGCTCTTTTTGGAGTGCTGCAGTAAAGGTGCCTCTATGCATCAAACTGAGCTGTGCCGTGTGACACACTCCTTGTCACAGCTGTGGTGTTATGCACCAGGTCAGCACAGAGCTGCCCTTCTGCAAGCAGAAGCACAAGTCTGTGCAGTTGAGCGGTGCTGGGAACTTGAGTCATGTATAGATTCTGGGTTTTTTTCCTGAACATCAACCAGTACTGCTGTCATCAGTTCCTTGGTGTTTCAACGCCATTTGTTTAAGCTGACACAGGCTGCAAAGAGATGTACTGGGTTTGTGTGTGGTTTGCAGGCACTACTTCCATCCTCACTGCTGTGCAAGGAGGGGACAGCCAGTTCAGCTCCAGAAGGAATGGGCTATGCAGCTGAGCCTGCAGGGCTGGGCATGGCAGCAGGGCTGCATGAGGCTGGGCAGAGGGCAAAACCCAGCCATAGTGAACAGGATCTATACAGTATTATATTTATATATGAATTATGATTGTGTTGAATACTGCAATATGTCAATTCTGTTTGAGACAGCAAGCTTCAGTGAAGTCTTACTGTTTTTAATAAACTATTTTGATACAAAGCTGCTTTTGTTGCTTGTTTTGCATGCAACTGGCACTGATCTCAATGAGGCATCATGCAGTAACCACTCTTACAAGTGCCATCTCCACAGGGCTATATTAAGCTATTAGTTCTTAATCTACAAGGCAAGTTAGTGCTTCTAACATAATAAAAACCTTCAGAGCTTGAAAGCTTTGATAGTTTTCATAGGGAGGTAGACTATCTCTACAACATGCAAAGTGCGTGTATGGCTGGATATTTCAGATCAGCCAGAAAGAGCAGCATTGCTGCTGAAGCTCACAGCCATGAAATATAGGCACCTATGGTGCAGCAGCACATCTGCTCCTGCTCAAGACCTCTGCTTCAAATAGGGCTTCATTTCCAGGCTGCAAACCATGCAAATAGAGCACTTTACTGCCTGCTGAGCAAGCAAATCGTAGCAGGAGTCTGGTCATCCACATTGCAAGGCTGGTTGATTTTTCTGTTCGTCAGTGTCCAAAACCAGCACCTCCAGCAGTCCCACAGACAGAATCCTGGCTTGCTACTTCCATGATTTCTCTGAACTCAAGGTCTGCTCACATCCTGGCTCCAGCTACTTCTCCCATCCTCCTCATATCACAGCTTCACCTGCTTTGTTCACATATAGCAGTCACTTCTCCAGGGATCCACTTCTCCAAGCATCAAGAAAAGCCTCACTATAGCATTTTACATTTCAGCTGTATATCAAGAGCAGCTATTCTATGCATATGTATACAAACTGCAGGATTTGCAGCAGTATACACATTCTACTCTCTCTAGACAGAAAGAAGCATAGTCCCAGAAACAGGGCCCTGTGAGATCTGGCTCTCCTACAGTCAAACTTGCTGGTCACTTCGGTTATACTCACATAGAGCAAGCACAATAAAAAAAAGACTCTGCCTGATAATTTGCTGTAACAAAGTTTTTTCCCTTCAAACCAGGACCCAAAAAAAAAAAAAAAAAAATTGGGCTGATAATTGCTTCTGTAATCTAACAAAACAATTTGAAAAGCATAAAAATAGTCAGAACTGTACCTATTAATGACTCAGAACCAGGGCAGGAAAAATTCCATGAAACTTCATGGGCTTCAGTGAAGCTGCATTGAGCTGTGCCAATTTGGGACGTGCTAATTAACCACTGCTGGTGTCTAGTTTCAGGGAGAGAAACACGCTTCAGCAGGTGCCAGGACTGCTTATAGTGCTGCATGTAGTCCAGAGGGGAAAATTAGGTGGGGCTGTTAGGCAGAGTATCAGTGCCTGCGGGCTGTAGTTGTATATTTGTAATAATTGGGTTGTTTACATGGATCTTAAGAAAGCCTGTGCTGGCAGCTCCTCAGCTCTCACAGTGCATGCCATCAGTACCAACAAGCCAAGCCATGTCCCTGGAGCGGTCTTTCTGCAGCCTAAGTACCCTGACTGATTTAAAAGTGCTGCTTCCTGTCCTCTGACTGCAGTTAAATTTGGTACCCTGCTCTTAGTATCCAGTGGCAACAAGTAACAAACTGCTCCCTCCTTCCCAGCTAGCAGCCTGCTCACCAGCAGTGGCGAAGAGGTCTGGGAATGGCAAGGGGAGGGCTGGGGTCTTGCAGGACCACGTGAAGTTGGCTAGAACATGAGCCTTTTCTTAGCTTCCATCAGGATTTAAAGTCACTCCAGCCCTTAACCATGTTGACAGCCACCCAGGCAGAAAAATAAAGAGAAGGAAACCCTGTGGGTAATGGCCTTCCAGGAACCTGGTAAATGAGAACAGGCTGTGAGCAAGCAGCCCGTAAACAAAGCCAGTTGTTTTAGAGAAAGAACTTTCTGCAAAAAGCTGAGGAAGGAGAGAAATGAGCAGTTCCCCGAGGGCAGAGGCAGCAGGACACCCCAGTCTTGCTATCACAACCCCCAGCTGCACACTAAGGCAAAAAGACGTTGCTAGCTCATGCACTAACACAGCTGATGTTGGGCTATGGAGAACCAGGCTTGCTGAAAAACACCAGCAAAAAGAGAATAAAGGCAACTTAACTATCCATGTATCACTACATCTCACAGTATCCAGTGCTTTTCTTAAAGAAAAGCTTTCATACCAGAAAATTTCTCAGCCTTATGATTATGCATAAGTTTGAAACCGCAGTCTGAATCTCTGCTTCCACAGTAAATCCCCAAACCAGAACATGATGCAGACAATTAGGCTTAAAAAAATAAACAAACAAACAAACTTCAGTATATTTTTAAAGAAGAATAACATAAATCTCACGATCTTGGGAAGGTAAGACATCAGTTTCAAATGCCTGGATACAGCAACAGCTTGTTGTAAAGGGTTTGTTCTGACAGGACAACCTGGTGGAGAGCTCTTCATGCTATCAGGAAACCAACATGTAAAGTAACCTCTCAAAACATGAAACCAAAGCAACTGACCCTTGGCAAGTGCACTCTGACCCAAATGCTGGAGAGGACCTTTGAGAACAGCAAGAACTAAACAGCTGTGCTGACTCACTACTGCAGTCCAATGGGAACGTAATGCCATCCCATAAACAATTTGAAACACAGTGCTTTTGCTCCTTGTATTTATGTATTTGGGTCAGAAAATGTATTAGGACTAAAAATAAAAATGCACTCCTACTTGAAATTCCAAGATTCTATTTGAAGGAGGCTGATGATAGTTTTACACACCTTAATAGGCACACAAACATGGAAGAGTTTGTTGGATGAGGCTTCCTAATTTGGCCACTCATGCAGAGCTTTTAGGAATGGTTTTAGGATTTTCATAGATGATTTTTTTTTTTTTTTTCCAAGTTTGACTCCATGCAATTCAAGGGGGGAAACAATACCTTCACCTTCACCAGTACAGCAATAGCTGGTGACTCTAATAGTCTGTGTGTGTCGGGACAAACTGCCGGAGAGGAGCAAGAGAGAAGAATGAAACTAGCAACAAAGCCACAATATTAACCCAAGATTCATCCCACAAACAAGGCAGAAACAGACCTACCTGTAAAGTAGGTCCATGAGCTATCCAAGAAAGAGGGAGAGGTACAAGGCTGCACCTATTGCATAGCTCAAAGAAAAGTAGGAAATGCAAGGCTGAGCTTAAATGGGGCCCCAGCCCATAGGCAGCAGGTGTGGGGGGTCCCAGGTGGGGCTGACCAAGGCCATCAGTGGCCTCAGGGTTCTGATGCAACTGTGGGTGGGACCTTTTTCCCCGAAGCTCACTGTGCTAGATGCACAGTCTCAGCAGCTCATGATCTTGAAGCAGTCTGAATTTTTGAGGAGGTTATGTGATAAGATTTGCACTGAACATCCTCGGAAACAGCCTGCAGAAATTCACCTTGTACAGTTATGGTAGATGTTATCATTGACGTGTTTCTCAACACTGTAGCTGGGAAATGAGAGCTAGCCAGCACAGAAACGTGGGCAAAATAGTCCCAAACGTTCTCCTACGCAGGAGTTTAAAATGTGAGTCCTTCATGTCTGTTGGCAATCATTCATTGAAGTAAGCACTGAGATCAGAGTTTCCAACAGTTACAGAGTACCCAAGAGCAGCAATTAAATGATGCTCCATTAAAAATATTAAATATCCTATTTAAGATAATAAAATTGACAGAATTAGTATTTGTGTTTTCCAGCCAGTTTTCCCACTTCAGATCTAATGGAATAAGTTGTTTCTATGTTATGGATTTTAAAGGAGAGCAGCTCTGTGGCTGCCTGGCTCAGAGCCTGACTTTGGGCTTTTGGAGGACATGGTACTAATCTGATATTTATAGGGCTTGGAAAGTCGGCCAGCCAATGTGAAAAAGGCACTTATAAAAGAGCAACCTGTTTATTTAGCTGGTGTGTTCCTCCACCTTCAGGGATGTCAAAGGGAAATTGGAGCAAGTGCAACATGCAGGGACACACGCGTTGCAGAGGAGCAGTGAGATGCTGTGTAAGCACCCTCCTGGTTCAGGCAGTGGGGCTGATGGGACAAACCCAAGGCTGGGACCAGCCAGGGTGAGGGCTGCTGTGGGGCTGATCTCAGGGGGCCATGGAATGGCCCCACAGTGGGATGGGGCTTTTGCAGTTGCAGACTTGCAACTGCTCCCCTGCTCACAGCAGGGCAGGCGTTGCGTCACGGAGATTGTCTACTGTGTGTGGCTGCCCACCCTGGCGTTCACCCAGCCATCATGCGTCTGTTTGCAAAGCTGAGCTGTCTCCTGATTTGGCTACATCTGATTCATGCTGTTTATGCTGCCTGAGACCCGCTCCGAGGCTGGGACCAGAGTCTGAGCAAGGAGAGAAACAATTGTCAGGAGGGCCAGCGTTCCTCCAGCTGTGCTCAGTGCCATCAGCTGTCTGAAGCATCGTTCTGCTGCATGTCTGTCCTGCAGGCTGCTGGGCTCGGAGCAGGAACCTTCCATTCCCACAAGGAGAATGCAGTATGGCTTGGACCTTCCAGATGGAAGCGCCAGGTAAAACGTGCAGTGTAAATGGGTCCTGCCTGGGAAGTGAGGAAGTAAACAGCTGTGACCATAGTTCAGGTTGTGGAAGAGCCACGTGGATGTAAGGGTGGAGTTTGATAGCTACACGATCCAACTGGCTGCATCTTCATTAAGCTAGAGAGATCATACTTGTCTCAACAGGCTAATTAATGCCTGTATAAGCATGTTGTTAGCTATTGAATAGACACAGAACTTTCCCAGTAAAGCCTCTTGGCTCAATTTTTTACAGGAAAAAACATGGTGATTTACAGAGCCATGCATATGAAGAAGTTGGGTTGTCCTGACATCAAAAGACCAAATTCATTTTCCTCTCGAATTACGACAACAGATTCTGTCTCTGGAGAGCTACTTACAAATTCAGGCTAAAGCTATAATTCTGAGGAACTCACTCACAAGCCAGGACTTGGCTCAACATTCATGTGTCTCTGTCCATAAATCCATAAGGAAGGGGTAATGGATATGCCTTTTGCTTAGACCAAAGTGGCAAAATATACTATGACACCCTCTTGATTTTCCTACACATCGGATCCAGCCTCCTCATCTTGGTAGAAATTGCAGCAGCTACAGGTACTACTGAAATGCTGCAGTCACCCCCAGCCCTCACAGCGGTGTTAATGCTGAGAAGCTGGAATCCTTGGCAGCTGTTTTATTGCAGTCTGGGAATTGAAACGTTCTCACAACCCAGAAGAATCCAAGTGGCAGAGCTTGTCAGAGCAATTTTCCAAAGGTGACAGAGGGGCCTCTTCAGGTCTCACTAAGTTGTGTGTGCTTTGTGCTTCAGAGCTGCCTGCAGGGCCTGTTGGTGCATATAGATATAGGACTGTGATAGCTGGGCGCAGCACTGCAATAACCGAGCTCAGGACTGAGATAGCTGAGCGACAGAGCAGCATGAATGCCAGCAGACAGGTCTGGGAAGAGGTGAGAAAAGGGACTTGACATCGGCTTCCAAATGTCCTTCAAAAGGTGTGTCTTAGGGCAGGTGCTCGCTAAACTGAATGTCCCTCTACCCCAGAACCCTTCCTAAAGCCAGCAGTGGTCCCCAAGTGTGGATTGTCACACAGTGCCATGGAAAGCTTATGTCTAGAGCAGAGCAGGGGAACTGGGGGGCTTAATGATTAGGAGACAAACCATCTTTTCAGAGGTCATCATTTAAGCCTTTGCTTAGATACAGAGATACAGAGCGCCAGCCCTCTCTTCCAGCCAACTTCCCTTCCCCTTTTGATCCTACCCATCCAAGTATTTCTTCTGTGAAAAAGTAACCCGTACTCTAAAATGTCACATTGCTTGAAGCTGTTTGGCTCTGAGCAAATACAATTTTATGAAGTGTGGTGCTCTGGAATACAGATGCTTGTAAACTATCTCTCCTTTTGTATGTTTCCCTACAAAAACAGACAATTACACTGACATAAAAAAGTACCGAGCTCTGGAATAAGCAGCACACTGGAAGGTCACTTGTCTCCTGGTGTGCAGATGCACTAAGACCTCCAAGGAAGGAACTATACCAGACACTCAAGGGTTTCAGCAAATCTCTCTGTATATTTTTCCCAAGGCTGCTAATTATGAGGGAACATACAGAAAGCGGCTCTGAGCTGCCCTGTCTGTTAGCAGTTGGAATCTGAAGCAGCATTTCTTAATCAGTCCTCCTGGGCTCCATAGAGCAGGTGGTTGTTCTCTGTCAGTAGTTTCCATCCTGTGAGAAAACCAAATATTTATCAAGGCAACAAGGCTGATGATAATGTCTAGTATGGCAAGGATAATGGCTGTACCCCGCATCCCTGCTAACATTCCCACCCTGCAAAATCCCTGTTGCATTTAACCTGGAGCAACCAGAGCGTACAGCCCAGCTGAGTAAAAGTGTGTAGGTTTTACAAGTAATCCATGAGCCCAAGCAGGCAGAACCTTTTTTTTCTGTCAGAGCAGTGAGGGGAGCAAAACTGTGTTTCTTCAGCTCCTGAGTGAGCACTGGGCTGAGGCTATAACCCTCACAGTAGGTCATCCTGTCAGCATGCAACATGGTAGGGGCAGGGGAAGAGTGACAATGCACATACCAGCATATGTTCCACTAGGAAATGGTAAGTGACTAACGATGATGGCAGTCATTAACAAGAAGGAGAGTCAGGAAATAGCTTGCAAAGGCAGCAGCAGCTCCTCTGAGTACGCAGGGCTGGCAGAGCGGCCAGGAGGGCTGGGCAGGGGCAGGTGCCCATCCTGCAACAGGAGGACTGAAGCCAATGCATGCAGAAAAAAAGCAGACACTGGAGGAGCAAGATAAAGAGCAATTCCAGCTGCAGGGTCTGCATCAGGCTTTGGTGTCATGAACAGGAGGGATGCGTGGTGATGCTTATAAAGTGGGGGGGATCATCAACAGATAGGAAATGTTCCCCCTCAGACTGAGGGATGTTGGCAGCAGCACCACCATTTGCACTCCCCAAGGACGGAAATAACGCAGCTGCTTTGCTGCTCCACTGACAACAAAGTGTAATTAGCACTTGTGGAGCTAATGGGTTATTCCTGGAACAGGCCATTTGCAAAGCGGATATAACCACAAAAGGACATGCAGAATTCCTTCAAAAGCAGTTTACCAAAACCAGCCACATTTAAGCCTCTTTTTTTAAAAAATCTCAGTATGATGTTAACATGCATATCAGAGGACCCTGAGCAGCGTCACTAGCTGCATGACAGCTGCTTTGTCACATCCTTCCCGATCCTCTGCCATGTTCAGTGACTGACACTGCACAGGATATGCCTTGGGACAGCATCCCACGTGAGCTTTTTGATGGGCAAACTTACGCATTCTTAGCAGCATGGATTCAGGGAATCTTGCTCAGTCAAACTAAGGATATGGTTTGCATGTTACATTTCAGCATGACGTATTAGGGGCGGCCGTGTTACTGGGAAGCAGGACAGTCACGCCGCCTAACTCCCTCCCCATTCCCACTCCCTGCACGTCCCTCTCTTCCCTTGCTTGCATGTGATTTAGCAACTGTGCAGCTGCTGCAGAGCTGAATGAGCAAGCTGGTCTGTCAGGCAATTTTTCTTTCTTCAGCTGATTTCTTTTCCATGGAACAGCTTTCCAGTGTGCGTGGCTCTGTGGCCAGCTGTCTCTGGATGAGGGTGATGGGAGGAGAGGGACTAACCCTAACCCACCAGCAACCCCACCTCACCAGCCTTTGCCCAGCAATCTGTCCATGTGCTCATCCTGCCTGAGAATCCTAGCAGTTCATTAAAATACCTTTCAAATAGGTCTGTAGCATGTGTGGCCCCAGTGTTGACAAATCCTTTGCAGCATCCTGAGCTGAAATTTCCTTAGTTCCTGCAATGGCAAAGCTTATGGAAAAACAAGGGTTTGTGGCCTGCAGTCCCCTTGGGAAGCCTGATTTCGGCATCACCTGGTGTAGCATCAAGATATGTGAGACAACAGGGCTGGACTGGCAGCAATCCTGGGCACAGAAATGTCTTCGTTACCTCTCTGTCCCAATTCACTGCTTAAAGACCAAGAACATTGTAGCCTGCTTCTTGGAAAAGATAGACTTTTCTCGGTAAAATACACTGGCTTTCAATGGGCTGCACCAGATATGGCTACAGGAACATCAGAAAGGTGCAGACCTGCAAACTTGCTTTGACACATTGTCCCAGGAAGCAGCCATTTTCTGGGATCCTGCCTGAGCCAGCTGGGAGAACTATCTACATACTAAGCATGAGCAAGGGGAAAGGTCTTTTCCTTTCAGCCAGCAGAGCCTTCAAGGGGATGCTGTTTGAGACCCAGGCTGTACTCAGAGGCAGAGCACCTTGGCTCTGATGGACGTGGCCAGACACACAGGAAGGTGGAGCTGACTGATCTCAAGGTTCATGTCCCTCGTCACTGCTTTGTCATACTTTGTGCTCCTCCTCAAGCACATTGTCAGCATCATGAAAAGAATGCAATTCATCTGGAAACAGCCCCTGCTTCCTCGACAGCCCAACTAGACAAGTCACATAACAATGCACTGGGAGATGTTCATAGGCTGCAGGAGCAATGTCCATTGAGTGGATATCAACAGCAAAACTGAAAGCATGGTGGTGCCCGGGGGGAAGGGATGTCTTAGGCTGGTTCTTGGGAAGGAGAAGGGCTTGTTAGCTGGCTTAAGATCTAATGAATGGATTCACGTTATAGATCTCCTGAATACCTACTGCCAATCTGCCTTGTTGGGAGGTCCAAAGTTCAAATGTGGCCTGAAAATAATTTTAGCACTTTGGCAAAGTGTCCTGATATGAGTCACTGGCTCACGTGTGTAAAAGTGTAAAAGGACAAAGCAGCTCAGCTTTCCAAGTAGATTTCCAAGTAGAGCTAGAAAAACAGCAATGCCAGCTTTCCAATGATGAGTGCAGTTTCCAGAATAAACAAAACCCGTGCTGCATTGGAACAGTGAACACACTCTACAAGTACCATAGAGATTTTTATAAGGCAAATATCAAATTATGCAACACCTTGCTACAAATCCATTGCCAGAAGCCAGTGACTAAGGTAATCAACTGAATTTGCCATTTTCTACAGTATTTCAGTATCACCAAGCAGGCACATTTTCCTAAACTAGCTAGGACAGCACTGATTTCATCAAGAATTCAGTACATTTGAGAGGCAGATAGCTCTAGCTTAGTTTGTTGATGCTTATTTCTTACTGTGTAGCTTATAAATATTCTCCCCCTGCCATGTTCTACCTGTAGCAGAGAAAACAATTTACTGGAAACAGACACAACTCAGTCTCAGCAGCTAAAGCTATTGTTGTTATTGATTGTGTGATCTCCTGTGCTCACACTTTGACTAGGGGTCAAACAAACTGGTTTCAGTTAGAGCAAGAATTTTAACTTTTCACTTTCACTTTCACTTCAAATGTACTAAAGCTTGATAGATAATTCATTTTGAGTATATGGGTGTTTCTAAAAAAACCATACCTCCTACCTTGCTCCCCCCCAAACAAGCAGGTGGGAGATAACTGGCTGCTCTGATTGGTCTCCCACAGGGTTGTGCCGGGAGTGAGCCCTGCTGCACTTTCAGGAACACCAGAGGACTGACTGGGTGAGCTGAGGCAGGAGGCTGTTTCCCAGACCCTGCTGCCTGGTAGCAATTATTTCTATTCTTGCAGTCTTCTCTGATTCCGCAACTACTGTTTCTATTTACTGCACAGCATACAAAGTTGGTCTCCGAGCTTGCCTTGCAAAACCCAGGGAATCCTTTTGCACCCATATTTCCTTCTTGGCAAGAGAAAATGAAGTCAGCTATATCCAGTGTCTTTTTATCTCTATATCATGTTTTTGCAAAGATAGAAAGAAATATGTCCTGGTCACTCACAGCTGATCCAAGGGATAGAAAGTGACTATGAGACAGTCTTGGAGTCCTGTTTCTAGTTAGAAACGACTCTGAAGAGCTTTTCTGTGCTACCAGAGGACTACCAGTCAGTGACAGGCACGTCTCTTGCTGCAGGCTGCCAGCACAACTTTCCTTTCATTGACCTTCTGAGCAGCAGCCGCTCTCCTCCCTGGGGATCATCCAGTGCACATTTTCCAACAAAACTCCTCATGCAGACAGCATTTACACTTCCTATTAACCTTTACAGGCCACCCAGAGAAGACTCAGCCCAACACCCCGCCCCAGCAATGGTAGAGCAGTGACAGTGCCTGTCTCCTATTCAGGGCAAGGACCACACATTTCTACCAGTCAGTTAGGGCTAAGATAGAAGTTTAAAAGACTGCATTTAAAATATACATAGCAGCTAACATTGAAATAAGATATGTATGAAACAATCTGAGTGAATAGACATTTGTCTCAGGTTCATCCTTTCAGATGAGCCTGAAATGGAAACCAAGCAGCAGGCAACAGAAGCATCAACCTGTCTTTGCTCACTTCTTGGGCTGAGGCCTGGTCTGTGCATGGATCTGCTCAGAGTGCAGCAAAAGACAAAGAAGAGGGCTGTTTTTATTAAACTGAAATCAAGGAAATGTGATACTTTGTGAAAAGGAAGCCATGAGAACACGTACAGAAGTGAAACCAGCCAATATCACATCATATCATAGAATCATAGAATGGCCTGGGTTGAAAAGGACCACAATGATCATCTAGTTTCAACCCCCTGCTATGTGCAGGGTCACCAACCCCCAGACCAGGCTGCCCAGAGCCATATCCAGCCTGGCCTTGAATGCCTCTGGGGATGGGGCATCCACAACCTCCTTGGGCAACCTGTTCTAGTGCATTACCACACTTTGCATGAAAAACTTCCTCCTAAAACTTCCTTTCATCAGCTTTCCAGCTGATTTTTCTGCTTCATGAAAGCTGCATTTGCTGAGGTCTGCCTGCAAAATCGTGGCCATGATCAGTGTCAGCAGTTCTGTGGGCAGCTGAGCCGCAGAAGGCCTTCCTGCTGCTGGGATGCCCGCTCCCCTGCTTGGGTTCTGAGACCCATCACTGTGCAAAGGAGCCAGGATTTTGGGGACATGTTTACACAAATAAGGAAACATACCCTGGTTCAAGCTTGACTGTCAAACAGTTGGTTCGCCATACTTTTCTTATAAAAAGGCATTTTGTTGGTAAACCTTTCTTGCTTCTCAAACTAAAAGCAGGCCTGCCCCTCCAAAACCAACTTGGATCTAAATAGACCACAAGGTTTTTCAGGAAAAGGATGCCTAGTATAAAGACTGGCATCTGTAAATGTCAGTCTAACAGAAAGTTTGACTTTTCTGTTCCAAAATATCCTTCCCAGTTCTTAAGTCTGGGAAAATATTGAACGATTCAGTGAGGTTATAATGGTGTTTCAGTTTGCTGGAAACCTTTTAATTCTTTCCGCAGCTCCATTAAGCGTTTTCCTCACAGAAGAATTTGCTGGAATAGTTGATGTGGAATAAAATACTCCACAGTGCCCATCCAGGACAGAAATGTTCCGGCTCAGTACACTGCTGCCTTTTTCTTAGTTTAGCCCATTTGGGGAATTAAATTAAGCTAAAATGGATTCTCATTTGGAATAAGTTTCCAGTAACAGAGGTGCTCAGGAAACACTTTAAATGAATCTGAGTTAGCTTCAGAGCAATTTCCTAACATTGAGTCTCATTTTATTACCATACGTCCCAGGGAGGAGATGGAAAATGAAGAAACATACAAAATCCCCAGACGTCTCCACACGGCTTTCAAAAGGTGATTTGGCTTCACTAGGATCCAGCTGAGAGCAGCAGCGAGCGAGCGCTTAAGGAAAATCCCACTGTGTCAGACAACTTTCCCTTTCAAAGACTGGCTTCCCACAAGAAAGCCCATGGGAACCAGAGGACAAGCTGAAAGCCCCGCATTGCAAAATGTGAGTGACGTGCGTTGCCCTGAGGATTGGTCCTTGGGATGACTCTGCAGGCAGCGTGGAGTGAGTTTCAGACTTCATGCTCAGGGACTGAGGGGCCTACTGCTGATGTGACAAATATTGCAGGGAATGGAAAAATAAATGAAAAAAAAGCTCTCCCTGCTTCTCCCGCTATGGGAAGTGCAAGGCACCCTGTTCCACTTGCTAGGCAGCAGATTAGCAGAAACAAGTGGGAACGTGTCCTCACACACACTGTGATGACTCTGTGGATCATCAAGGGGACAAATGCATCAAAGCTCTGTTATACGACCAGCTAGAGTAGGAGCAGTGTTGGTATGTGTGATTGTTAGAGCAGAATTGAGTGGCTAAGAAAGGTCCAAGTGCAACTGTTCACAAACAGTAAAAAAAAATCAATGTCATTAAAAGTCCTCTGTCCACATTCACACTGTAAGACTCCGGGATGAGCTTGTTTTACAGCAAAGACAACCTGGCACACTTGAGCACAAAAGTTCTTTCCTAGCATTTATTTTAGGGATGTGTTACTTGAGAAGGGGGTAAAATCTGCATCCCATTGCTGAGAATCATGCTGTGCTGTCAGAGGCTAGAACACGATGCCAGCAGCTTGGGCTGGGGACTTCCTGCCTATTTTTAGCGTGTTGCAATCCTAGCCTCTCACCCACACTTTCTCACCCCCGCAGGATGTTGGCACTGGCCCCTCTGCAGCTGATGATGAGCTAGCTGCCTGCATCCCTTCCCGGCTGTGGCACTGGTGTTGGCTCTTACACACAGGCTGGGGAGAGAGCACACACTGAAACAGGGGTTGGTGGCAAAACTGCTTTCAGCCACTTTGCTGGTGGGGAAAATTTAAGAAGTGACTCAGAGCTCTCAAATACTTGATAGCACAGTGCTAAACCTACATGTGCATTTCTCACAGGAGCTGTTAGCGTGGTACCCAACCCTGACCTGCAGTCAGTTTGGCTGACCTCTCTGCTGTGAGCCACAACGTTATTGATGACCCCACAGCTAATTACCCATTACACACATCCCAGGATACCAGCCTGTGGTGGGACAGTGATTACTGTGCATCTGCTGTGCACAGTCCTATGCCGACAGTCAGCAGGAGCAGATTGCTGTACATCCCCCACCACCCCACCCCTCCATGGAGAGGGACACGCTTTACTGCTCACACATCTCTCTGAAGAGAAAGAAATTCCAGAAACCTGCTGGCTCTGCTCGTTGGATTTTGCAGCAAGCCCAGGTGCAGCTCTTGCTCGATAGGTTTAAGATCTATTCAAACAACTTCCAGACAGTGCAAAGCTTTTTTTAGCAAAGGCCCACGTACACACAGCGCTCCCATATGCACCATTCATTGTGCTGCTTCTTAATACTTTCCATATCAGTCACTGCTGCACATCAGGATATACATATTGAGATGTGCCCTTCCCTTTTGATTCATTCAGAATTGTCACCATGCGCACTGTGGATGTCAGAGTGGTGTCACCTGTCGCTTGCACTGCCCTGTGACACAGCACAGTAAAAGTGAGGCTGTTAGGAAATGACTCCTCGCTGCTGCCATGGCAGTGGCAGCAAACAATCAGAGCACATTAGATAACAGGGCATTTAATAATGTACTGTAGTAACAGTATCTGACAGGGTTTGGGCAAGGAAAAGTGAAAGGCTGGGACTCTGGCTTTGGCTTTAGACAGTGCTGGGTGATTCTGATAGAGCTGAGCACAAATTAAAAGCACATAGTCATCAGGCAGAGCCTCTAACTTCTGCAGTCTGCTTTTCCAAGAGCACTCTGTTCCTGGAGCTGCAGCTTAACACGACACGTTCAGTTTTCTTTTTTTCTATCACCTGTGGTTACAAAACAAAGGCTGAAATGTGATTTCCAAATACACAAGAGACTACAAAGCTAGCATCACCCCAGCCCCAACTACCCTCCCCCAACCCCAGTACTTTCTCTTCTGAATTAAAATGCTTTTGTTTGTTCTTAATTTACATTTAAGGTTGAGGACTAACATGAAGTGGCACAACATCACCATCCTTGCTTGCAGCCTTTCTCAGTGCAGTGGGCTGCAGGAGACAGCAAAATCCTCAACTGTGTGGAACTTAAACCAAAAAAAAAATTATTTAGACCTTGCCATGGAGGGTCAGAGACAGACTTCCAGCAGCTGCTGCTTAAAATAGCAATGGTTTTCTCAGTTTATAAATGTAAATACCTCTAATGGACACAGCACCACAGACAGGGGCCGCTTCCCCTTCATTTCTGTAAATCTAGTGCTCCAGATGAGGGATCAAACAAAACTGCCAAAATAACAATGCATCATGGAAAACCTGCAGGCAGGCTGAGATGATGCACGAGCACGGGACTGCGTGCAAATCCAGAAACAGGCTCCACGTCCTTGGATACACATCAACTGGTGTGCAAACACGGCAAGGGAACACAGCTCTGCTCCTTGCTGCTGCCTGGGTAAGGGCTGTGCCCAGGACCCCATGGCCATCACTCCCCATCAGGTCGCACAGCTGTGCTGCAACGGCCACCAGAAAGTGCCTCACTGAACACAAAGAGGTGATTTCACAACTAATGCAGAAACTGAACAGGCTGTTGAATTCAGCACAGTGTCGCAACCCCTGTATGTCCTTCCTTGGGCATGGGAGGCTCTTGCTTTTTGACAAAACAGCTTGTGCTTAATTCATCGTAGTTACTGTCTCATGAATAAAGGCTGCTTTTTTTTTTTTTTTTTTTTTTTTTTTGCATAATTTGAAATGTGGCATGAAGGGGCCTGAAAATTTTCAGGGTGGGTTGGTTTTTTGTGTGCAGTTTTTGTTTTATTTTCCCCCTTCCATTCTTGTGAGTCGGATGCTCATAGTTTCAATCCCATTCAGGAACACATTATCTTATGACTAGTATTGTCTTCCTGGCACACCACGTGAAGTCAGGCAGCGACTACTTGCTGACACTGAGCTAATCCCCAAGGAAAAAGATGATCCCAATAGACAGTGAACCCAATGGAAAGGCAGTTTTATCTGAAATGCTCTGGCCAGACCTCACACCTGCACTCACATAGCTGTAGGATCTGAGCACACAGACACAGAGGTAGTTTGGGTTTGCATCTCTCTTTGTCCCACAGCAGCTCTCCTCAATGTGGATGACCTTAAAGATGAGAAAAAAAAAAAAATCATGAGAAGTACAACACAAGCAGAAACCATCAGTTCAAACATTTTACATGAATCACCAAAACTGCACATTTTTATACAAACAGTGTAATGTAGCTCTTGATGGTTTTGCATCTCTGCAAACGCAAGAGGCAAAGCAGAAGACACAAATATATTTTGTTACATATAAACATTCCAATAACCAGAAAAAGAACGGGGGCAGGAATAGGGGCACAAGGAATTAGGGTAAGACAACTTTATTTATAAATAAATTCTCTGGGGGAAAGACATGAACAACTTTTCTACCAGAAGCCTTGCATTCTTGCCATATTTTCCTTAAACACTTCGAGGACTTGATTATTCTGAGAAGCTGCTGGTACAACACACAAACCTCTCTGATGGATCAGCAAAGTGCTAGCACGCAAAGGGCCCGGCACCAGTCTGCTCTTTGCTTCTGCACAGGGCTGATGGCAGAACTGGGTCTTCCCTTGCACCAAACTGGGCAAATCCATGTCTAGCAGCCAGGAACCTGAGCTCCCACTGTCCACGTAAAGCTTTGCTCTCCCTGCTGCCAAAAGAACACACATCACTGATGGGCTGAGGCTCCTTTCCTGCATCGCTGGAGATAGATTGTTTGTACATCAGAGATTACTGCAAAGTCCAGACCGGACCATTCTTGCCTGTGGAGAAAATGAGAAAGTACAAAAGGTGAGTCCAGGTTATGTTTATAGACGTTCTGTGCGGCCGCAAAGTGGTACAGAAACTAGAGAATGCAGAAGGGCACTGAAAAGTACCAGCTCCAGGCAGATCTCTTATGTCACCTACCTGTGAACAGTCTGCAGGGAGATGCGAGCATGGCTGCTACCACCACTGAGCTAGGAAAACAGAACATGTGTTGAACACCTTCAAGAATTAAAGCAGTACGTGAAATCTGGATTTGAAATTTCTAGATTTAAAGGAATGCATCTTCTCATGAACACTGCACAAAATTATACAAGTAACCATAACTCAAGCAGTTCCTTCTCATGCCCGATATTGCATCCATAATTATGCTCCCCTGGCACAGATTTTGATGTGTAACTCACATACTGACGTAACAACTTGTGTAACACACTAGGCTCTGTGTCATTCACCAGGCTGAAACTGTTGAGAGGAAACCCTGCCTGTTCAGCATTGCCTTTACGCACCTTCCCTGCCCTTCCCTCTCAGCTCCACGTCTGACTGGGCACATCACTTATTTACCTCCCTGTATAGCTCACGTTCATTTACACCATTCACAGTCAGATACACCATGCTGTTGGCAGCAGTAACATGGCAGAAAATAGAAGCTACCTGCTCTCTCCCATGGCTCTGGAGTGCTGTATGCTCCTCTTTTTCTCCACAGTATGCAAACAGCAATGTGTGTGTGTGTGTGCGTGTGTGTGTTTGATGGGGTATTTGGTCTCCCTTTTTAAGCCTGCTACTTATAGCCAAGCAGCTCTGTTTATGCTGGCTCTCTCGGATTAGTTCCTCTTACATTAGGATCAGTAGATTCTCATTGACTTCAAAACAAAGTTTAACCACAGCCGTCTTTAACTTTGAAACAAACTCTACTTGTGGGTTTTTGTTTTTTTTTTTTTTAGAAAAACATTATCTGGATATTCTTGCTAACACTTCATCCACCTGTTGTGACTCTTGGCATTGTTTGCAGTTGAGATTGCAAAAGATTGGAAAACACAAAGGAGGGGTTGGGAAAACCCTTGGGTTCCTGGTTTGGGATTCAGCTGAAACGTGTTGCTGTACGCTGACAATGTGTGGGCTTTCAGTTCAGCATGACACCCACTGCCATCGAGATGATGACATTGGAAGAGCAAAGAAACCTTTGCTCTTCCACATTCAGGTCATCCCATTCCAGGGACAAATTAACGGTCTTCTATTACTCTGAGATATCTATACTCAGTATTATTCTCAAGTACTTTTTAGGGTAAAATAAGATGCAGTAAATAGAAGTGCTGGTAACTTTCAAAACAGGTCCCACTATGTATGTATGATCAGTGTTTTGTTTATTACACATCTGTAAGGAGAGGGTTTACCCTCACCAACATAAGCTAGCAGTAAGCTATTCACAATCAATACAATCTATTTCTGGGCTTTAGCCCACATGCTGCCAAGCACCTGCTGCCCACCCATTTGCACTGTGTTTATCAACACTTACTGGACTCTGCAGCTGTTCCAGGAACTGGGAGACAGCTTCACTAGTATTCGGTAAGAATTCACACCTCCACGCATTGATCAGGTTGTGTAGCCTGTGCTGTACCACCTCGAGCAGACCCAACAATTCAGAGCCTCCTCCTGACTGAGCTCACATTGCTGGGCAGCCAGAGCTCACTAACCTGGGAGAGATTTATGGTTGGCTGGAGATTTGGTGCTGATAACCTTATTTGTGGTGGTAGATTGCTCCCATGCCAGGATTAGTGCAAGACGCAAGAAGGAACACTGTGTTCTGCTATTTATGTTTTCTGTCAGAGCTCCCTCAAAGACTAACATTATTAATCCCCCTGTCAGACAAATGATGCTCAGTTTTAGGTCATCTATGCCTGTATCTCTTACACCTTGGGTGTTCCTGGAAGAGCTTAAGGTTTGATTGAAGGCTGAAGTATGAAAGTAGCAACGTGTATTAGATGTACTTATTACAAAACTCTTGTTACTGGATTGCTCCTCTCAGGACCTCTAGAACCAGCAAAATTCCAGGAGCTGCACTGGCTTAACTCAGTGCAGAGACAGTTCCCCATATGGCCAAAGATGGGTCAGCACCTACTCCACTCACAGCCATCATGGAAACACTGTGTGACTAACAGCATTAAACAATATCTACAGACTGCAGTGGTCCTAAGAACAAACATGCACAGAGCATGGAGAGCTGTGGCGGTCAGACGTGTAGAAAACAAACCTATTTAGTAAGAACACCATTTGTACAGAACTGCTTTTCAGTGCACAAGTGTGTTCCAAACAAGAATAGTTTCCACTGTTTCCCTTTTCACGCACATGCAGAGCTTTCCAAGCCGTTCACCTTTGGCGAGGATCTCATGCCTGGCCCCTGCTAGAAGGTCAACTTGTTTTGCAACATGAACAGAACTCTTTCAGCTGTCAAAGCTGTGGGGCAGCAAATGAATTTGCTCTTAGATGTTTTCTGTTTCATTTCATCTCTGCCATTGCATTTTTGCACCCTGAACTTCCTTAAATGAGACTTTTGCAGGCTGGTATACAGAATTTATCCCCGAAGAATTGAAATATGTAACAGAGAAATGATGTCTGTGTTTTTTTTCTTGGTGTTTTTTTTTTTTTTGGGGGGGGGGGGGAGGCTTCTTGTTGTTGTTTGTTTGTTTGTTTGTTTGAGTAAAGACTTATTTTGGTCCCAAAAATTTGACAATGGCACAAACAGAACCAGAGCTCACACTGGTATTTGCATAATTTGCATGAGGAAGGCTGAAATGCTTGAAGAACAAACCGTGCAAAGTTCAGGAAGATGGTGCTTTTCATATGTGGTAGGAAGGAAATGACAGAGGCGTGGGCAGTGGGGGAAATAGTCCCCATTATGCCACGCTGGGCTTGCTCCACAGGCTGAATTCTTTCTCACATACATTCTAATCTGTACATTTTCACCAAAATGGTGATTTTGCCCAACTGTTTCCATACAGACCCACCGCTAACAGAACAAGCACAGACAGATGTGAGTTAGCCCTGTGTTTTGGGATGTTACTGGAAGACTGCCTCAGAAAATGTCACTGAATGCCTCTACCGCTTTATCCTGGCAGTTAAGACATCCCTTGGCTGGAACTTAAAGAATAATAAGGGCAGATGAGAAGAAAGGAGGTTTGGTGGAATAAGAAGAGAAATCTTAAAAACCTGCATAAGTCAAGTGTTATAAAGCATATCATAAATTAGCACACCAACAATTGAAAAAAAAAATGATGGAGTAATAGAGCAGTTCAGAACCGCAGCGGAGCTATCCTCTGCTTGCAACTTCCTTCTCTTTCTGTGGTCATTGTGCTTTTGCTAACACCACTTTCATTGCCTTTATATTACCTGGGTTAAATTGCTTCTCAGTTTACATTTCCTGCACTGATTCCATGCGTTCCTTGCCAAATCTCCTTTTCTAGCACAGGACCATTGGACTAAGAAGTGCAGAGGTTGATGTTTCCCTGAGAGGCTGCATCACAGCTCACACTGTACGGTCCATCCAGCTGACCCAGCTGCACCTGAGCTCAAAGGCAGAGCCATGGAATCACAGAACTGCTTGGGTTGGATTGGACCTTAGAGATCATCTGGTTCCAATCCCCAGGAGAGATGGAAATAAAGCTGGACATTTTAAATACAGTATCTTCACATGTGAAACCTGCACCTCAGATAACCTCCATGTGAAAACAAATGTACTTGGCTCACATTATCCAATTACCCATCACATCCAATAGCTCAGAATATTAGATGTGGAAAAAGATCAGAAGCGGGGAGAGGCTGCCAGGAAAGAGAAGGCTTAGGACAGTGCTTCCTCTTGTATTACCAACACAGCTGATGAAACAGGGTTTATTTTACAGTCATCTTAGAGTTAAAAATAGCATGAAAATGTGGTACGTAACAGAAAACATTTACAATTGATAAAAAAACATTGGTGGAAATTAATAAATTAACTGGCAGTATTATGAGAGGAATTATATCCCTAACACACCAGACAAAAAAGTCTGGAAGAAAATATGAGATGATGCCAGAAAAGGACAAGGTCAGAGTTCAGAGCTGAATCCTCAGCCCCAGTACTTCTCACATTTACCCACTGCCATCCTTTCACCACACCCTGTGCTGCAAAACATTGCAGGTTTCAGTGTTTTGTTTCTTTACCTCTCGTTCCTTACAGCTATTCTCTACAACGCAAAGGAGGAGTGTGACAAAGGGCTCAAGCAGTCCATCTTCTGCTCCACAACTTCAGGTTTTGGGGGAAAATAGTTTTGCTATGCATTTTTTTTCTATACATTATGTTATCCTATATATTTTTTCCTCTTTCCTCAACAGTGAAGCATTCCTTTTTCCTACCTTTCTCCCCCCCTATATTTTTCTCTCTTTTTTTTTCTTCCTGTTTTCCTGATTTGAGTAATAACCTCTGTATGGCAGGTAAGAGCCCAGCTGAATCCTCTATCCAGCCAAGCAGAGTCCCTATGACCCTCATAGGGACAGAGTCATTTCACATTTATTACATCTTTGAACAGACTTCAAATACTCATTTATTTTAAGCTTTAGAGCTATCGCATTTCAAATAACTTCCTCACGCTGAACTCCATCTCTTCATCTTTCTGCATGTGCCAAAGACTTCTAACATACAGATTACTGCGAAGATTTATTGGAAATAAAAAGCAATAACAAAAAGAGACACCGAAGCATTGGAACTACACAAAACCATGACTGCACTAAAAGACTGGATGCTTAGAGGAGGATCACATTTGCACCAATGACTAAAATTAATTAGTGCCCATCTTGGCCATGTGTGTGGCTCAGAGCAGGCAACAACTCAGCACAGCAGAAAAAAATTTCCTTCTCCACAATGCAGTAAGACCCTAAGCTAAAGCTAAACTGTTCTTTTTGCTTTCTCTTAAAAGAACACCCTTCACTCTGTCTCAGGAAACTTGAACATTTTTAATAATACAATTTAAATAGAACATGAATAGTTTAAAATGAGTTTAAAAAATTCTGACCTGTGATGTTTAATGGAAGATGGAAAATGCAGTCATCAGAGAAACATTATACCTCACAAGGGAAATGTTCTAATCTATTCTTAACTCATTTTTATCAATAATCCCCATAGCTGGCTTCTAACCATCCCAGATGAGTAATCTAAAGCCTGGAAAAAAACAGCTTAGACAGATGTTATCCACATCTGCAACTCATCTGCCTAGCTATATTAAGTCATTCACCTGTTAAAGACTAATTTACTGGTATATAGATGAATATACTTGAAGGTCACATAGCTAAAAATAACACTGCCTCCAGAGTTTTCTATACAGTGCATACAGTGAAATACATAAATAATCCTTGTCAGAACGCTGCTATAAAAAGGCATTGGCTTGAACTTCTAGCAGCAGACATTCCCAAGTTCATGCAGGGGTTACATTTCATGAATATAACTTAAATACCTTCTCAATGTATATAAAGTTGGGTATTTTATTTTTAGCAATACTTTGTTATTGTCATTGTTCAGGAAAGAAAAAAGCTACAGGCTCATCATGCCCCAACAAAATAATAGCATATGCCTAAAATTAGAAAAATTACATATGAATAGGGTGTTCAGTTGGTGGGGCTTTGTTATTTTTTAATTATTATTATTATTTTAAGGGAATTGCCCTGGGGCTCCCCATCCCCTGCTGCAGCAGGCAGCTATTGCAAGTTCGCCAGTACCTGTTCCCTGATAAATCCAGCCCCCTTGGGCTAAAGAGGGAATGTGGTTGTATTCTATCTTTTGCATCATGAATAATACTGCTAGCAGAGCTGCGCAAGCACACTGTAGTCTCTGTGCTGCCGTTACGACAGCCTCAGTAGGGCTTCATGGAATATTTATTGCTTGTCATTAAATACAAAATGGAAAAATTCTCTTCAATCCCTAGGAGTCTATGACGGCTTTCACCAACCTGAAAGAGGCAAACAAGGTTTCCATCCTTCATTAGGATGAGGAAAGCACCAAAATTACTCTTCAGCATGCAGATCCAGTGCCAAGCCATCACCTCAGTGCCACCCAGCATGGCCTTGGAAAGGTGTCAAGTCCTCCATGCACAGTCAAAGCCTTGCAATGCATTAATGAAAATGCAGCAGAAAAGCCAACGTGGCAGAACACCAGTTACATTAAAAAAAAAGATGTGCAGCTATCAAATTCTTGTCCATAAAAGAAGTTTTCTGAGAGTCAAAACAACAATGGAAAACTGTGATTCTGGTATCAACGCTGTGCCAAGTACTGTCAGAAACAGAAAGGGATTCTGCTCCAACTGAGCAGATGGAAATGTCTTCTATCGCACTGAGATAAAGCAGTCCTCCCTCCTGGGAGCTGACCTCACAGCTCCATCTGAGCAAAGCCTTCCAGCCACCCCCATGCACAGCATGCTCTGGAAGAGAATCGTAGAACCACCAAGGTTGGAAAAGACCTCCAAGATTACCTAGTCCAACTGTCCCCCTACCACCAACATTCCCCCATTAAGCCACGTTCCTTGGTACCACATCATTTGTTCATTTCTTGAACACCTCCAAGGACTGTGACTCAACCACCTCCCTTGGCGGCCTGCTCCAGCACCTGACTGCTCAAAAAGCTTTGATAATGGAACTATTTTTACTATTGATCCCTATCTCGCCCAGAGATGCAAACAGAAAGACAGTGATGTCCCACGAAAAAAAAAAGAAAATAAAGAGAGACTTCCTAAGAAAAAACAGGATGCTGGGCTCTATTCAGTGTTCTGCTCACACCTGCTCCCTTTATGGCTGCGTAAACATCCTCGACTCCCTGCAAATATCTTTACATACTGCACACAGAATGCATCTACCTCTGACTGTGTGCATCGCTCTCTGTGGGAGCGGCTGCACGTCACTCAGTGTGCTCACGTTGCTAACAGGGTGCATGCATGAGTCACTCCTTATCACATTTATGGTGCTCTGCCACAGTAGTGCAAAGACAAACACACAAATCCATTCACAAATGTTACAAAGAAATGCACAAGTTTTCCTCTTAGCAGAGCAAATAATGAGGAATCGCCTATCAAACCACAAGATCAGCTGGCATCCTGGTCTATAGCAGTACTTATATTTGCTTTCTCTTGCCTTACCCAATTTGATTAACTTGCATTCAGGATAAGAGAATACATTCGTGTTTATTTTTCCGAACAGAGTACCATGACTGGAGTAAAGCTCTGCTGGAGCAAAATTCCGCTGAAGTCAACACTAGACTGACAGATGGGCTGGGTTACCATATGTTTCCACTGGCTGGGACACATCCTGTGACCTCAGCGGTGCCATGCAGATGCCCCATCACCTGCCTCCTGTAGGATGCTCTGGGGACTACCTCGGGGTGTTCCTGAGGAAGTGACCATCTGGTGAGGTCAAATGAGGATGCTCTGGTCAGCATTACTTTCCATTTCCACCTCTTTCCACTCTTGTGGGTCCATCTCAGCTCTGGATCATTTAACACCAGGTCATGAAAGCTTCAGAAGTAGCATACATAAGGACATAAAACTTTTATATTTTGCATGTATCACGTTAATGAGCTAAAGAAAATTTAAAGTGATTAATATTTTTATTTCTTAATTACAGAAGCATCATTTTAGAAGCAATTTGACTGACTGATATTTAATAGAAGACATTTCAGGCATGTAAATGCAAACCATCAATTCCTGACAAGTCAATAATCCTTCATAACCAGCGGCACAGAAATCTAATAAAGGAAAAGAAATTAAAGATGCGTTGTGTCTTTTCTAAACTTATTTGTGATTCACCTCTTAAATTTGGGATGGTGATTTTCTTGTAAGATCAAAGAGAGATTCAATATGTATAACAAAGAACAGGCTCTATCTTAAAGCATTTATCATCTTAATAAACAAAAACCAGGAGGAGAGACAGGAAATCAATATATTCGGTTTAGGAACAATATCAGGAACAATGAATTGGGGAAAAATAATTAGAGGAAACAGAAGATAAAGCGTGCTGGAGTAATTTTAGACAGAAAAGGACAAAAACATTCTTCTAACCTGGCAGGGGAACTACAGGGAGTATGACCTGGGCAGCTAGAAGTTATAAATAGTATGAAACAATAGAGAATAAGAAATACCAGAACTTTTCAAGCCAAGGGAGAGACATGAGACTTTACAGTGCCATAAATATTTTTTAGTAGTAACTAATGATCGTGTGAGTGGGACAGTTACTTTTTCCTATTCAGTGGTTGTTTATGAGTGTCTCTCTTACCTATTTCCAGTGGGACTGTGTGTTCACAGGTAAAGACGCTAGAGAGTTCAATTGAGACAGTTGCCAAAATGACCGTACAGTTGGTGATGTAGATCTGAAACACAACAATATCTGAGGCAAAAGAAAAATAGAAAGAAGTTTAACTTCATTTTGAGCAAAAGATGACAGCACAGCCCCAGCTATCACTTTCCATTACCTTGATACTGACTGATGATGAGTTCCATGACTGATCTACGAGAAGAACCTGTCCACAGTTCAATGTGGTTCTGACCATTTCACTTGAGTTTATTTCAAAGAGGTAAATTTTTCTCTTCTAGAGAGCATTTTGCACGTTATAATAGCTTTCCTCTAACCGCACAGATTTCTTTCTTTCCCCTCTGCTTCGCTATCTTCATTTTCTTTAATCGAGCTGCAAGGTACAGTACTTGGGGCGTTTACTATCTGCCTGCAGTGCACAAGGAGAAGTTATAAGCAAGGCAGCATAAGAAGAAAGATGTGGTAATGGTAAGCAAATTTGGGATCACTCCATAACGCCTCTTTTGTATTAAAAATCCTCAATATTTTCTCTAAATCAAACTCAGGCAAGACCATCTCCCAATGTAATTGGTGATGTACCCAGTTCAACTTTTGGATATTTCACTCAAATCCCCTACTCAGCTTATGTTAATCTATTTATAGCCATCGCTGTAACCATCCAGTTTTCTGACCTTTCATGGGTATTTCATTACGTTCTTCGTTTTCCAAACTGAGTCAACTCTTGCTTCCGAGTTATTTCTGAAGACAACACAATACGCAGAGATAATGCAGTATTTTCCTCCCTCCAGAAGTTTCCTCAGTAATTTTCTTTTTTCATTTCAGAAGGCATTGTAAATACACCCAACCACATTTCTATTCTTCTTGGGCCATTTCATCAGCTGCTTTTAAACAGTAGGACTCTGATTTGGGTACCCATTCTTCTGAGTCTCAACAAAATCAGCAGCATGATACAAATTTATGTTCAACTAAGATTTGGCCCAAATATATAATCTCTAAATACTGGCATTATTTATTTATTAAAAAGTTGGAAATACATATATATATATATATATTTTAAAGCCTAAATATAGCATAAAGAGAAAGCACTGAAAAATAATAGTATATATAAACACAGTATTAGAAGAAATATTCTTCTCTGAAAGAGTAGCGATGGACTGGAATGCGCTGCCTGGGGAGGTGGTGAGGTCACCACCCCTGGAGGTGCTCAGTAACCATGGAGATGTGGCATTGAGGGATATGGGCAGTGGGCATGGTGGGGGTGGGTTGGTGATTGGACTTGATGATCTTGGAGATCTCTTCCAACCTTAATGATTCTAGAAAAAGGGTAAACAGAACTCCTTTGGACCATCTTTGTGTTCTGTCATCTACCATGACTTGCATTCACTTTTATGACACAAAGACTGGTGGCTTCCAAGCTGTCCAAAAGGCTTTTGGGAAGGTTCATAAACCTGTCCCACCGTGAGCACCATCAGGCACAGACTTGCAGGATCCCTGCCAGAATATATTTTTCAAGTCTTGATTAGAGACTGCTGGCAGCTATTTTTAAATCCTAGAATACAGGCCTAACAAGGACAGACAATTAAACTAATTCTGTGTTTGGAGACATGCTTGCTGACAACGGATTTGGCTTGACTTCCCGTTGCTCTTTTCTGACTCCAGCGATTCAATATTTTACCTATTTTCAAGCTAAAAGGCCAGAACTAGATGAGTTTGATTCATGTGTGATTTATATGACTGATTAAATGCACTTACAAATTCTTGTCTTGGTGCTCCTTTGCCTCTCTTCCTCCCTCGCCTCTGCTCTAGGCAAGAAATAAAAATACCTCTGCCAACAGAAAGGTCTATCTGACCTCATTATACAAAGTCTGGTCATAAACAACATTTTGTCTGAATAAGGGTTTTGCAAAATGATGTTCCTGCTGTGCTGTAGGACGGACTTTAACTGCAAATGTAGGTAGACAGAGCCAAAAACCTTACCAGCATAGGTTTGGAGCAACCAGTGACCAATAATCTCTAATAAATAAGTGAAGCCATAAATAACAGTGAAATGCAGCAGGGAATTTGAGCTAAGACATCATGGCTTACCCTGCGTGGGGTAAGCTGTTATTCACTCTCTATCTACAACCTCATTGATCTTCCAGTGGCTTTCTGTTGCCGGGGAAGGAAGGACTGTCCCTTCTGGCTTGTTAGCCAGATCAGAAATAAGACCTTATGAACTCATTCCATTGTACCCTCTCCACGTACTCACACACAGGTGTGGCCATGGGTACTTTTCACCAGCTAGGTGAGCTTCCTGCCAAGTCTGCAGCACCATAGGACTAAAAGCTGCTGAGTATATTTGCACATGGAATAACAGTGGTTCCTGAAAGCCTTTCTTCCACTTACTGATTTGGTCACCAGAGAGTGTAGATGTGGGGCATACGGCACCTTCATTTTACACCAATGAAGCACAACACTGAAGCTGAAATAACTTATCTTGCAGAAAATCTTTTACAAGGTTGAGAACAGAATAAAGCCCAAAGTTTACAGACCAGTGATATAATCACAACGTCCAGCTTTTATTACCTAATTATTCTTACTGAAACTAAATTAGCATTGGATACATTGGGACATTAGCCAGGGAAAATATAGCAAGAACTGACCCAGTGGGAATTAAAAGTTTGGTTTGTGTTATTCCAGGCATGTTAATATTTACATTCATCCTCTACAGAGGCTAATCTGAAATTTTGCAGTGGTTCCCAAAGAGCTGAGAAGGTCTCTGAGGGAAGGACGGATGCAGAGAAGTTGCTCACTGTGCTTATTACCTCATCCAGTCCCCAAGTAGCATCTCTGGGTCTGCTTTCAACTGCTCCAACCTGTTTTTTCAGGCTGAACCTGAAAGAGTTTGGTTTGGATGAATGCCCATAAAAGATATACAAGCACTACCTGTGTTTACTTGTTCTAGCATTATTTTTAGTTGCTGCCCATATCTGCTACTCCACAACAAGAACAAAGCAATCCTTTGATTTCTTCATGGAAGAAAATCACGATCCCTTGAATGGAAATGCTATTTGTAGCCCATGACATACTGAAAACGCCTATAAACATTGACATTTTTGTGTTAGGTGAGATACCAAGGAAGCCATCATTTGCTATTTGTGGACAAACTGAGCATCAGACAGGCTCAGGCTCCTGCATCTTCCTTTATGGAACCAACAGGACAGTTACCCAAAAATAAAACAGTAATCCTAAAAGCAAATTGCCCACATGGAAATATTTCCCTACGTGCTATTTGGCATTTAATGAGTAGGTGCAGCAAAACTGTACTTAGAGAAAGGAAAAAGAGCGTGGCAGGAAAACAACTGCATGATGTACTAAAACATTGTAAATTCTGTGCTCAGAGAAGCATGTTGAGTAGCAGCAGGAAACTCAGGGCTGGCTGCTGCTTGCTCACATCCCAGTTCTGTGCTGGCTCCAAGACCTCACCTACGCAAGGCAGTATGTCCCACAATAGCCTTGTAGGAACATTTTGGCACGTTTGAACCAATGCAAGTATTTCTTACTTCAAGCATGCGTGGGATTTATAAAAATCACACTGCCACAGAAATCAAAGCATCCTTGCAGTAGTTTATATTTGCAACTTGAAAAACCACAGAGGTAATACCATTTGCAGTAACCTATTCTGATGGTGTTGACCTTGCTCTGGTAGTTACTAGAAATTGACCACGCAATCTCCCACCTCAGAACTCTCACCTAGAAATCTCATCTTCTAGAAATTCTTGCCATTTGCCTCAGAGTTTTAAATTATAACAAGAGCCAAACTGTCTTCGCTGCCAGGGACATCAACAGAATTTGATATGTGCAACAGAACAGGATTTGTGCCACATGCAATAAATCACAACAGAAGTGTTATCTATCTTAAGCAGGCTAGATTTCAAGTAATAAAAAAAAGCTGGCAGTCATGCACTGAAGCCTTCAGTAAACACATCACCTCCAACACACAACCAGCAACACCAGGAAACTCCCAGAAGTTTCTGGACAAAGATTTTTCTTCACCTGACCCTTAATGAGCCTCCTGATAGTAACTACATTATCAGGATGCTTCTGGAAGCAGGCTCAGCTATTCATGACCAAGTATTGTGAGAGTACCTCTGATTTACTGCTGGGATAGGAGTGTTGAGCCTGAAGGCTTCTGCACACTGTGGAAACACATGGGGCTTTGAAAGCATCATCCATAGACCCACGATAAGTGTGACTTGTGAGATGCTATTCTTAGCTCAGTGAGCAATTACCAACACATTAGTTATAGGATCACATAAGCAAAGAAGAATACGTTTTTCTCTGAAGTTTAGACATAGTGAGGGAATAATAATCTGGGTGCAGCATTACTGTAGGACTGGGACCATGTACCTCGGTAATGAAGGACTCCCCTGACCCACTGACCAAAATAATTCTGACATCCCCAAGTTTGCTGAGGTGAATATCTGCCACTGTTAGTCCCTAAAGTGATTTGAGCACCAAAGATAATTAAAGAAGATGAACAGCAGAGTTATTCCCTTGCCTTAGGGCACTCCTGTGCCTCAGGCTTGGTCTCTGCACATCTTCAAGCAGGTCCTTTGGATCTGGAAAGCTGCTTTGTTAAGCCCTCAGCGCAGAGTCGTTGGTTCCCACCGCACTTTGCAGCAGGAGGTGGTAAAACCCTTTTGGCAGCACCGTAACAAGCTGTACGTTCTTCATCCGTTCCCGCTGCAGTCGGGTGTGTTCTGAGGATGTCAATCGCACAGCAAACAGCTCATCGGGGCTCGTTCTGGCCCAGCTTACAAAGACAAAGAGTCTTTTCCGAAGATGACACTGAGAAGCAAATTTAAGTCACAATCAGCTGGAACAAGACGTTACACAGCTCAGGGTTTATGATAGGCAGCTTTTCTTTGTACAAAATACCCCCTTTTCTGAGGCTGATTACACAGAAGAGCAGGAAGCATCATCTTCCCATGAAAATGGGAAGGAATTGGTTGTTTCACACGCAGCAATCAGAGAAGAAAAGCAGGTACAGTTCCAAGTGAATGTCACCTTGTAAAGGGCTTGAACATAAAGCCAGAAATTCATGAGGGTTTAAAGCCACGCTCACACCATTCAGTTTTGAACCTACAATGCTTAGAACAAAATTTGTTTCTCCAGCCCAGTAACCTGTTTAATCCTAGTAAGAGTTTTGTACTATGAACGCAACCGTATCCTCAGTGTATGGAAGAAGAACAAGTGCTTTAATCAGAACATGATAAAGATCTATTCAAGAGCAGACAATAGAAAAGAAATGAGAGAGAATGGAATAGAAGGGGATAAGTTGACTATAAGGGGAAACTCTTTGCAGCACTGTGTTTCCCTGCCAAGCTCAGGACGACCAAGGAGAGCAGCCCCAGCAGTTCTGCTGCACTGGGACACTGCTGGTCCTGCTCACAGTGCAAAAAGCAGCATAGGGCCATTTCTCCTCATCCATCTGTTCATTCTGCAAAGCAATTTGTAAAGCAGTGACAGATTTTAAGATAAAAGATTTTAAACAGAAGTCATTTTGTTTTCATCTCTCGACACAAAGCGGAGTCATACAAGGCTGAGATCCTGGGAGCTGATTATCTTTCCCCTTATAAACCAAATGTTGCAGTAAGTTTCTGTATTTTCTGCGTCCTCAGCCAGGGCAACAGTAGAGGAATCAGATGCAATAAAAATCTGTTGCTAAAACATACACTGAAACACGACTCGAGCTGAAGGAACAACTGCCGCACATTGCATACAATTCAGAAGGGCATTTGGGTTCCTGCTGTCGTTAGGAGTTGTATTTTAATAACTGCAGAACACGATATGCCTAGAACTGCGTGCAAGAGCTGCATGGCAGTGCAACATGAGCAGCAGCCTGGGCTTTCCCTTGGTTCACGCTAGGCAAAGTATCATAATTTCTTCTCTCTCCAGCAGATTTTATGCCAATGTGTACCCAAAAAGCTGTCATGCAGTCTCTGTCCCCATGATGTATTGCACCAACCCCTCATTTCCCACAAGCTCATTTTTAAAGAGCTTCTGTTCGTTTATGTCTGCCTCAGAAAAGGTCTGCATTGCTTTTCCCCCAACCCCGCCAAGACTAATACAGAAAAAGCCTGAGCATCAATCAGGTTTCATAACCAATTAGCCAGCAGATACTCTGGCTGCATTCGCTATTGGCCTGTTTCGGCTGTTTTTGCTTCTAAAATTAGCTCAGCTATTTCCTGCACAGAGGCTCAGGAGAGCAGCAGACTCATAGCAAGGGGCTGCAGCACAGAGCATACAGCAAAGCCCTCTCCATGGGGCTGCACGGGGAAAGGGGAAACTGCCCACCGCCCTGTAAGGAGCAGGCAGAAGTGGGCACGCAGGATTAAAAGTTGCTTATGAACTTCATCCACCGCATCTCCAGAGCTCCTGTTGTTATTTTCACACAGCCTTGCTCCTCTTTGGCTCGCTGCTGAGCAGCCAGCTTCTCACATCTGGCGATAAAATAACGTGCATGCCCTGGGTGCAGTTGCCACAGCCACCAAAAGGTGAAAGCCATGATTTCTAAATATGGTTCCCACCTCATTTATCAGGAGTTGTTGTTTTCAATTGATGCACTCCTACAAAATCCATAGGGTAAGTTTTGGTAAGTTCCGATATCCCCTCGGTGAGCAATGTGTTTATGCCCCACTCTGTGCAGGCTCTGTTTACATACTTCTGTCTGGGGGAAAAAGATTGGGCCTCAATCAAAAGATAGGTTGCACTTCTCCAACACACGTACATTTTCTCCCATCGCCCAGATTTGCTTCCCCCCACAGCCAGCCCGAGTTACAAATCACAAGCAAAGCAGCTGCTTCAGGCCACGTTGCAATCAGTCTCATGCAAGACATTTAACAGAAGCTATTTGCTTTTAGAACAAGGAACTGACAAATCACGACCTGCTGTGGGCTGCTCTGAAAGGTCAGCTTAGGAACATATCTTTTCAAGTGAGGTGTGGCATCTGCAGAGAAATGGTTAGAAAAACAAGAACACTGGCTGCTCTCAAAAGGCCTGCTCCAGCAGCAAGCACTTTTAAAGGAAAGAAAGCAATCGAGTTGCACGAGGATGGGCTAATAAATTATTCTATGCCTCCAATGTCTGTGATGGCATTTTGTGAGGATAATGCCAGAGGAGCTGTGCTAAGGTACGCCTCATAAAGATAAGCAAAGGGTTGCTTTATTGAACACATGTTGTAAAAAGAAAGAAGATGGTCACTAAATGAATGAAGGCAGCTTTAAAACAAACCTGGGTTTCTGGGGAAACTAAAACTGTTTGCTCTATAAATCCAGAGCATCCCTTTGGGGCAGGAGAACTCGGCAGCACGATGAGCAGCACCATCGGGTGTTTATATAGGGGCTGGAAGGAAGGGAGCAGGCAGAAGAGATCACTCACCCTTCTGTTTGTTTCCTGCTTCCTGACACCTTTAAACCACTATTATCAAAAGACCGACTATTTGCTTCCAGGATTTTCTTAAGATCAAAATTAAGAACTGAAAAAAAGAAAAGGGAGGATTCTCTTTGCAGTTGCTGTTAATGTCTCTGTATAGCTGAACTGCAGTTTATGTAAGCGAGCATTGACGTGCAGGCACACCAGTAACTGATTAAAAATCACTCACCTACATCTGCACATGGGAATATTTAGCTCATATGAATGCTGCTCTGCTTCTGCTCTTCTTATGTCTGAATTTATTGACTCTAAATGATAAGGGAGACAAAAGTTAACAAATCCTAAAATGTTTTACCTTCAGTAGCTGCATTAGATTTGATTTCAGCAGTTACAAAAATACACAGGAACTGGTGCTGCTGCAGACTGATTCTATCACTGATGGCAGGCACTCAGATCACTGGTGCCACCTGAGACTCTTCCAACTGTTAATTTTTTTGCAGTACACCAAATCTATTTTTTAAAATCACAGAATCATTATGGAAAAGACCTGTAAGATCATCCAACCGCCCACCTAACACCAGTATTTCCCCACTAACAACATTCCTTAATACCACACCTTCTCAGTTCTTGAACACCTCCAAGGACAGTGACTCCATCACCTCCCTGTGCCAATGCCCAACCACTCTTTCAGAGAAAGTTTTCCCTCCCCTGGCATAACCTGAGGCCATTCCCTCTTATCCTATCGCTGTTACCTGGGAGAAGAGGCTGATCCCCATTTTCCCCACAACCTCCCATTCAGAGCACTGTACGAGGTCTCCCCTGAGCTCCTCTTTCCAGACTGTCCCATCCTATTTCCCTCAGTCATTCCTTGTAAGACCTGTGTCACAGACCCCTCACAGCTCCATTGCCCTTCTCTGGACATGCTCCAAGTGTCTCTCACGTCATAACTACAGACATTCAGAGGCTCCATTCCACCATCAACATAAGGATTCTGGCTGAATGCACTTAAAGTTTAAAGGAAAAAAAAACAAGAGAAAACATTTTCCAGAATCTGCTCTTCAGAAAGTGGTACATACAAGTCAGAGTGCTGTATGAACACAAGCCCAATTTTTTTCTTCCGAGACTGACATATAAGTCAGTGGTACACAGCAGTTCTCTCCTGCTTTTCAGCTAATGCAATAAAGATTAAGCAAGAACCACCTCCATTTCAGCAGTGGCATCCACGCCTTGGGCTGTCATGGCTAAATTTTATTTCTTATAGTTTCTGGTGTACTTGTTAGTGTGGACTTCACAAATGGCATCTGAAATCTTTGTATCTCTCCATCTCTCACCACCAAATACATTAGAGAGGGAATGCTGTTTTGTGCAGGAAATGATGATAAAACCCCGCTGCACGCTATGCATACCAGGAGAACAGGATGTTGCACTTGGAATTCCACTGAAAGACATTATTCTGTTAGAAAGAAATGAGGTTCTTCATCTTCGTTTGGCACACAAGTGTCAAAATTCAGGATGGATGTTGAGAAGCTTAATCAAATGCAAGAACATTTTTCTGTGACAATGGGTATCTGACCCTGCTGGGAGAACAAGGTAATAATTATTTTTGTCCTTTTCCTTGTAGGGGAAGGTGGCAGTAGGAAACTTGCCTTAATTGATACTGGATCAAAAATAACAGCAATAATCCATGTAGGATTTTGAACTCAGATTGAAGGCTGTCAAATACAAAAATGACATCATCAAAATGTTCACAGAGATACTGAAACTGACAATTTTAAGCCTCCTGACTCCTGTATACACACAGACAGAAACAGGATTACGTCAGAACATAGAATGTAACGCACCTACTCATGAAGGTGACATATAATCCTACAAGTACAAAAAACAAAACAGGAAATTGTATTAAAGTAAGCAAAAAACCCAAAGTGAAACAAGAACAGGAAGCCATTAGCTGCAAGTCTTGAGGAAAAACAAGAACGTTAGATTCTTTTCATTCCTGTTAACAATTTAGATAATGTCCAAACTGCAGGCACAACTGCTCTCTTTATTATCAGCTGCCAAGGAGGGTAGATGAAGACGCAAACAAAAGGGATCATTAGAGAACTGACGTAACTGAACACGAGAGCCCATCTCCTTATTTAAGTAATTTTAAAAAATAATACAACAGCAGTGTTAGCCTAATCAGTGTCAACATATAAGAGGCAGTGATTAATTTAACATGCTCTTACTCAGTTAACATAAGACTACACCAGACAGATTACTCTTCCCAAGGGCTCTCTCACTGATCATATTAAGAAGTTAACTTCTTCTTGCATATTTAAAGCGGAATCATGACAGACCCTGTAAGTTATAACCTGGCTATGAGCAGTGCTCAGCTGCACCTACCTTCCTCAGACCTCCAACTAAGTGAAGTCAGCACAGAGCAGACAAATCCAGCAAGCTACAGCAGTGCTTTACTATATGTGGGCATGGATGCCAGCCTCTGCTGCATGTTCTGCATTTTTACTCCAAATAAGCTTACCTTATTTACCTTTATTGCCTTACAGCTATGCTGTAGCTTATGTAGATACAGCCTGAGAACATGAAGATCAAATAGCTAGAGAGGACCTCATGTTATCAGTTCTGTTTTCTCAGAGCTTACAACTTGAAGGCAGGATACTGTGAAGGCACTCGTGAGCTAGAAGCGCTGGGTGACATCTGGACTTGGTACTGCCTCTGCTTGGTTCACAGAGGAAGAGTTGTCTCTGCAAGCTCATCCTCAGCAATTCCTGGCATGTTATCTTTGGAAAAATGAGATATTCCAGCTGACTAGATCCCCACCGATCAGTATCACAAGTCTTCCTGGCCACATCAGACAACACTAAGCTTGCAACATGACCCAATAGAAAAATAAGGATCAGTCAGTAAAATCTATGGGCATCTATTAACATTGTAATTGCAGTCCCCAAAGAAAGGCATGTCCAGCCTTAATTTGGTCTTGCAAGTTGTACCCATGAGACATGAGAAAAACTAATTGCTTTGCTATATCCCAAGGTAGTTTTTAAGCAAAGCAAATGCAAGTACAGATGTAGTTGGTGTGTGGTGAAGTATCATTAACAGTGTGAGTACTAACCACGTATGTAGTGCATCACATCCAAAATATGCCTCAAGGTATGAACACTTGCAATGTTTTCAAAGTCCACTGAGGAAGTTGCACAAAAAGATGACACTGCTCCTGAGGAAGTGACCCCTGCCTCTTATTTATATACACTATACACTACACAAGAGAAGAAATGGGATTTCAAGGAAAAAAAAAAAACAGATATATCAACTACTGCATTCTTTATCTTCAAAGATTAAGAAAAAGTGGAAGTGTACATCAGGGCAAGATCAATTAGTACTTCAGACAAAAATCAGACTATTTTAATAAGTTAGCATTTTGTAATTTCAGAGTTGCATTTGTGTCCATAAATATTATCCTCTATTCTGGGTTTTGCTTTATTATGAACTTGAGGACAAAAGGAGGACAAGAAAGAAAATGAAAGAATAGCAAAACAACAAGGAAAGAAGAAATGTTTAGGTAAAAATAAAGGACGGGAACAGTGCATAGAAGCATTTCTACTTTAGTAGTTCAGTCCACGGTATAGCAGGATAAAATAGTGACGTTAAACAATGAACTTTCACCAAGTTTGTAAATAAGCAAGAGAACAGAGAAGTATAAAACCCTCTTATAAACAGTGGACTGAGAACAATATGGACTCAAGCCCAGTCTAAATTAAACATCTCATTTTTAACTCATTGCCCTCTCAGAGATGTTCTGGACTTAAACTTACTTACAAAAGGAGAAAAAGCATGACAGATATTTCTTATCTGCAAGAATTTCTAATGAAAACTGTTTAGAAATACAGCAAATGGCTACTGAAAGGCACGGAACCAACCACATTACTTACTGATCAGCCTTATCACACCTACAGAAATTATTCATGTGAGAAATCAGACTTCATTAGGACCTTTGCATGCACATAAGTATTTGCAGAATCAGGAATCAAAGTCAAATGCTGAGAAAAAACCCTTATGCTAATATTTATACATAGATGCATATAATCAAATAGGGTGTGACAACCAGTTTACAGCCATAAAGCTGTAAACTGAGCTCCACCATTATTTATATCTTCAGAAGAGAAGGATAACAAACAACTTCCTCACATGTGTGCCTGAGACATAATCCAAACCTAATCAAAACTCTCTGGGAATATTGTTTGTCACTAAAAACCACTAGGCCACATCAGTCCTCTGCAGTGGAGCAGCTGATGCATCTGATACTGTGCCTGATTCCTCCATTAGTGTTTTTTATTTTCTTTGGGGAAGAAGTATTTGGATGTGCCATTTCAAAATGAAGGATCTCAGATGGACAAACACAGCCTTTATAGCAGAACACCCATTTGGACTTTGGCTTCACTGCAGTCAAGATTGCTATCTTTAGAGGTAGGCTATGCCAAATAGCAAGGAATTATATTTACCAAGATATGAGGATTGTAAATTCAAACTGTAAATCTAAAATAGAACCTGAAGCATACAACGCACCTACTGCTGCTGTGAGCACAATCATTACAACTTTACAGCAGTTGTGACCTCTGAACTCTGTGCACCGTATATTGTGTTTGTCTGTGCAATAAACTGTGTGATGCAAATTTAGCTCTGCAGTGACAGAGAAGCCACTTCACTGTCGGGAAAGAACTGCAGCAAACATATGATGCAGTTATCCAGATACAAACACTGCATGAACGTCACTACAATGACCCTGCTCCATCTAACATGAAAACCAAGTAGTTTTAAGTAGTTCTGTGGCAGGGGAGGTTCAGGTCTGATATTAGCAAGCATTTGTTTTCCAAAAGGGTGGTGATACATTGGAATGGGTTGCCCAGGGAGGTGGTGGCATCACCATCCCTGGAGGTGTTCAAGAACTGTTTAGTGGTACTGAGGGACACGGTTTAGTGAGGAAATATTGGTGGTAGTTGGACAGCTGGACTGGATGACCTTGGAGGTCCTTCCCAACCCTTGGTGATTCTATGATTCTATATATAGAAGCTGCAAAACAACTGTCTGTGAGATAAAGGCCACTTTACTTGTTCTTCCAATTTGAGTACTTTGTTGGTTTTGAGCTCCATTTTTCAGCTCTGATGTCACAATTCTAATTCCAGCATCATCTCATTTGCAACCACTGCTGACTTCCCTCACAACAGGAGAAGACCTGATCTCTGCAGCACACCGAGCCCTGTCATTTACACCAGATTCCTTCCTTTCAACGGGACACAGCTTTTACCATTTTTGGTATCTTAAGTCTACGTCAAGCTCTTTGTGCATGTAGTCAGATTCCTGTTAAGTAACACAGACAAAACTGTTAATACTGTTTTCAGTGGCTTCAAACTGTTAGCAGATGGCACAGCATGCAGCTTTAAGTGATTCATGAAACATAAAAAGGATAACAATCTACTGGAAGTGTCTCATCCAGCTTCAAAGCACTGAACTTACGTTCCAGTTACACAGAATTTGGATTTCATTGCATCATTTGAAGGGTAGACGATGTGTTTTTTTCTCCCTTCTTCCCTTCCCACCACATTAACATCACTAGGGGCTGGGCCTTCAGAGCCAGAGGTTACAGCGTTCAATATGAACACATCAAAAACTGTTCCTGAAATAGTCAGCCAAGGATTTTCTTCTGGCTTTGGCTTCTGTATTTGTATTTCATGGTAAAGTTACAGTTGCAATACTCCATGTGTATAATACAAAAGGTAACTGGGAGTTCATACCCCGTTGGGTAACTGGCAAAGAAAGAGAAATATGGAATTAAACTCTCCCACATATTAAACAGGGTGTGTGAGTGTGTAAATGAGGTACACAAGGACATATCCACAGAACATACTGCTATCATGTTACCAGCAACTTAAACAGCTTTGTCATAGTGACTGCTCCTTTAAGGAAGGTATTGAGGACTGTTTCCACAACTGGGATAAGTAGCTATGGGAAGCAGAAGCTTCTATGCAGAGAGCAGCATCTGTAATGCAGAGCACACCAACAGTCCCCCTTCTGCAGTCGCTGCACTGATGAAGCTGCCAAGTGGCTGGAGCACAAGCACAGCACCACGTGAAAGAAGAAAAGATCAGCATCTAGAAATATATTAAGCTCCAGAGACCAATCTGACTTGGCAATTGCTAGGAAGCACAGAAGCAGGAATCAAAATATTAAGCTAAGAATCACAGGACAGTGTCAACAGAAAGCAATCCTAACACAGTTTTGCACGCTAGTCCCACAAATACCTGAGGATTGAGACTCCTTTCGATAAGTTCAGATGATTTTTTTTCCTTAATTTGATTAGATTTCAGTGTATGCTTCCATTTGAGCCAGCTCAATGCAGCAGGCAGCGGGAGTTGGGCAGATGCAGCATGCAGAGGTGCACTCAGGGAGCCCCAGGGGCAGGCTGAGCTCCCAGACTGGGGAGCTGGGGAAGCAGCCAGCAGACTTGGCAGCAGCATCACTGTCAGCCACACAGTTCAGCAATACCTGGCAAGGTGAGCAGCATGGATCCAGCGATGGTGGCCAGCCTCAAGCGTGGTCCAGGCCTTCTGACATCAGATGAGGCAGGTCAGTGTTGAGTTATGATGTTGTACCAGTTGGTAAGTGTCAGGATTAGGTCTGCAGACAGCAGCAAGGGTGAGGCACCAGCAGCAATCACCAAGCAAGGTCTGGGCATAGCAACTGGGCAGGTCTGAAGTCAAATCAGAAAGTCAGCCCATGGATCAGAGCCAGGCTGGGTCAGTAAGACAGCCAGACACAGGAATGGCTGCAACACAAGGACCTCAGATGTAGCAATGACAGGGAAGGGTTATAATGCCCTGGGAGCCTTGGCAAGGTGATTTTTTTGTTGCACAGTATCAAAGGCAAGTCAAATGCGTTAATTTAAATGCAGAGTGAAAATACAGAATATTCTTCTTAAAGTAGCTGAAGCATAAACAAAGACCAAGATTCTACCTTTGATTTTTTTCTCAGTGGTAAGATTTGATTTTTGAATAACTTTGGTCATTGTTTGTGCATAAGACATTTCTTATCCCAAATGATTCCTACAATACAACAATTTTCAGAGGGAAAAGAAGGAACTCGTCACACTGCAAATATAGTTTAGATGCATTCATCATATCCTTCTTCTAACCTGTATCAACTATTTGCTTCAGGACTTCAGTGTTGTGTTAATTGATCAAAGCTGTGGGTGACATTTCTGGTATTTTAAGTATTTACCATTCATTCCAACCAGGAATTTACAGTGAAATGCTTGATGGGAGCTTTCATGAATGACGGAAATACCTCCAGTTAAGCAACAACTAAACAGATTTCCCAGGCTAAACCAAGTTTTCTGGTTGTTTCTATCGGACATCTTTGTTTCTTTTGGCAGTGGAAAGAAGATCATAGTAAACCTAATCGGTGATTTATTATGAGTCACAACAAGTGAATCAAATTTAATGGAAAATGAATCACATACCACAGCATTATCCATTATTGCTACTTCCTCAGGCTAAATTTCTTGCTGATTATGGAATTCACTGATGTTTTTATTGTCCTGTCTGATTCTCACATATTTCAAACATCCTAAGAGGTTTAGATCCTTCACTACCTAACATCATAAACTTAATGGAAACTATCGCAGCAGATGCTAACCGAACTTGCTTGTGTAGAAACAAACTGCAAAACATTCATGTAACAGCTTACTTCAAACACGGAGCTGTTTGACGTAAAAGTAAAGAATGAGTTTTTAAAAGTCAAAGCTAAAGGGCCATGCCAAATATTTGCCAGGATAAAAGCCATGCTATAAGATATTCAGCACTGCAGAAAAGTGCAAAATGAAGAAATTGAGGCTGTAAATATTGAAAAGCTACTCAGAGGAACAGCATAGCAAGTCTACAGGTCCAACTACATCACAACAAGACTACAGGTTCTAACTACATCTGAAAAGCACCCTCAAAACTCTTGTACTCAGTAGGAAAATAAGTGAACAGATAAATCAATGAGTATCATAGGACTACCATTTCTAAATATTATTATAACCAAATTTATTGCATAGATCTTTATTATCTACAGAAAGTCTAAGTCAAATACTTGCCTCAAAAGCATTTCAGGACATACAGACAGATCTCTCAAATGCACTTGCATGGGAAAAGCCTACATGACACTGAATCAAAGGGACACTGAAGGGGCTCTGAAGAACAGCAAACCTACATCCCCCAACACATTCCACATTCAAAGACTTAAGTGAAAACTGGAGTTGCAATTGCTGTTCCTTTACTGATCATCAGGTGAAATGCTTTTCATCCAAGTTTCCTCCTTTCTTCTGGGGAAAAAAAATGAAAGAAGCAACCCATGGTTCTTATATTAATTCTTCCTTATGCTTTCCCACCATTACTCCCAAATTTGTTTTACTATCTTATTCCAAATCTCCCCAACTTCCCTTCCTAGAAACAAGAAATAGTTTCTTTTTTAGCTGAGATACCATGTTATGAAGTCAGAGATGATGAGATTTAGCAAGAATATTTGCAGCCTATGTATGTGTTCCAGTTCTGGCATATTAACCGCTGGTGTACCAGCTGTGCCACAAAGAAGAAATGATACAAAGAACAATTTAATTTTCCAAAAAAAGAATCTCTTTTCATAGAGGAACACCTAAGCTCCCACACATCACTGAATGAGCATATATTTATTTTCTACTAGGACAAGTAAATAACTCACACTTCAATGCATAACTGCTAACTAATTGTCTTAAATGAGACCAAAGTCAGTAGCAGTAATTCATGTAAAAGAAGTTCTTGAAGTATGAATTGTAAGCACACTGACCATTTCAGTATTTAAAGTAAATATTTGACCCCGAAACAGGGGGGAAATGTTTAAAAGACAGTAAGGAAAAACACAGTTCCATTAGTAACCGCCACCTGTGAGCTGAAGAACACTGTTAAGGAGGACTAACCCCAAGTCTGTATGGCTACACACACAGTATGGTCTGTTGCAGTATGTTGCAGTACTGCCACAGCTGGTGGCAATGCAAAGAACGTGGACTACCAAAGCTACTGCACTCACATGTTAGGTTTGTTTCCTTTTATCAGTTTATTAAACCAGATGAGATGTCAGAAGGAGCTGCACAGACATTCTTCCCACAGCATGCTTCCACAGTACAAGCAGAACTGTACAGAGACACACAGATGAGTCTCAGGTATCTGTGACATTCCTCAGCACAGTGTGGGATCTCCCCCAAGACAAGATAGAGGGACCCTCTGTCAAAGAAGGCCAACAAGTAGAAGCTCTCTCAGACAACGTTAAGTAACAGTCTCTACCAGTTCCTGTCAAGTGGGACAGTAATGTCTGTCTCATTTCCATGTAGCAACATTCAGGCTTTTCTTCACATAATCAAGCAAGCGTACCTCCCACTGTATCTCACCCACTCTCTTCTTACTAGAGAATTAGAGAGATATGTGAACATAAATGACTCTGCCACCCCTAGGGCTGTTCTAACCACCTCCACTCCTTTTCTCCTGCCATCACCAGACCACTGACCACCGTCAGGATTAAAGGCACAGCCCAACTGGCTGCAGCTTTCTAGGAGTATGTCACAGTTGTATACAGCCCCTAAGAACACAGACCTAGTGCCTCATCACTCTGGGCAGCAGCTCCTTGCTCTCCAGTAAGCGTGCTGCAGAGCTGGGGTTAGGATGACATTTACACGGTGGAGCAGGAAGAAAAATGAAAGAAGTTGAAGCCTCACCTTTAAGTCTTCCTTTTTTCCTCCTATAAGAGCAAACTGAACGTTTGGCAGTAATTTAGGAAACACTAATCATGTTTAGAAAGCTTCTTAGCACTGCCACATTTAGACTTCTAAGTAAATACTTAGCATGAAACTTCCTGAAACGCTCTATAGATTTCTGAGGGATTGAGAAACAATCAAATGTGTTACCAACCAGTAACTGGAATGAAAAACAGAAGGATGCAATAAAAAGCTCATTTTCTCCCACTCTTGGAAAACAATTTTTCCTATTGCAAAGGAAATCTTGTAAGCTGTGATTCTATTTAGCTGCAATGAGCCAAGTCAAATGCACCCCAGCTGTTCATAAAGGCACATATTATGGCAGCATAATGAACATGTGTTTTCATCAGGACTTGCTCTTTGCTTTTCCATCAGCATTAACAGCACAGGAGCTGAACAATAGCTTAGTAAGGATAGGAGACACCAAATTACAAACTGCTTGCTCTTCCCTTCTTTACATTATCCAGTAAAGACAGGGGTATATGACTTTTTATTATAAAAGCATTTCCAGATGCTTGCTGTAAAGAAAGTGACACACATATGCACTTCTGTGTGTGCTTGCAGGAAGTGTTTCCAATGAGAGAAGCTTTTGGATGTCCAAATAAGATAATCTTGTTCTTATGACATATCTTGCATGTATTTCATGTTTTCTTGTTTAAATCAGGATACAGCAATTAACTTGGTACCACACTGCCATCAATAACATTACCAGAAATTAATTTGTTGAAATGCACGCTATTTTTCATTCACTGAACTGTACAAATCAGGTACTGATAGAGCTGTAGATGATTGCTTAGCTTCTATGAGAGATGTGTCCTAGCAAGTTGCTATTTGTAGAGTTAAAAAAAGTCAACGGATGTAAATAAAGTGTAAACACTGTACAAAATATGGAAAATACTTGCCTATCGTTGCAAAACATTCAACTGTAAACTTGCAAAGTGCCTTCAGTATAATAAACTCTATTCGATGTTATTAATAGAGGGAAGTGAGACCATCTGGAGCAGACAAAAAGACTCCTTGGCTGAACTGTTTTACTTCAATACTTGCAGTTATTAGATACAACAGAGAAAGCTACTTAGGGATAAAGAATTGCATAGGTTGGTCCCACGTGATTGAAATACATGCATACACGTCTGTGCACTTCTTCCTAAGTGGAAGGCTTTATAAATGCTTATGTTCTCCATTTATGCAACTCTCAAAGCCTTGCTACTGGCCCAAGATGAGACCTGTGGAATTACCACTAGAAGAAATTAAATAAAACATGATTTTACCTTGTGTTCATTAATTCTTGAGTACACCACTTTTAAATAACCATACCAGAACACCCAGAGACCCCACATGCTACACTGTCTGCCTCCACAGCCGCAGCAGAATAAATCAATCTGCTATTTGCTTTAAGAAGCTGATACACCAATGTATATGCATGGGTGGCATTACCATTTTCTCTGCAATATCCTTTAATTAAACAGGATGCCATGAAGTTTAAAGAAAAGCTCATTTATATTATTAGATGAAGGTGTCAGCTAAGAATAATTTGTCAACATTTTAGATGCAGCAATCAGGCATGCACAGACACCTGCTCTAGCCACATAAACACACTATACATCTGGTTGGCTTTTTTGTTGTTGTTTTTCCTCAGAATCTCCATTCACCAGTACCACAACCACCTGGAACCAACTCATCCTATAATATTTTGCTTCTGCCTGGGGGTAGCTTAAACGCTTCATCTTCCTATAACCGAAGTAAATTTTACTTGGAATAGTGTGGTGGGAATGATCTTTTTCCCTAAAGCAACAACTGAGCACAGCAGTACATTGGCACATCTGACTTCACGGTGAATAGAACAGGATTTTGGAAGAAAGATTCGGGTCTGGTTGATGGGTTAGCTGAATACACTGAATGAATACTTTTAGAATACAGCAGTAACTGAACATCTTAATAAGGATTAGAAGATCCCAAACATTTCAGGGCAATGCAATGTTCTTTGCTACTGAATGAAAGGCTATAGGGCTTCCATTACATGGATTTCCAGGGTGTGATGTTAGCAGTGTCTAATTTTCAGTACTTACTCTATTAAGTATCATTTTTAATTGCAACTTCAATTATTTTACCACTTTCATTAACTTAGCTAACAAATATCTCCCACTGCAGTTGTATCATTGCACCATGTCACTCGCTAGAAAGTAAGTGGAGGAGAATGCAAGTTGAGGATTAAAGACAAACCTAAACCATGGTATTAAGAAATATCCCACATTATTAAATTTAGCACTGGCAGACAAAGCACAGTGACGTCACACTGAAATTTGACAGCGGGTTATTAGAATCTTAGCAAGTAGGAGACTGCTGACCTCTTTTGAAGGACAACAACATAACAGTGAAGCAGAATTCTTCACAGAAATCAAACTTGGTGTTCACTACCACTGTGGTCACATTTCAGTTTTGACTCCCCACTGTGTGTTCATTCCAGAAAAACACACAGGCTTTGAAATTAATCAAAGCACAAACCTTGATCCACTCTATAAGTAGCAATAGGTAGCTTCACATGGTATGGTAGAACGAAGCCCCAAAATTGTTTCACCCCTTCAACATTTTGTCAGTTGATCAAATCTGTTTTGTATGGGGCTTTCCAGAAATTCTCTAGAGAACACTCTCATACAAGATCAAATGACCTCGCAGTTCAATGAAGTCTAACTTTAGACAAATCAAAACTAACACCTTTCACTGGTTTTAAGTGTCTTCCAAACATACAATCGGAGGCCTTTTACTTATTTTCCCCTATTTCTTGTTCAAGCCCTTTGGAAGAATACTGGAGGTCTCCCAAATGAATTTACATACACTATATGCTAATTTTGCTTAAGTAATTTCAGACTTACACATTGTCACAACAACCTGTTGCTTTCTTTACCAAAACAGTTTGCCTGTTCTTAGTGGAAACTGGGCAGTGCTAAGAAAGCAGAAGCCTTTACGCTCCCTCTGGTCCATGGAAAACAGGTCAAGTATCTTCCACTCCAACGTTATGAACAAGAACCTTATTACATGTTTTTTCTTACACTATAGCATTTGCTCTGACAATTATTTCCTTTTACCTCCTATGGTCAATTAAAAAGTACCGTTTTGAAGAAATAACATACAAGATTATATCCAATGCTAACACCCAAAACAACAGCAAACAAAACTTCAATGCAGATACTCAGTCACAAGGCTGGCAACCTCCAATACATCTTAGTTATCATATTCAACAATAAAAATACCACAGGAAGAAAGTTTGCCAAAATAAAAATGGGAATATTTATTTTCTTTTCTACTAAAGCAATGCAGATCTGAGATTATACATCGGTCTTTGCAAATGTTTCTACTGCTAAATTTGTAGTTTTCAACTTTGTAAAAAATTAGACATGGACTTCAAAAAACAAAGACACGGGGCATGTCACTGAACAACTGGATAACGAGGATGAGCTCAGAACAACTGTTAGTAGGGATGAGCAAAGAAAGCTCATGCTTAGACTTAAATTCCAGCATTTGCATCATTACCATATACTCACGTGGGACAAAACGGGTACATTTTCCTTGCACATGTTTAAGCCCACTTTCCAAACATTCAGAAATCAGACTTAAATAAGGAATTTGACCAGTAGAACCTAACCATTACTTAGTAGTACTACATGCACAAGATGCAAGGGAAGCAAAAAAAAACTAGACCCGTGCATACAGCATAAGACAAATTGTTACAATTGTCAAACGTGCGATGGACAAAATTTAACATTTACGAAAAGTTTTATTTGCTGTCATGAAAATAGTTTCAGAAGCACATAGTTGTATGTATTTTGCAAGGCCATCTTCACTTGGCCTCCTGAGCTTTCTTGGCGTTCTGTTTTTCTTTAGCCTAGAAAGCAAAGGGATATACTGTTAAACTCAGATGATACCAAGATCTACCTTTTGTCCATTTGACTGACTGCTCATAACATTGAGCCTTCTACACAGAACAATGCAGAAGGAAACAAATTACATGTCAACTCAGACACTTGATAAGTACTGTACTGTAGCTTTACTATTATTTCATAAATAGGGTAGAAAAAAGAATAGTTCCTAGCAAAGATTTTTGCAGATTACTTATAACCTGTATCAATTTCATGGTTGGACTCGATGATCTTTAGAGTCTTTTCCAACCTGAGCGATTCTATGAATTGATAAGGAATGTAACACACAAAATAAAGCATTCGTTTTAAACCCCCAGTTACTATGTTACAGTAAACTACTAATCTACAAAAGTACTCCTCAAAGCTCAAGTAAATGAATGTACACATCACATAATGCACAGGTTGTTCTGAATGTAACACCTCCTATTTATTTCCATGAAAGGCACAACAGATAAAAAGACCTCAATAACGTTATTCGATTGAGCAAATTCTCAGCTATAAAATGCTCTTTTTCAATACAGCCACCACCATTAGCTATGCATTTTCACCAGAGCTTGTAAAAACCTGCAGCAGCAAAGGCAACCTGCTGTTGCCACTACTGAAACATACCACCTACTGCCTCACTGTGCTCATATCCACTGTTTGGTCTTCATAAGTGTTCACAAGCACTGGTGAATGTCAATGAGTACAATATTTTCTGCCTGGAGGAATTCAATGACACACCTTTGCTTTGTACACACTTCCATGTCAGACATCATTCTGTCAGAATGGGCCAACATAATAAAACAGAAGACATTACTCTCAGAGAAGCCTTGTATTTAGCATTTTTCCCCCCAGCAGAGTGACATTCAGACCCTCTTCAATTAGAGTTCAAAATTAGGAATGTTATCTACTGCACAAGTAGATAAGCAAGCTGGTCCTACGATCTCATTATAATTCAAGCCAAGTACTTAAAAAGCCATATTTCTATATATAACGTTTAATGACCTTGCCAAGGTGACAGACAAACTTCAACGAAGACGCCTAAATCCTAATAGCAAATCAACATTAATACCCACATACTGTACAAAGGAGAAAGCAACTGAAGCAGTAAATCTACATCAGGACAACGAAGAGAAAATTTCAAGCCCTCTAAATTACCAGAACTCTGTGCACAGGTTGCCACCTAGCGTTGATATTGAAATACATCAATAGTGCAGTCTTAACAGATCCCAGGTTGGCAAAAGGAAGTCCTGTACACAGATACGGGGACTCACAGACATTTAGTTTGTCAAGACCACAGAATGATTCAGGTCAGGAGGGACATTTAAGATCATCTAGTCCCAACTGCCTGCCGGTGGAAGGCACTCCTGCCTATAGACTAGGTTGCTCAAAGCCCCATCCAGCCAAACCAATTTTAATTAAAAAAAAAAAAAAAATCCGTGCCTGTATAATAGACCACATTTTCAAGTACAATGTATGAAAAGTTATAGTAATACATTGTTACTTCTAATTCAGGCAAGAAATACTCACTTTTTCTACTAATGGTATTAACTGTTGATGTTCTGCTAGAGTCTTTAATAATTCCATGATGAAGGGCAGGTAGTTATGTTTTCTTCTAATGTTTTCAATCTAAAGACAATTCACAAAAGATAAAATTCAGATAAAGATAAATTAACAAAAGATAAAACTAAGATAAAGATAAATTAACAAAATTATTATATCACTAAAAGTGGATTTTCTCTTTTCTTCTGAAGACACCATTTGAGTTTTTTTTTAATTACATCTTAGCCAGTTCAAAAATAAAGTCCACGTCAAATTTTTGAGCACACAGTGAAAAAATGAAGGTCATATGAACTTAGTGTATAAGGCACAAACTCTCCTTAAGGACCCCAAGTGGTTAACTTGAAGAAAGAAGTTGACTTCTATGTAGTTTCCATAATATTTCAAAATACAATTATGAAGTTTAAGCATTTTTTGGCCTCCCTATTTCAGTGTTTTGCCTATTCTCATGCTTCATGAAGTGCATACATTTTTCATTACTTCAGTATAGTTTCTGGATGCTATGGAACATAATGCAGCGACACTACTCCAGAACAGGCAGCCACAACACTTTACAGCACTGAAAAGGAAATTAGCACAAGTACAGTAGAGATAAATACGGAATTATCATTTACTAAAAAAGGGAAAAAAAAAACCCAATTGGTTATCCTGCTTCTAAACTTTAATTCTTCTCAAAACATTCCTTGAGAAGTATTACAGAATCATCAGAAAGTTACAAGGGATGATTTCAGAGCAGCTTTCCCATATCTGATTTTCATTAATGTAATATGCCCTCTTAAAAGATGACATACTTTCAGTACACTTGAATAAAATACTTATTTAGGATAATGAAAACCACATCAGTTGTTCCTACACTGCTACTTGCTTAAGAAAAAGATAGCAGGTGAACTGTAACAAAAAAAAAAAAACAAACCAATTAAAACATCCTATGAGAGCTTCTTCACTGAACACAATATCTATGTGTCAGATTAGTTGATGTATGGGCAAACACAGAAGGACTCTATACACGAAGTCCAAAGACTTCCTGACTTGGCTTAATAAATAATGAATGTTAATTACAATGATAGCTGGAAAAGCTTGTACGAAAGCTCAGCAGAAAACTAAGATTAACACATGAAATTTCACATGAAATTCAGGAGTGGCAAGGGAACTTACATCAAAAGCTGTAACAGGTTAGATTTCTAATACCCAAATTCCTACAGATTAATTTCAACAGCCTCCCATAGACATAACAGCTGGCTTTTCCTTGCCATGTGTCCACATCTGGATCAAAAAAGCAAAGGCAACATACCTTGTATCTTTTTAGTTTTTGGTTTTCTTCTTCAATTAACATCTGATATTTTGCAACTTCTGACTGTATAGAACTTAACATGTTACTACTTTGATCTGTATCCATAGGTTCCTCCTTGCACAAAACAGAAAAAGTGAAGTTAATGCACTCTTCTTATTTAAACAAAGAAAAAAAAAGTCTTGCTGTTTGAATATTCCAATTACAGCAGAAGAAAATCAATTTTGCTTATTTTTGAAATTTCTGCAGTTGATTATGTGGATTAACTTTATTAATTTGGAAAAATATAGTTCCATTGCAACAGCATATTAGCCAGGATAGACAGACACAACGATGTGTCTGCCCTGTACTCAGTGCTCAGAAAACTAACTAGGTCTGCAACAGCTATCTCCATGTGGCACTGCACTGGACAGATGTAATCATCCATCCTTCCTCCTTTTAGTCGATGCTTCATTTGAAGCAAGGAACAAAGTTGGTGAATAATAAAGACATGGAACTGTTCTCACAGATCCAATCCAGTAATTTAAACACCATGACTTACCTCTGCAAGTTGTCGCTGTAATTCTGCAATTCTCTGTTCATATATCATCTTTCTGTCAGATACAATAGCCATCAAATTAAACCTTATCTCACCTTCGCTGTATCTGTAAGAAGAACAAGAAGGAAAAAAAAGCTTTCAAAATCAGTGTTTTACACAAAAAACTCAGAAGCCTTCTTCAGGATTTCCTTCCACTGTAAGGAAATACATTTTTGGAGCATCAGGGGAAACACACAGAGTTGTATTAAATCAAGTTGTGCTGCAGATCCAATTCTGTCATGAAATAAAAATCTCGGGTTAGCACTTCCCAAACTGTAACTTGTAATAATCTCTTCTCCCAAGATACTACTATTCCTGTATGCTACCACAAAAAAACAAGTATTTGGAGCTATATTCCAAAGGGGAAAAGCAAGGCAAACAACAACACAAAAGCACCACGACAACAAAACCCAAAAGGGCACGGCTGACAAGAAAAACCGCACAAGAATACTGCATGCAATACTCGTACACTCTCAGCATTGTTACTGGCTATAAAGGGTTGGAGACTTACTCACAGGATGTGAAAAACACATTCAGCAGTAAGACTAGCAGCCCTTTAAGAGCATAAATCCTGAAAATGTGAGTTGGCAGTTAGGTTTGTCGTATCAAATGAAAGACTTAAAGTAGATGACTTCAAAAGTAACTTCCTAAAAACTGTGTAAAATCGACTCTAACAACTTCAGTGCTGCTGCACCTTGGAGTAAGAGCTGTGAAGCTGAAGAAACTCCAGACTAATTCTTCTAGATGAAATTTCTACACCAAGCCACATACCTAAGGTTAATTTTCTATAAATACCAGCTATACAGATGTATTTATCAGCTGGCGTTTTCAATTATAAGTGCACACCCAAACATTATCAATGGTAACGGACATGAGTTTTCACTTGCAGAGACCCACAGCCACCTAACACATTAAATCTTGCTCTTTTTTCAAAGTACTAGCAGCATCTCTCTTCACTACACATACCTACTTTGACTAACCACACTGGAGCATAGCATATCTGAGACTTAGCTATTCATCATATTTGGCTCACGCTGGGCAATTCTGAAGTCACACACTGATATACACATAAAGGGATGCACAAGCTTCACTCCTTAGAAATTCAGTTGAAAGCCTTTAACTGAAGGAAATCAAGAATAAATAACTGTTGTTTTTTTTTCTTTTTACATACGTAGATATATCTACGTAATGAGTTCTATTTTAAAAGCATCACAATCATTTACTTTTGTATCCGTTTCTCTATGACAGGTCTCACAGCACTTATCCAGTCATCTTGATTGCATGAACCTAGGGAAAAAAAAAACAAATTAAAAAAAGATTACTTCAGGCCATGACTCAACGGCTCCCATACAGGTAGAACGAGAAAAGGCACTGGAGACAGAGTATGGAACACTGTGACATACAGAAGACACTATAGGAAGTGCAAAAACATGATTGGTACCACAGAGCTTTCAAGATGCAAGATGTTATACATACCACAGATTAAGATTACAAGATATGAAACAGGAACTCTAAAAGAGAGCAAAACTAAGCTAAAACTAGCTATCCTTTAATATAGTTTGGAAATTATTTGCTACACATGGGGAAGCAAGGGCACTGTGTGTCAGACACATAATGGACATGTGTGTGAGGTCAGCCATATACACCTGCACAGGAACTCTTACAAAATAGAAGGACAGACTACAATTTGGAAAAAAACCCACATCCTTGAAAGCATGACTTGGGAATTGTTACCTTGGCTGACACTATCACAAGCAAAAGACAATGTTGCAGAAAAATTCTAGCCAAAGGGACTGCATAGTACGAGTACCAAGGAAAAACAAAAGCATTACATAGCTCTAATATTGTGTTCGCTTGTTTGAAGAGACATTGTAGAGAACAACCTGTTTTCTTACACAGGAAAAGAAAGCAGGAGGAAAAATGGATTGTCTGATCAACAAAAATACAACAATATAAATTGCTGCAAAGCAGCATGTGCCTTAATATTAAGGGAATCTATAAGTTATTCTTCAAACAACACATAACCAACGTGTTGCAGGAAGTTCCGAACATCCTTTGTTTTAACAATAAAACAAAACACTACCTAAATCAATTGGTCCTTCCCTTAATCCATCCAGCTCATACAGCCGTCCATTAACAGGAACATAGCTTACAAAGTGAAATGCATCTTCTTCTTTTGCTGAAGACTTTGCATCAAATTCAAACATCTGCTGCCTGCAAAGAACATGTAAAAATAAATAAATCAATAAATCAGATGAAAGGGAATCTGCATGAATCCTTCCTAGCTGGAAAACATGTAAAACACCTGCTACCTGGCAAAGCTGTTGTGAACTTGTCGAATCACTTCGGAGTTGCTTAGTGCCAAGCCTTTCATCTGAAATTGAGTAACAAAATTGAATGGTAAGCCTACATATAAAAAGCCTGATTATTTAAAATACAGGGAGTAGCAGGAACTTACCGCAGCATCAAAACTCTGTGAAAATTCTTTAAATTCTGACAAAGTCTCTCCTAGGCGGATATCCTGATGAGCACAATTTAACAACACACTTACTATGGCTTGAGTAGCACAAGCATTATTTATCACCTGGAAAAAAAAAGAGTTGATAATTTGCTCAGTGTCGGTGACAAAAGTATAATTCAGACTTGGCAACACTTCTGATTACAAACACTTTCCTTGCTGAGTCACATTACAGCTTCACTCTAAAAATATGCCAGCAAACACAGTCTGAGCAGCCACAGAAGCATGGGTGCTGGAGGCACTACTAAAATGAATACCCAGTGGCTGTTGTACACTATTCATTGACTAAACGAGTATTTCACACTCTCTGCTTAGAAAATGTCCTTCTGTTGATTCACTACTTCCACTTTTTGTCCTTTATTAAAGGATAAAAGGACAAATCAAATGAGAACACACTGATTTTATTGATCATCCCACTAAAATAGCGTACACAGTGAACTACTCAGACTATATTGTATTTATAGCAAAAAAAAGTCATCCTTGCAAAGAGTTTCTTTTGAATGATCAGAATTCCCAAAGGAATTAAGAGCCTCCAAAAACATTTGTGTGGGAGAAATAAAATATGTAACAGGATCTATATACAAACACATATATTTTCAGAAGTTACGCAGGATAAAACATATCAAATATCCAAGGTTTTATCCTAATAAAACTTACAGGTGTTTTGAGATATAAAGACTATATTTTTAAAGACTGTTTTGATGAAGAAAGAGCCATATGAAAATTTAGATCTTACCCCTGTTACTTGGCTATACTCTACCCTTTTGAATCAAAGTTGCTACTTCGTGTAACTGTTGCTTAAATCACCTTGTTAAATCTGTGTTTAATATTTCACTGCCAGAAAACACGATCAAAACTCTTCATATTTCAGCAATGTCTTTAATATGTTTTGTTCTTTTTTAATAATATCCACATTAAAATACAGTATAAAAGAATATAAAGATGACTGTAACACAATAAAGTTATGAGGTTATAATGCAAGGCATCTCAGTTTTTTTCCTGAGGGAGCTGCAGGCTAGGAAAAGTAATGTTTTTTCAGCCAGGAGACTATTTTGCAATTGAAGATGGTAATTATTAGGACTGGCAGAAATTATGTTGATTTTGTGTAAAAAGGTGAAAATCAGTTTGGGGGTGTGAATGCAAAACCACTTCCAACAAGAAAGGAGGAAAAAGGAAACTTCCCCTCATACCAACAAACAACTTTTCACAATCAAAACCAAATTCTCACTGATTGCAAACAGTTGTAGTACAGACATCAAAAGTGGACAGAATGAACCAGCTTATATGTCTGCCTTTCTGTCAACCACCACAATCCTTTGCATTACCATTCCTACTACAGAAATGGCTTCAGAGACATCACTTGCTTCCATCTTCAAAGAAATCCAACTATGTTAGCACTACATGCTGTATTAAATACACTTCATGGTATTCAGATTAGGTCTCTGTAGTGCAGATTATGAAGTAATAACAAAACACCTCCTAGTTTAAGGCAAATCTGGTTGTCTTAAATTATAGTCACGAGTCAGAACAGATTACAGAAACTGAAGAAACTTAAATGGACTGCAGGCATGCAAGCTAACGGTTGGATTTCACACAATTATATAACAATTGAGCACAGAGGGGAGTCAATCTAAGGCAGTGAAGCAATGAACAGTAGCAGAAGAAAATTAAATAACAGCCTAACAGAATGAGATAATTCCAAAGATCTAAGGACTCTTTCCCTTGTTATAGTGTAAAAACTGACAGTTGCCTGTTGTATGATTTGGGAGTGGTATCAGACATGGCTGCAGCACTTTGGGATGAAAGCAGGAAGATCTCCTGTGCATTAGAGAGAGCTAATCTGAAACAGTGGCACAATCATGGTATTAAATAAGCCAACAGAGAAAGGCAGAAGAGGTAGAGAGGACAGTAGTGATCCCTGTGGTAAAGACATGCTATTGGAATGAAGGGACACCACAGCTAACTTCCACCTATAGAATAGAATCTAGTAAAGAACATGAAAGGCAGAGAATGCACTGTATGATGATCCTTACTGAAAAATCAAGATTGAACAACAGGTGCTCAGACAGACCACCAACCCAACAGTGAATTCAAAAAGGGAAAGGAAAGTAAGAGAGGGGTTTTGAGACCAGAGGCAGATCAGCTCAGAAACTGGATCAGCTGGATAAAGGAGCTTGAAATAACAGCAAAAACAAGCTTAACATGGATTAGTGGCCTCATTCAATATCTGCCTTTCAGCATAAACTCTGTATTCTAACTACTCTATGAATTACCCGCTTAAGAGTACAAGAACAATGTTAAACTATCCTGTCTTACTGCTGCAAAACACAGAACAAATGCAGATCTTAGACCAGTGTTACTGAAATGGAAACATATTATAGAACTACAAACACTCTCCAGAACTGCAAGGCAGGAAGAAAAAGCTGCAGAAAGATTTCTGTGCGTGAATCAGAAGGTGGTGCAGACGGCAGATGTAATAAGGCAGGACTTCTGGGGGGAAGGACTTGATCTCTTGAGGTCCATTCCGACCCCTGCAGTTCTGTGACATTCCCATACCTAGGTGATGTGAGAGAAGCACCATGGCGGAGGGAAGAAGTGATCTTAGTACCTATGGTACACAAGTGCAAGGCTTGTTACAGCACAGTATTCTATCAGTGCACGCAGCCAGGCCAACATTGCTACACAGCCACCCAGCACATGCTTTTAGGGAGAAACAGTGAGGATACCCATCTACCTTAATTTCCAACATATTTCTGTGACTTAAGGTGTCTCAGCATACACTGAAAATATTTTCTACTTCTTTTTATGCTGCATGACAGTATACGCAGGTTGTCCTAGAAAGATTTTCAGCCTGATTTTTAGAATTTTCTGCATTTGCCCAGAAATCTCAACACCTGCCTGAGTATTTTCTATCCAGGAAGTCCTGCAAAGGACTTAATCATTAATTAAATCATTATTATTCAGGATTCCAACTTAAAGCAGACACACATTTTTGAAACCCCCAGAAATATCTGTGTACTTAGCGAGATGTGAAGCCAGATTCCAACACAGGAGAATACTGCTGTATCACCAAGCAGAGCTTAGCTTACAACAAACCATTGCAAGGACATACCTGAACATGTTATTTTGTTACACTTTTTCACTAATGACTCAAAATTTCATAAGCAGGCACCTCTGTCTAAAAAAAACAGTTGGAAGTTTCTGGGTCAGTTTAAGGTTGCACTACTTTAAGGTCACAAATTACATTCAGCTGATGGACTAGCTTTAAAACAAACAAAACCACAACACCTTTAAGCAGCCTTGTGCTGTAACTGGTAATATAACTGGCAGATTACAAGACTTCACTTAGCAAGGAACACATTACAGAACAGTAGGTTTGACAAAGCCCAGTATACAAGAATTGGGCATTAGGACTAAGTTCTGAAACTTATTCCTGTTTAAAATTCCTATTCAAGTCATCCTTTGGAATAAAATATATATATATATATATATATATATATATATATATATATATTCATCATTATATATATATTTCATCGTTATATATATATATAATCTTCCCATAGTCATATTCCATTACTGAAAATCTTTTTCTGATTTTGATCAGGTACATTGTAGGCTCACCTCTTATGATGTTATCTGTAATCTCAACTTTAACCTTAACATAGATATTTGGTCCATTTTAACGTTACTGAAATTGTTAGTGTCAAAGAACAGAAGAATTGAGTTTGTAGACAACTGTAGAATTGAAAACACTAAAATAAAATAGCACACAATATGCTCCAATTAGTGGCATAAAGATAGCAAGAAAACTTTGACTGGTAGTTAACAGTATCATTAATAGGATCCTGCTTCTGCAGGTGCAGATTTCCTCCCTGGTTAAATTACTGTTTTACTATCACAACTGTAATGTTCTACCATCACAATGCAGCATAAAATAAATACACTGCACAAAATAAAGGCATTATGCCAGCATTTCAGTAGTAATATCTGAAGGAGTTATTAGAATAGTAAGAAAATTCTAGTAAGAAAATCTACAGCAATGGCCTTATCTTCTGTCAAAAGATGCTTTCACTTCTACACTGATCAGCACAGAACTCTGCTATTCTAAACAGTGCTGACAACAGCTAAACACACTGAGTGGTACAATCACATAACCACTGCATGAAAAACTAATGGCAAGGGCCTACTTATGCAACACAGAAATCAGGAAAATCAGAGTTAAGGCTGAAATTGGATCCTTAACTCACCTCGTTGTGCCTAGGTATCCTAGCTCAAAGGGTATGTAAGATCATCCAGAGTTCTCTGCCCTCAAATAGAGGACCAAATCATACCTAGGCATAACAGGGAGGCCAAATTTAAGATGAGTGTGCATAAAACTGACCAGTAAAAAAAAAAAAACCAAAACCTTTTAATAAGCATGCAGACTCAACAGACTTGAAAATTCAACTCCTCCCTCCCTCCCAACATACTCATGATTTCATGTCAGACAACATCAACATTTTAGAATTCAGTGACCGTATTGGTATGGAAATAGGTAAGACCAAACCATGAGCATGTAAAAGCTTCTTATAAAAACAGTTTCTTAATGCAATTTTGTAAGCTTGTTCTTTGCTGTGTTCTTGCAGTGTTAGAGTTTATAGCACTTGATACTTAAGGTTTTCTCCCCCCAAAATGAAAAACAAAAATATAGAAATGTAATATTTAATTAACACTGAAGTGCAACAGAGCTACACTGCTGGTAACACCACTTATTTTCCACACTAAATTGATGTTTTGCATTAACAGCTACTTAGTCCTGCTCAGAAAGGACTCAGCATTTCACTTTAGAACTTCTCTGCAGTAAGATGGCATATATCAGATCTCTTCAGATGCCAACATTTAAAAGAAAATAATGTATAAGGAGGGGAAAAAAAAAAAATGAAGTGTCACATAGGTTTCCTGAGATTTTTCAGTGCTTCAGCATCATTTCAGTTTTGAGATACAGATCAACAAACCAAAAGTCAAAAATCTTCACTAAACCAAAAAAGACATCTGGGATTCTGATATTCCATCCCACAAATGAATGACAGTATTTTAATCATCATTTTTTCCTCAGATGTTACAAATGCTACTAATAAAAAAACCTGAAAGATACCTCTCCCTCTCTAAGCCACACCACACAACTGGCCTTTAAGTTTCATAGGGAAAAAGAGAAGTGACATAAACCCTGCCGTGTGATAGCCATAGAAGGACTCTTACAATAGGAATATCTAATATTGATGTCAATCTTCCTTTCTGCATGACTCAGCAAGATTTACTGACTGTGGTTTCAAGAAATACAGTAATATCATTACTATCACAAAGTCACCCGTTACCACTACTTACCTTTTACCAGCTCTGGCCTGTACAGGCTGACTGACCAAACTCATCTCACAAAGTGGCAGGAGATTAAACCAGAAAATACACAAAATCTATAGAAAACTGCTTGCTGGTTAGATGAATTGGCCGCAGAAGTTCAATGAGCACGTGAGCCATTGCAAGAGATGGCGAGAATCATGCATCTGAAGGAGACAGGCTTGCAGGACCTGAACATCCCATATTCTTATCAACAGCAAATCACCAGATCAACATCTCTGGAAATTGCTTAATGATTCACTCCAGCAAATCTACCTTACAAAACAACAGGTTCTAGGAGAGCAGGTGAAGTGAAGATGTGGTAAGTACCTCCACGCTCACAACATGAAGTTTTAACATTTTAAGGTTTAATAAAAAAGTAAAACACAAATGTTTCAAAGAACTCTAGAAGAAAAAGCTTTTTATCGTTTGCTTTATGACTTTTTATGTTTTTGTTACCAAGCCTAACACTACCCTGATTTTCTGAAATACATTCTGCAACACAAAATTAAAAGCTCAAGAACCTTCTTAGATTCTTACTTTCAAATTCTTCAAAAAGAGAAGTATCAGGGGGAAGCAGACAATGTCAAGCAAACAAAAGTTTGGAAACTTTTCAGAGGCCATTTACTCAAAGGAAAAAAAAGATGAAATACCTTGAATGATGATAAACTCACTCTAACTTGAGAAAAAGAAGCCTCTCTAGATTCACATCAGTCATTTCCTCCTGCCAAGTAACTACTCTGAGAGCTGCATCAAGGATTTTTGCTGACCTTGCTTGCAGTAAGGCTGCTCTATAGCCACAGGCTACTGATTTCTAGCAGTGTTTAATTACTCAGAAAGCATGAACTAAGACAGTGCCTATGACACCTACGAAACTGTAAAGATAAAGGTAAACTGATGCAGATTGTTATGTTCTAAGATGGACACTGCTTGGCAGGACTCAAGACATGCAGCAGGGGAATAGCTACATAATAAAATCAACCACGGAATAAAGTCACTTATGACAGTCCGAACCAATAAGGCAGGAGGATTGTAACTGTAGCAATTTGACCAATATGAGGGGAAAGGCATTACAACATAAGTGTGATGACAGAAGGACCAGCAAAACAGAAAGGTGCTACAAAGGAAGAGAAGAAGATTGCTCACCCGTATCAGAAGATTGCATGTTCACAGCAGAAAGTTTCACCAAGAAGGGATCTCCAAGCAGAGATCCTTCCCCAGTGGCAGTCAGCCCTTAAACGAGGTCTAAGAGAGGTGCAGCCAGGCTCCACCTCTTCTGCTCACACAGCTGAACTGCCTTCACCTGTGCTCTCAGGGCTGACCAGGACCTTTCCCCAGGTGCTCAATCAGTGCTTCAGGCTGTGACTCAACAGTTCCCATACAAATAACTAAATAACAAAAACTAACAGAAGACAATTATCTGCCTAATAGAAGTACACAAACAGAAAAGACAGGGAGCTGCAGATATTGATTCTGTTGTTTTTCACATTTCTGCTTTCAGTTAGAGTGCGTGGAGATTTCTTCACACAAACAGAAAACACTTATTTTTCCTGTAACTCAATTTAAACTTTCTGATTTAAATACTTCGGACTTAAAACATACAGACCAAAACAGTCCATAAAACCTTCAAGTGTAATCCTAGAGTTATAATGACCTAACTGCAAAGCATTTGAGAAACACAAGAGACAAGAACTTGACTGAAACAAACATTTTGAAAGTGGTTTCAAAGAAAAAAACCAATAACAAACCAAAAACAAAACAACAAATACACTGTCTCTTCTGCTGAAAATTAATTCCTTAGGGTACAGAACAGTTACTTCTTATAGGACGGGGATGGCAAATAAGTAAGAGCTTTACTTTTCAATACCTCATTATGTTTTTGTCTGCTTTGGCAGATCAGATTTGCTTTTCTAGCCATCTAACATATAGTATCTCATCTCACAAGATTTGTCAAAGTTGCTTCACTTAGAAAAGTGTTAATTGCTGTGTACATTTAAATAAAAAGCTGGCTTATCTTTCCATATTAAGTGCTCTGTTTCATGACATTTCTAACAAAAACACCAAACTTGCCGTACCTGTTTAGCAAAAAATATTGTATCCAGTCTGGAATCTTGAACAACAGAACCTGCTGGTTCCTCTCCTGGCTGCCACTTGAAAAGGAATATCAGCCCATGCACCGGTCTAAAATATCAAATTCATAGGAAAAAAAACCACAAATAAACAGAACAACAATTAACAAAATAGGTGTTTCTGGCTTTAGAATTTTTTTAATACATCTATGATAGTTTAACTGTATGCTGTTACAGTAATCCTCTTCATTATTTACTTATAAACACAGGGAGCTTGCACTGCAATTTTCAGTTAGCCTTTTAATTACGGAGAATGTACTTAAGGCTTCTTTCCATACAAGCTGCACAGTTCCAGTGGAATTTGCATTTAGCAAGTCAAGACCAGTTTTTATGGTCACTGTAATGACAATAGGTGCAAAACACCCTTTATGACCTATGAGCAACTGGGTAATATTTTTATAGTTATTTATTGATCACACATAAGAAATGGAATGAGTTTCAGTACTCCTTTTAAACATAAAATACTGAAAGATAAGAGGAGCTCCTCAAAGGATGCAATGCAAACCAAGGCTAAAATCACTAGAAAACTCTTCTCACATTCTAGCTGCTACTATCAGCTCTACCCACAAACAGAAAAGTTAGTTAATGAAACAAAGCATTAATAAAAGGTTATTTAATTGCGAAGTACTTGATTAAATCAAAACCCTGATGTAATTCCGTGCAAACTGAACACCCACCACCCAAGCATAGGACAAGCTTCTTGCACAGTTCACACAAATATAAATAAAAAACATACAACTTAGAAAGGAAAGTTCCTTACTTCAATTTTTCAAAGTTTTCCGGTTCTAAACTCCATATTTCTTCTACTTGTGCTCCTCTACAGCCTGCACAAAAAAAAAAAAAAAAAAAAAAAAAAAAAAATAGAATGGCTTAGGTTGAAAAAGACCACAATGCTCATCTGGTTCCAACCTCCTGCTGTGTGCAGGGTCACCAACCACCAGACCAGGCTGCCCAGAGCCACATCCAGCCTGGCCTTGAATGCCTCCATGGGGTATCCACAGCCTCCTTGTGCAACCTGTTCCAGTGCATCACCACCCTCCGTGTGAAAAAAAACTTCCTCCTTAATATCTAACCTAAACCTCCCGTCTCCGTTTAAAACCATTCCCCCTTGTCCCATCACTATCCATCCTTGTAAAGAGTTGTTTACCCAAACAGATCTATTCTCATTTCCTTCTATTTTCTCTTTGTAGACATCCACCAAGTTTTTATTTTTCACTCTCACTGGTCATAAGCCAGCAACAGCTTCATGATTTCTGGGTTACAGCAGCATATGAGAACAGCCAAGCTCATTAATTCCTATAAACTTCTCAAGAGAATCATTTCTCACACACTAACTTCCTTCTACTGTTATAAGATACATTTTAAATGCCATGTGCAACACTTTATTTTTTGTGTGAACTACAGAATTTTAGCAGATAGAAAGGACCAAATTAATGCCTGCTCTAATTTAAGTGATTTCACCAAGAGCTCAGTGAAATTCAATTACCTTCTGATCTTCAAATGCTGGAAGAGATTGTTATGATAACATGGATCCACACCATGGGACAAACAGATATCAAAGCGTGTAAGTAAATTGTAAATTAGGTGGTTATTATCGCGTTTTAGGATACACAGCATTACAAAGCAGTTTTATAAAAACTTCCCCCCCCCCCCCCAAAAAAAATATGGAAGATTAACACATTATTTAAACAAACGCAGAAGTAAAACTAGACTTAGCTGTGTAACCGCAATAGGCTAAACAGAATAATTGGAAATCTGCATAAAACCCAGCGTTCTGAAAGCAGCCCCTCGCAGGTCACCCAGCAGCACGGTCGCGCCGCTCATCTTGCTCCCCAGCCACCCTCCTCACAGCCCACACACAAACACACACACACACGGCCCGCAGCCCCGCCCGCTCCCTACGAGCGGCTCCCTACGAGCGCTGCCGCAGCCGGAGACACGCGGCGGGGCCTGCTCGCCGTAAGGCCTACAATACAACAACGCCCCTCCAGGTTCCGCAACGCCTCCGCTCCCTCACCGAAGCCCTTGATGAGTTCCGTGAAGACGCCCGGGTCGCTCTCCATGAGGCACCACTCCCCGGCGCTGCTGCCTCCCGCCATGGCGGCAGCCCGCGCGCTGCCCTCGGGCGGTAGGTGCCGCCGGCCGGCTACGCCGCGAGGCCGAGACGCGCCACTCCCTTCCCGGCAGGCCCCGCGACACGCGCCGCACCTGGCATCTCTATGGTGAGGCAGGGCGGGAGCGGGAAGCGAAAGCGACGAGCGGTTCCGGGTCAGCAGCAGAAACCACTTCCGGGTCAGGGCGGCGGCGGGCACGAGCGTTGCCGTCTCCATCCGGGCACTGAGCGCGGCGGCGCGGGGCGGAGGGCGCGGCTCCATCCGGGTCTCGGGGATGCTGTCAGGACGCCGGCGGGCGGGGCCGCGTGTGGGGGTGCGGGACCCGCCTGGGGCCGCTCCGAGCGCTCACGACCGGCTCCGCCGCCCCCTGCTCCGTCGGGCCCTTCGCATTCCTTCGCTCGAAGGGATCCGCCTCGGGACCGCGCCGCTGCTCGGGGTCGGAGGTCGCACTGGCCCGGGCGGGCGACGCCCCGCGGCATCGAAGGCAAGTGGCAGCGGCCGGCCCGGGGCGGCTGTGGCGCGGTGGGCGGGAGGATGAGGGTTGCTGCGCCGTGCGCTCGCACACGAGGCGGACTGCGGGCTCCCGGTAGGTCCTGCAGGGTTCAAGTAGTCTGGTGTCGGCTGCAGGGCTCTCCATTGGTCATCTGGGTCACGGGCTGTTAACGTTCCCCTTTAGATAGCAATGCTTGATTCGGATCAGAAGCACTCACGTTGCTCTCAGGGCTCTACTGTGCTTTAGGAGTGCTGAGCTCCACAACTGACCTAACGTTACTGAAAGGGGGAAGGGGGGATGAACGTGGTTTCTCGCAGAAAGCATATCTGGATTTTAAGGACAATTTTAAATGTTGACTTTAAACTTTATAGGCTTTTTTTTTCTTTTAATAAAGCATCAAACTCAGTCAAACTCCATGTTTTCACTGCAAAGTTTGTTTCATCATCAGCCTAAAAACCTATGGTTCTATTAAAGCTTTCTGCTCCAGATGGATTATTTTCACATGTAACTGAAACTTGCATTGTATAGCATGTCTTAAGAAAACCAGCAGTAATTTGTAGCAGTCATAGAAAATGTGGTAGAGATCAGCTTGTGAACTCAATTGTGTTAGGGTAAATATGGGTATCAATGTGCTCCTCAGTACTTAAGCTCCATATGGGCTGCTACATGCCAGGCAAAACCATATTTTGCTTACAGGTTAATTTATGTTGTGCTTGAAATATATACATTCCTTTACTGTTGTTTTTACTTTCCTCTCTAGAAGACAGTATGGTAGATTATATTTTTTCTTTTGATAAACTCCATGAAGAAGTTACATTTACAAATGGTTAAAACTACGGAAGTGAAATGAATTTATAGCAATTATTTTCTAAAACTAATGGTTTAATTTCAACATCTCAGTGTTGATCATGGATATTCACTGGTAATATTTCTCCTGTTAGTGGGAACATGTTCAAACTGGGCAGGTTCATACCAGTACTCATTCATTCATTTCTTTTGTTATATTTAGTCTGTGACTTAAGGCTTTTCACATTGCTGATTGCATTCAGGTAACTCAGAAGCTGGGAATATTCCAGAGCCAAAATAGTACTGCTGAATTTTCCATCAGGGCTTGAAATTCACATTCATTGTTACAGCTCAGAAGCAATAGTAGGGTTTTGGTAAAGCACCCATTCAATGCATATTTGCATTTAGTCATCTGCAGGAATGAGATTTGTCTGCGTTTTAGAGATGTGAAAGGAAGAAACTAACAATGAAGTGTGGGCAGAGGATAGGGACTAGATAGCAAGATGGAGTAGCTTTGGGAGCTTGGTACTCTGAAATACTAAATAGGATTAAGAAGCAGCCAGTATGATTTAAGTAGTTCAATGCTGAATAAGGAAGGGCTTTTAAAAAACACTTACAATTTGTGTTAGGATCCACGACATTCTGTTGATTTGAACTGCTCTTTTAAGTCCCCCAAGGCAGCTCTGGAGCCAGGAGGACAGGTTCTGCAGGCCATAACCTGAGTGTGCTCACTGGCACTGCAGCAGGTAGGGATCACAGGCTGCAGAAGAGAGAGAAGCTTCTGCCCAAGAGGCAGGCAGCAGTGATTCCCAGCCTCCTATGAACAAACCCTCCCTGGTCCTACTCCCTACTCACTGTCCCAGGGCTGAGTCCCTGCAACACTCACCTCTGCTGCTATGTCCCCTTGCTCAGGAACCCCACAATCCATTGGTGTGTGCATTCAGTCACCAGCCTGGGTCTCCATCACCTTCTATTGATCAGTGATTTTCTTTTGTACTGGTGATTTGGAAAAATAAAATTTGCAAATTTACTGTCTCCAAAGTTATTTACCTTCTGTGAACTATTTCCTCTCTGAAACTAGAGACTTTTTTTTTGCTGTTCTGGTTTGGATAAAATACAAACTGGTGGCAATCTCTGCAGTACGCTTACCTTTTACACCAAGTGCTGATGTAATAGCACATTGTTAGCTTATGCTTTCCTATGAAACCTACTCTATGGGACCTGCTGTAGCAGGGGGTTGGACTAAATCATCTTCAGAAGTCCTTTCCAGCCTGCACAGTTCTGCAATTCTGCAGTAAGTATAACAGAGGGAAATCCCAGCCTCTGCAATTTGAATGATAGGAATAAGATTTACTGCAAATATGCCCTTTTATTGAGAAAATTGTTAACTAGAGCTGTGGCTCACATGCTAAAGACTGATCCAAAGGAAATAAGTGTCACGGAAATACCAAAAGCAGCTCAGTTTGAGTGCTTTGAAATAAGCAATAGGCCTGGTTCTTCCAAAACAATTGCTCGGATCTAAAGGGATCTCTACATGTTTATACATGGTCTGTAGGAATTAAACATGAAACCATATAACCTCTATTCTTGGTGACCTAGCCTGGAGATTCAGCAGCCTCCATAGGCATCTTAAGTGCCAAAAGAGGCAAATGATGATGAAAGGAGGTTTTCCACTGAGGTGGTGAGGCCATGGTACGGGCTACCCAGAGAAGTTGTAGATTACTGTCTTGAATCCCTACAGAGATTAGGCTAGGTGGGATCCTGGGCAGCCTGATGTGGTACCCAGTTAGCAGTTGGGATCCTGCCCATAGCAGCTGATTGGAACCAGATGAATGCGAGATCTTTTCTATCCTGAACCATTCTATGATCCCTATCCACAATCATAGGCACCTATGGGTGCCTTCTAGTTCAGGATATTCTATGATTTTATCTGTAGAATTAGAAGCGTGAGAATTATTCTAATTAAGTTTTGTTCCCATTTTCAAGTGAGGATAACAGTAGCCAATTTATAATAATGATTATAAAACTACACACAAGGACAACATAACTTCATCAGGTGAGAAATAAAGTGGGCACATATAATGATACAATAGAACGATTATAATTTTTAGATACAGCAAATAAGAATGAGCCCAAGCGTAGCAGCCACAAACACAGAAATGAAGAAAAAGAGCTACTTACCTTTAGAAGACCTCAGATAGGCAGGGGTATCCAACAAGAAATACTCTCACCTCCACTACCAACCCTGAAATGAGGTCTGGGAAGGGTGGATCCTGGCTCCAGCCCTTCCATCACTTAGGTTCATTGCACACACCTGAGCTTCCCTGGGTTGATCCTGCCTTCCTAGCAGGTGCTCAATCATTGCTTCAAGCTGTGTCTTAGCATTTCTGCTACAGTATTTAAATGGCACCGATGCAGATTGAAAACATAGGAAAAAATGCAAAAAAAAAAAATTAAGGAATTGTGTTTATACTTATCTAACACAATCTTTTTGGATAAATGTTGTAATCTGTGAGATTATAAGTGTTTTATTTAACTGGAGATGTGGCCCTTCCAGTTCATTATAAGCCTTGGTAACCCATCAGTGGGTGAGAAGACTTTTCTTACTTGCCTCATTTTAATGTAATGTACATTATGGCACAGATATGGAAGCTGCAACAAGAAATTATTTCATAGAGTTTATCTATGTAGAGATCTAGTTATTCATGCAGAATCCTGTATGCTTCCTGTTTTTAGTTATACTTGAGGGTAATGGTATTTTTCCATTACCTGTTAATGTGGCTGGGAGTTTTTTTTTTGTTTTTTTTTTGGTGTTTTGTTTAGTTGGTTTTTTGGTTTGTTGGCTTATTTCCCCTGAAAAATGTACTAATGCACTCTGAATGGGATTTTGGGATTTTTGTTATTTTTGTTTGGGTCTTTACAAAATATTACTGTATGCGAACTGTTGAGTCAGGCCTGAAGCACTGATTGAGCACCTGGGAAAAGGTCCTGGTCAGCCCTGGGAGCACAGGTGAAGGCAGTTCAGCTGTGTGAGCAGAAGGGGTGGAGCCTGGCTGCACCTCTCTTAGACCTCATTTAAGGGCTGACCCTCACTAGAGGCTGTATAGTAAAAATGTGTGTGTTTGTTGTTATTATACTTTTTTAATTTAAGAGCTCAACTTTTATCTCATTTAAATTTCATTTTTATTATTTTAGTAGCCTGTAGAATGTAGTGGGGGCTGCTGATGGTTGTTTGTTTTTTTAATTCTGGGTATAGGTAGCATATCACTGTAGGTAGGCAAGAATGGAGGAAGGGTAATTCCCTTGAAGTAAGGGAAGTCATAAATCATTGTGTAATATTTTGCTTATCTCTATTGAGAAGAAAAGTTTTTTGTCTGTTAGTGGTATTTCTTTATGCTTACTTACCCTGATAAAATAATTACATTCATCATCGTCTCGAAAAGTGCATCAAAGGCAGCTATGTGCCATACCTAAAGATGGGTAAGTGGATTTCTTGGAAATGCCACTTGTGGGTGCATGCTTTATGTAGAGATTAGGTTGCTCTATGTGTATGTAGCATGATAACTGAGCTATTTAATGTCTTTTTATTGTTAGATGAGAACTGAGGAAACTGTATTTATTGTTGTTTCATGAATGTTTTGGGAACGGTGATGATAGTGATGACTGGATCAGGCTGATCTTTAAGATCTGTGATTCTATGATAGTTGACTATGGAGGTGTGTGCTGTGTCAAGGAGCAGAGGTGGACTTTAGAATGTAGCAGCTTTAATAAGACTGATTGATGAAGATGGAGGCTATAAAGTGGTTTTTTTTCCTTGTTACCCTGCTGACTGAATTCTACTTATGCTTATTTCAGTTTCCATATTATGGGCTGAATATTACCATCCTAATGTTCTTCAAGTAAGAACAGTATTGTTGCATACAGATACTTCTGTGGAATTCTTGAAACTCAGGAGTATATGAAGAACTGAAGGATTGAATTCTCATGGTGCTTTCTTTCCTTTTTACTAAAAATGTAAAGCAGTAGAGAATTTCTGTGTTTTTTTAGGTCTCACTTGATGCAGCAGGCTATTTGAGCTTCTAATATAGTTTCGTTTTCTTTTTCTTGAGCTACTGTCAGTCGTTAAGAAGCTATTGTGTAAAAAGCCTCACTGAAACCCACTGTATTTAAATTCTAAATCTTCTGATTAAATATTCTTCCAGCATTTTACTTTATTTTAGCATTGTGTTTCTTCACTTGGTGAGTTCTATCATCCTTCCGTGAAATTGAGTGGAACAAGATCCCAATTTTGTCCAAATTCAGCATGCAAACCAAAAACCTACTTAGAAAATAGTGTAACATATTTGTGGCAAAGAAAAGTGACGTGACCACTGTTTTAAAAGTAAAGCTCTTCACTAAGAGAGTGGTGAGGTGCTGGAACAGCTGCCCAGAGAGGTTGTGGATGTCCTGTCCCTGGAGGTGTTCAAAGCCAGATAGGATGGGGCCCTGGGCAGCCTGGTCTAGATTAAATGGGGAGGTTGGTGGCCCTGCCTGTGGCAGGGGGTTGGAGATTCATGATCCTTGACGTCCCTTCCAACCCTGGCCAGTCTGTGATTCTGTGATTTTTCTCTATACCACTGGTTGGCATAAAGTAGTTCCTAGGGAAACTACTACTAATTAAAGGAATTAATTCATTGTTGTAACTTGGGAGGTAGGGAAAAAATTTCCAATCGCTCATTGGGTTTAGTTATTGCACACTTAGAGCATACTTGTAATAAGCTTATGAAGAAAAAAGGCAAGGTGTATAGATCTGATATATGTACTTAAGTTAGAACTGAGAAAAGGATATAGTCAGAAAGCTTTTGTAGTAGTTTTAAATGAATATTACCATTCTTTTAGCAGACCTCTTGGAAGTGCAAACAATGGAGGACGAGGCAAACCAAGTGCAACCCCCGAATGAAATGCAGGTGCCGAACTCCGACAGCAATTACGTGTGGCACGTCACCGACATGAATCGACTGCACCGCTTCTTGTGCTTCGGTTCAGAAGGTGGTTCTTACTGCGTCAAGGAGCAGAGGCTGGGCTTTGAAAATGCAGCAGCTTTAATGAGACTGATTGAGGAAGGCAGAGGTTGTGAAGTTGTTCAGGAAATTGAGACATTCAGTCAAGAAGGCAGAACAGCCAGACAAGAGCCCCTGCTTTTTGCGCTTGCGATCTGTTCACAGTGTTCTGATGCAAAAACAAAACAAGCAGCGTTTAAAGCTGTTCCTGAGGTGTGCTGCATACCAACTCATCTTTTTACTTTCATCCAGTTTAAAAAAGATTTGAAGGAGGGTATGAAGTGTGGCATGTGGGGCCGTGCACTGAGAAAAGCTGTGGCAGATTGGTACAATGGAAAGAATGGCATGGCTGTTGCGTTAGCAGTTACAAAATATAAACAGAGAAGTGGTTGGTCTCATAAAGATCTTCTGAGATTGTCCCACCTGAAACCTGCCAGCGAAGGTAATACGTTTTCATCCACCTGAAAATACTTCATTTTAAACCTGTAATATTAACAGTGGAATAATTTTGGAAACATGAATACCTGTGTTATCCCCAATAGGGGCTGATTTCATGTCTGGTGTGTGTAGCCAGTAAGTGCACGGAGTTGGTATCCACATAAAGGTCTCTATTTCAGTTCTGCACAGAATCAGGTGCTTAGCTATCCTTTGCAAAGTAAGCACACCCCTGACTAGAAGTGGTTATAGATAGCTGTTTACAGAATTACTTCTCTTTACGGTTTCTAATTGGTTATTCTGTTTCATCTTTAAAACACGCATATCATAGGGCTAGAAGATGGTACATCTGGGAAGGAATAGCTGCTGTTACATTCCCATCTCATTTCCATGCAAGAGTGTACAATCTTTAATGAGCTAGTAACCCTTAATAAGCTTGAAGGTCCCTCATTGGGCATTTTTCTTTCCTTTTTTGTTCATGTTAGCTTGTTGTCATGTACTTGTGAAGTCATAAACAATCTAACTACTTGTTTTTCACATACTTGCGGTCAAATGTTTATACTGGCTTGACCTTGGTTGTCTACACCACTGTGGAATGATGATTTCTTAGTGATTGTATTGTATAAATTACACTGTAAAGGTGTGAGGGATCATGTCAGAAGTGTAACTGTCTTCAAGGTAAGAAGTCTAGTTTTACTTTCCTTATGTCAAGAGAAGGTCAAATAATATAATAGTTCCAGTTTGTTCTTGTCTGTTTACAAATGCTGAAATAATGTTTTTTCATTAATCGGGAAGAGTGATGGTTTGGAATCCATTAGGCTCTTTATTTTCAGGGAAAATAACACAGTAATCAATATAGCTGTTTTAAATTGTACGGACCTGACCCTCTTTAGAACTGATCATCAGGTCTGGGAAGTTCCTGTTATGTTCTTTTCATTATTTCTTCATTTGGTTTTTAACAAAAAATAACCTGCTAACTTGTTTGCTGGAGTGACAGATGTCAGTATAAAGATTGTAATCCTGCTTGGAAAATATTTTCCTCTTCTATAGGTGTAGCTATTGTCACTAAATACATCACCAAAGGGTGGAAAGATGTCCAAGAAGCTTACAAAGACAAAGCAGTTTCTGCTGAGACTGAAAAGCTTTTAAAATACCTGGAGGCTGTGGACAGAGTGAAACACACAAAAGATGAATTGGAGGTTATTCATTTAATAGAGGAATATGGTCTTGTTAGGGAACATCTATTGACAAACCATCTGAAATCTAAAGAGGTAGGTTAACTTAAGGAGCTTTGTATTCTCCTTACAGTAACACTTAGAATATTAAGATTTCTGTTTAAAAAAAAAATACCCTTCTGCTATTTTTTCCAAATTATTTACACAAGTAGGTAATTACAGAACAAATCTTCACGTAACTTGCACATTTATTTTAAAATACACTTAATTAACATGCAGGTGTCAGTTCTTGTACTTGGGAATCTCATCTTGTTTTGCTTATTCTTTGCTCGGAGGTTTGGAAGGCGTTGCTGAAGGACATGCCCATTTCTGTGTTGTTGAGAAATCTAGGGAAGATGACTGCAAATTCAGTCCTTGAACCACGGGGCTCAGAAGTGGCAATAGTATGTGAAAGACTGCGAAATGAGAAACTGCTAAAAAAGGTAAAATTAATAAATGAATAAATTCATAATCATTGCCAACCTTTGACTCTTAATCTCTTCCTAAACTGTTCCTTTAGGCAACCCCTTTATGAAATATAGGAAGGAGTCTTTAAGAAATTTGTAGCTTATTCTTTTAAAAAAAACTGTGTAACTTGTTTACAGATGAGGTGTACTGACATCTGGTATCTTACACTAAGGCCATGGCAAGCTTTGCCTGATGGGTTCATCCGTTGTTTGTAAATCTTGTAATTTAGAGTCAGCCATACAATCCTAAAAAAGTGAATGGAAGGCACTTTTATGAGATCCCGGGAAGTGAATGAAGTAATTAGCTTAGCCTCTGAGAGGAAAAAGTGACAGAAAGGGAAGCCTTTCTCCTTTCATGTTGATTTACAGTCCATCAGAGGTATTACAGTAAGAGGGAAGAAGGGTTCTCCAAAGGCAATCCTTAGGAGTGTATTGGGAAATAGAGAAGGTGAGTGACTTTCTGATAGTTCTTTTTTAAGTTAAGTTGATTAGTGGAATTGAAAACAACAATTCCCTTTTTTCCTGTCTCACTGCTCTTTCCTTTCTGTTGTTTCTTCTTTAATTCTGTGTAATTACTGATGCACTGGAGAAAGGTATGCAAAGGTGGTAGGATAATACCTTGATAGAGGAAAGATGAGACAGGCATTCAGGTTTCCTAAGTTTTGCTGCTGGTGATTAATGACTTGAGCATCTCCAAGAGGAAAGAAACAATGTTTGTAACTCAGTAAATGAGTAAAGTGAAGCGATTTGAAATATTATGCAGCAGCAGCCACTACACAAACTCTTCAAAAATAATTAAAGCATGCAGATTTTGCATTATAGTCTTCATTTTAGTTTGTGCTGCTTCTTAATATGTTCTTATTAAGTTCAGGCTTCTGAAAAGTTACTTAATTACTGTGCCTGTAGGGTAGAATACATCCATTCCATGTATTGGTTGCATTAGAAACCTATAAATCTGGACATGGAAGCAGAGGGAAGCTTTGGTGGCGTCCTGATGAAGACATTTTAGAAGCTTTAGATGCTTCATTCTACAAAACTTTTGAGGTAATGTAATTCTATTTACTAGGCTTAAGTCTATTTTCTGAAAGCTTATAAAAGTATAAGTAAATGTTTACTGGTTGAATAAGAGTTTTCAAACTTGATAACAAAAATCTTAATGATTTTAACTGAATGGGGGAAGGGGGAACAAAAACTTAGTTTTTGGCAATGCTATTGTCCTGTAATGTTGTCCTGAAAAAAAATTAAAAAGCAAAACACATCTAGGTGGCAGGCAGAAGGAAGAACAAATTAATAACTTTTTTGTATATGTTCTCATTTGTCTTTCCTTTTAGACACTTGAACCAACAGGAAAACGTTTCTTAATTGCAGTTGATGTCAGTGCATCAATGACTCAAAAAGTTTTGGGCAGTGTGCTGAATGCTAACACAGTTGCGGCAGCAATGTGTATGGTGAGGCATTAAATTTCTCTATGTGCAACTACATGCAACTTGAGCTGTGATTCTGAAACAGAGGTACTCTAAAGCTGGTTAGAAATCAGGGGGAAGCTGCTCTATAGTATTCTTTTATGTGTGGAAGATATGACAGTGTGCCATACTGATAGTTCAAATGCTTAATCACGGCATCAGAGTGGCCTGGGTTGGAAGGGACCTCAAGGATTGTGAATCTCTAACCTCCCCTCACCACAGGCAGGGCCACCAATCTCCCCATTTAATAGTAGACCAGGCTGCCCAGGGCCACATCCAACCTGGCCTTGAACACCTTCCAGCGACCAATTTCCAGTGGTAATCAAAGTGGTTAAGGATGCTTTTTCACTCTGCTTAACTGAAAATACATAGAAAGCAATTCAGAAGCGTTGATAATTTAATACAGATTGGATTAAGAAAACTTGGGGTAATTTTTATATGCATTTGAACTATCAATGGTTCCTCTGTATCGCAGTAGCTTTTGCCTCTGTTTGGTATTGTACAGTTTCATGTGTGTTTATATTAGAGTGGAACTTGTTTGGTTTTAAACATGTAGTGTTTTATGTCAGAAGGGAGAGAAGTAAGGAAATACATTTAGTGACAGTAATTAGAACAGCTCTTAAGCTCTGATTTTTTTTTTTTTTGTGTTGTTGTTTATTCACACAAATTGCAGAATATTTAAAGTACAGGGTGAAACTTTAGCGTATATGAGTCCCAGTGACTTAAATAAGGATGTGATGTGTTCACCAGGGAGTATCTTGATTTGGGCAATAAAATTTCTAAACAACTCTTTTTTTGTCTTCCTCTTCCTCAGGCTGTAGCACGTGTTGAGAAGGATTCACATGTTGTTGCCTTTTCGCATGAAATGGTCCCTTGTCCTGTGACAGCTGATATGATGTTACCTCAAGTATTAGTGAAAATGTATGAAGTATGTAAAATTAAAATAAAATAAAATAAAATTGGGAGACTGCCCTTGCTAACATCAGAGTTGAGAGGTCTCAGCAATTACATAATTTGCATTTTATTTTGTTTGCAATCATTCTTGGTGCTGTGTTTAGATGATATCTATATAGTAAACCACAGGAATCTTTCCCTCCCTTTTATTTAGGGAAAGTTCAACTAGAGTGATTATTTTGACTTCCTGAATATTAAATAATGACGTTGACAATGGCATTACTAGTTCACAGTGCTTACTTTAAAAAGAATAAATAAATAGCAGAACAGAAGTGAATTGAACGAATGAAGTGTTGTTTAACAAAGAGGCCTCTGAATATAACAAAACATGAAGCTTACCTAAAAAGCCTTTTTTCCATGGCTTACTAATTTCTGTAGTAATATATATTCCATGTATATGCTTTTTTTCTTTTAAGATTCCAATGGGTACCACTGATTGTTCCCTTCCAATGATATGGGCTCAGAAAACACAGACAGCTGCTGATGTCTTCATTGTATTTACTGATAACGAGACTTTTGCTGGAAATACTCATCCTGCAACAGCTCTTAGAGAGTACAGGGAGGTAAATATACTTCTGAGTGCTTGCAATTGATCAGTGCAGTACAAAATATGTCACTGCTGTCCATGTTTTAGAGACTTAACAAGTTGTGGCTATGTGAAGTAAATAATTTATACAGTGTTAAAAAAAATTATATTTTCTACTTTGAATTAGTGGAAATAATTGTACATAGTTAATGACACTGAATTACTAAAAGGATTTGTGATTAACCTACTCTGCTTTGGCATTCAGGGAATATGAATTTCTGCATTCTATATGATTGATCTAATAAGTTCTAATACAAATAAGTTAATTGTTGGAAAGTTCTTAAATTTATTTCTCTGAGCTCAGTGTTACTGTTTAACTTGGATCTCTGCATTAGATTCCCCCAGACTATTAATGAAGTAATGAAGGTAAGCCTGTAGAGAATGAGGTGATAGTATCCTGTGAAGAAAGTTCTGTACATTTCAGAGGGGCTGTGTAAGCTGTGTAGCTTCAATGTTTGGAAATAGAACTAACAAAAATACCTTCTTGCCAGCACATTGCTATTAAAACTATGACTTGAACAGCAATCTTTCACGCTTTAAGGGAAGTGTTTTTAAGTTAATATACCTTAAACTACCAATACAACTGTGTATGGACGTTGTCATTTGAATCATATTCAGTAATATGAAATTAATACCTAAATCTTTAACTTGTGTGGTGAAACTCTGGCAGAGTTATTTGTAGAGCTTAGCTCCCGTGCCTACATTTGTGCTTTTGACATGGTGTTTCTGTACTCTGATCTTTCTAAAAGTTGCTTTGCTTCACCTTACATGTTGCTAATCTACAAATTTGGCTCATGTAGTTGAATTGTTCAGGCCACAGCTGTTTTTGTTGTTTAACCAACATTTGGAAATCCTTGCCTTAGACAAAAATACACTCTGACTTTTATTAGATGATTTATTATCATCAGATCTCAATATTTTCAAATAGCAAACAGTGTTGACATCTGAAATGATCTATGAAACAATATTGCAGGAAAGTTTTTTTTTTTTAATATCCTTCATTGTAATTACTTCATTTTATTTTAATGTCACTGATGTTTCTATTGCAACTTAGTGTTAACAGACAGTCTGCTATTCTTGTCATGACACGTCTGGTTTCTATCAGTTTCTGTGCCTTTTCAGACAATGGCTTACGTAGGCAGGATTGCAAGATTTGGCCTGTGGCATGTTTCAGTTACTGTGCTCTAAAAATATCTTTTTGTTTTTCTTCTAGAAAATGGGCATTCCTGCTAAATTGATTGTATGCGGAATGACATCAAATGGTTTTACGATCGCCGATCCAGATGACAGAGGCATGTTGGATATATGTGGTTTTGATGCTGGAGCTCTGGATGTTATTCGAAACTTCATTTTGGATTTGATTTAATTTTCTAGGCATCTGTTCTTCCCTGTGGGTCCATTGCTGGCAACAGACTTAACCCTGGGAACCCCTGGCCAAATGTACTTTATTAGAATATGGCACATAATATACATATCAAAAATGTTACCTTTTTGTGAGGGGAAAGCAAGAAAAGCAGATGATAAATCACTTTTCTCCTTTTTCCTGTTGTGCACAAATTAAAATAACGGTGGGAAGTTTGCTAAAAGTTACGGGGTTACACAACATGTAATTTAATTTCATTTATAATAGATCATGAACACAGAGATGTTTTCCCCCCACTGCTGCGTGATGGTTGTTTACAAGAATAAATTGATGAATTATTCCTAGGATGGGGCAGGAAAGAAAAGTGGTTTTAGCTTTTTAATAATGTCAGTTTAGCAGCAGGTTAGTTGAGTGTGTTTTTTTTTTTTTTTTTTTTTCTTTGGGCCTTTTTAAAATTTAGGTATTTTTAGCAAATTCCTAAGCTTCAACAGTTTCCATTGTCATACTTTGGGTCTACAAAAACCCATTTTCTGGCACAGGTAAGACCGCGCAACTGTGAAGTATAAACGTTACCCAGTGAAATTTCACACTGATAAACCTGAAAGGGGAAGAGCTCATGCTAAATCTTCTAGCAGGGATATCTGGATTTCTAGGAAAAAAAAAAAGTTCTTAGAGAGGAGAAATTTCTGCAGTTTCAGAAGCACTGTGTTAGAGTTTGTGTGCTTCAGAGAAAATTTTACAGATTTGCTAGGCCTAGAAATGTCTGGGAAACCACATTCAGAGCTTGCTGTGACTTCAGGCAGCAGCAGCATGCTTTTCAGCGAGGAAGATCAGCAAGTGCATGCATCTTAGCCTACTCTTGAAAGCTGAATGGCAACAACCAGAAACAAATAACCATGTTTTCTTCAAAAGAATGTATTCAATGACACGTAAATAATCTTCTTGATGCAAATACTTCATTTTTACAGTCTTTTTGTAGATGAACACTACTTCTGATTTCTTTAATTTAATCTAATGCTTTTCAAAACTACCTCCAGTTTATAGTGACCAATTCTTAATAGCTTTTATGAAATATACAGTTGCCTCGTTCTCAAAATCTTGTTTAGGAAGTGACTGAAACTAGATTTTTTCTTTTTTTCATTCTGATAGTAAGAGTGTGAGGAAAGAAGGAAAAAGCTAGTGAATATCTTACCACTTAAGAGCAGGGACTGATAACAACTTGTGTGTATATGTATTTAAAATGCTGTGTATGTGTTTATAGATGTGTGTGTGGGGGGGAAGTTAGAAGATCTCTTTAGGAGATCGCGATCTTAGAGTTTTTTTCATTGATGGTTTTATCACTTCTCATCAGACATTTTATGTCGGCCTCTTTTGTGATAATTCTATTTTAAACAGTGAATTTGGTGTTAATTTGAAAATAAGTATGGTTTATAAAAATAACCCAACTGTGGTAAATGACATGTAAGACCACATTTTTCTGCCTAAAAAAGCAAGCTTTTAACTGTAAAATTCAAGCTCATATTATACTTCTGATACCTCTAATTATGCCTCCTACATATTGACTATAAATCCAAAGCTGCGGTTCTGTAGGATGGATATCTATTTGGTGCTATCTAAAATGAGATTACATGTTTCTGAAGGTATTCTGCTACAGACTTATACTCTACCTTAACAAATGAAAATGGTAAGGGAGTCCTTTTCTGACACTAAGAAACAACAGAATTGTTTTAAATCCATGTCTTAAAGAGCGGATGGTAGGTGCATTAGTTTTCAGGGAACATGAATCAAGTTACTTCTGGATTTTCACTGCTATTACGATGCAGCTCTGTTAGAATGCTTGAAGAACACTTTGCTAGCACCAGCTGGTCAGGTAACACACAGAAACAAACAAGTATTCCTACAAAAAACTAACAAAATAACACTTTGAGTTTGGAGAAAAAAAAATTGGTCTTTTCCTGTGGAAAAACTTCCTACCAACTGTAGTCTCCTTGCTGAATAAACATAATAAATACAGGGAATGAACATACTTACATGTTAATTATTTCAAGTAAATGCACTGGTTTGGGAAATATTTTTGGTAGTAGTGTGTTTGAAATGAGACAATAGTCAAACAACTGATCAGATGTTTCCTGTTAAGCTAGAGGTGTTGAAAATAACTGATGGCTAAGTATCTGTTGCAAGTACTTTTTCTTATTTGAAGTAGTATTTGTGAAGTAATAGGAAATGTGTTGGACTAAATATGGAATGAGAAACTTGAACTGGTATTTCAAGTAACTTTTGGCAGTTAACTGCATAAATATACTGCAGGTAAAACATTAGTTATTAACAGTGACTGAAATTACAGTAGCATTGCAATGTTGAAAGTGGTTCCAGTTTAAAATACGATTCCTTGAAGTACAGGGAAGGTGAATTTTTCAGTAGGACTTATAGAAAATGTAGCTCTCTATCTGTTGATGCTAGATATAGTTATCTGTGCTGGAGTACATAATATGCCCCTAAATATTTTCCTTAACTCCATATTGAAAAATGTTGTTAGAATATTTTATGCGGTGGCTGTCCAATGTAAAGCTAACACTGTTGAGATCCTGTTGTCATCTGCTCCCCCTTTAAAGTTTGCACAGAGGGAGAACCAAAGTGTTTCAGCTGTCAGCTTACTTTGTGGTGTGCTGACCCCTGTTCCTGCTGTCTTCTTTCTGGGGTTGTTACTGTCTTGTGTTAAGTGGCATAAGAATGATGCTGCATTTTTCTTTTCCATAGGAAAAAGTTAATGGGTTTTTTATCTGCCTGCATGCTGGATTTCAGGAGGACAGTATGACTTATGTGCTATAATACACATTTCTCCTATAAACTGGTAATTCCTAAAATGGTACCTGAACACGTGAAGGGGCAGCAATTGTGATGTGTAATATAATGTGCTCTGATTCTTTTTAAACAAGACCTGAGACAAAATTGTTAAATTTAGGTGATAATTCAATACACCATCACTAACCTGCCCTTTCACTAAAGAGGAGACATGACTTTCTCAATTTGATAGTATCTTTTGCATTGGAGGAACGCTTGGACTAATAAAGCAAATGGGGCTGTAATTGTGCTCTGCAGTTTACCTGTAAAATAGAACAGGAAAGAATTTAAAAATGGTGAAGTTTAGAATAAACACTTAAAGTCTAAAAGTGCAGCTGGGCGAATGCAGGTTTCCTGATACATGTCACCATTAATAGGCTTTCAGTTTGACTGTCATTTCAGTGAGATTCCCTAATAATTCTTAGTCTAAGACATAATAATCTAATAATATTCAGGCACTTTACCGTTAAGGAAAGGATCTAATGGTTGGCAGCACAGCTGAAGTAAAATGTTCATCTATAATGAAGAGCTGTAAGCGGTGGACATCAGAGGGGCAGGCTTTTTCACTGCAGTGATACACTTAAGAATATGGAAGGCTTCTAAATATAATACAATGAGTCACCATTGCGTAATGAATCAAGACAGTTGTGATTTTGACAAGAACTAAGATTCTGTGCCAGGAATTGTATAGCAAGAGAGAGCAGGGTTTGGGATGCTTGTAGAACTTAATTACACAGGGGCTTAATTTGCAGTTTTCTGCGCTTGAAGAAGTCTAAAGGTCAGTCTAGAATAGATACAAAGTTAGTGAGGCTGGTTTAACTGCCCAGTATGCAATGGCTGCTAACAACTGGCTGTAAAGTAACTTGCTGCTTTAAACCACAGTTCAATAATTGTGGGAGCAGGATGTTGAGAGGCTATCCGATAGAGTGTGTGTTCTTGGCTAAAGAAGAACACCAGTCATTTTGGAAATGTATTTTAACAATGGCTCCAACTGAAAAAACACTAGGAAAATATTTTTCTCCATTGGAAGATACTGTTCTTCTTAATCGTGTACCTAACTTGTAGCTTTCATACCAGAAGCACTACTGTTGGTTCCACTGATGTTTGGCTTTGGTATTACCATATTTTCCCATGTCCTGCTTTTCTCTACTCATGTTGGCTTTTTTTTCCCCATCATTCCAATCACTGAGTGAACTTTAGTTTATACTTGAATCTCTCTTTGCTCCATGCTCTCCTCCTCTGTTCTGTTGCCTGTGTTCTGCCTTTATGCCATTGTTGAGCATGATAGCTTAGCTAAGCAACTTATTCCACAACTGATGTCATAGTACTTAATTTTAAAAGCAGGACAACTTTATTTACCTTTCTTTGGTTATATAATTCTCTAATAGAGTATTTAATTTGCTGTATTTGTCAGATCTTTGGTTTTAAAAGTTGCATAAATTACAAAAGTGTCTTTATTCTTTTAAAAATCCAGCCTCTGCTGTTGCAATTAAATGGTACTGTTTTCACAGAATAATTTAAAAACGGCTTCTCAAATGTAAATCTTCTTTTCAGAATTAGTTTGTTGGGTCAGAGCTTTCCATTCCCTTTAATGTTGTCAAGTTGCTGTTACATGCAGAACAAGAAAAACATATGAATGAATCCTCTAGATGAATGGGCAGCTTCTCTGCAATATTGAAAACATTTGAAGAATAGAATGCATAGAAATAAAGCAGAGCACAAGTCACTCATCTTGCTCACACTTTGTCTTGTTTGTTAAGCATTTTGCCAGTTTGTAAGTTTGTTTAGCTGCTTGCAGTGGTTCACAGAGTACAGATAGGTTTTGAGTAACTTTTTCCAATGGCTATTTTGCTGAAATGATAGATTTCATTGCACCACAACACAGTACAGTGTACAATGCTGCCAAGGAAGACTTAAGGGGGAAATGTAAAACAAGGCTGTATGCTGCTCTGAGCTAAGACTTTAACTTAAGCAGAAAGTATGATGTCTTTAAGTTAATGTGCTTAAAGTTGGATTGATGATTTTGATACTGTCAAGTGTGGTTTCTCTGGGTATTTCTGCATTCTAAATCTATATATTTGCATATGTGTACATGGTATGTTGGGACCTTCACAAATGCTTTGTTAACAAATAATGAATGGAGATAGCTGTTTTCCTGATGATACCAGTTTTTTTTTGTTAAGTGCAACTAATTGCAAAGAAATGTCTGTTCCATTATGTTCTCAACTAGAAGTGTAGTTCTACTCTTGAGGAAGAATCCTGTGGAAGAAATGTGGAAGAGCAGATGAGTGCATTCACAGTTCTGTCTGCTTTGTGAAATAACTAAGTTTGCTTCCAGCTTCTTAGGAGCGTGGTATTTGAGCTGGATGAGTGCTTATCTTAAGTATAATTCCTATTACAGAGGATTTTAGGGGGTAATTTTGAACATTCAGATCCTAAGGAGAGAATTATGGTAAGATAAACAGCTTTTGTTCTAGAGATGATTTTCTATTTTTTTTTTTTTTAAAGCAACAGTTTTAATGATTGGCTTTGAATGCCTCCTTCCCCCCCTTTTTTTTTCCCCCAGAGTAGAACCACACTTCAGCTGCCATATCATGTTTAAACAACTTAAACGTAACGTGGTGGCTTTCTGCTATCTGGTAACGAAGCCACCGTCTTGCTGCTACTTTCTATGGAATTACACAAAATTAACAAGAAAATATTTGGATGGGGAGCCTTAATGCAGTTGAAAAGAAGCATAATTAACCCTTTGATTGCCTTAAGAACATGATTTTCTGTAATAAATTGGCACTTGTTGGACTGTGCAGGCAAACAGCATGCTTTCTCAACCATTGGAGCGGAATATTGCCTTAAGTGACAATGCCCTGAGACTTCTGAAATTTAGAACTCGAAGGGTTATTTTAAACTATTGTTTGGGGGCTTTTTCTAACAGGGAACAAAATGAAAAATTTCTTTGCATACCGTGAGTACTTACATTATGGATTTGCAGGCTTTCCAGGTGCACAGTTATTAACCTTGTCAGAAGATATAACTGGCCTAAGAATGATGGGCAAAGAATACTTTGATACCAGCATATGTGCAAAATAAATTCTTCTATTAAGTATAAATTTAGGGAGAGATGCACACTTGTTTGTTTAACTTAATGAGTGTCGTTGTCAAGAATTAAGACTGATGAAATTAGAAAAAATAAGTAGTAAATTGCAATGGTGAAAACACGAGGTCAGTGTGTTATCTCTAATTACATGAATTAAAGATGCACAGTGCAGACCAGCTGCATACTGAACACTTTCTACAAATAATATTATTTAAATTTATTTCAAACCTGCATCCCAAAAAGGAAGCTGTCAAATTCAGATGATAGTCTTGCAATCCTAGTTAGCTAAAGATCAGTGTAGAGCTTTTGTTATCTTGAGGAGGGATTGAATAGAAATCCTTGACTAGCATTTTTAGTCTAAACTGTGCATCTTTAGTACTGTAATGGTCTCTTACTAAAGAAAGAAGTTTTTACTACTGACATATGAGCTTTCTTGAAATAACCAAGTCTTGGCATTGGTTGGTCTGGCTTTGGATGTACATTTTACTGAAACTATTGAATTTAGGTTTTTTTAGACATTTAACTGCAAGTTAATACTGCTAGTAAATTGCATTTTTGACTGTAGAATATAAATACTAAATAAACTCTATGCATATTGGACTCATTGTGTGTGGCCTTAAGTGTCAAAATAGCATTGAATGGTTCATAACATGGTCTGTAGCTGCAGATTAGGCACAGGTGATCTGGCTTACACCTCGAGGCTATTCCTGAATGACAGTATATAGACTGGTACTGCAGAGTAAAGACTTACACGGTGGTTACCTCATGTTCTAAATGTTCTAAAATGACAAGCATCTTCTCCCTTTTTACTGCACCAATTAAACTTCAGTAGTGAGGTGATGAGATATTGAAATTAGAGGGAGGCAAATGAAGTTAGACATCCTGCACCCTTCATATCCAGGCCTGGCACAAGAGAACAGCCCACTGCTGCAATATGTCTGCTTCCACAGACATATGACAAAAGAACTAAAAGCAAGTTGGCTGGATTTGGAAGACTTCTGTAGATCTTCAGCAGATCTTAATGTATTTCAGTACTATCAAAACCTAGCTGGTTTTAACATGATAACTGAGCTGTTTGCAAGCCTGGGTAGCTGAAGGTTTTGTTGGACTCTGATCAGATTGAGTGATTATGAAAGGCAATGAAGAAACTGACTCACTTCTCCTACTCTCAGCTTCCATTAAAATGAACAATGGATGTTGCCACTGGGCTTCCTTGACTGATTCCATGTTTGTATAACTTGTTCCCATAATTACAGTTAAATAATAAACAAAATTACAATGGAATTTGCACAAAATACAGCGTTTCAATACTGTTAAAACACAAAACAAGTGCAAGTATAGGTACTGATTTTAATAGGAGGCAAAAACACTTGAATGAGTAGTACAAGTAGTGTAGAAGTAGCAGAACTTTCAACAAGTTTTACACAGCAACATCACTACAACTTCGTTGCTTCATAATTGCTTTGTGGCCCCCTACAGAGCCATTGTACTGACCATGCAGTGCAACGGTGGGAACAAAACCAGAAATGAAACTTATGTGCAGAAAACAAGTAAAAACCACCCAGGCACTAAGATTCTTAACAACTTTTAACTCCTGTACAGTTGATAGTGTGAGGCATATTATGAGGATGTAACAAAAATGACATGGTTATCTTAGACCTGGGTTCCAAGAGATACATAATGTTAACTGCCACTGTGGTTGTGGTAAAGCTGAGGCAAGAAGACAAATTTGTCAGTTCTGTGAAGTCTGTGTCAGAGAATCACTTGAGACTCAAAAAAGCACAGTCTGAAGCTGCTTAAGCCCAGCTGTTGCAGTACATCTTAGTGATTTTTTAACTTGTCTGAATTTTTACCCATTTTATATAAAAGATAATTAAGGCTAAATAGTAGTTCCAGAGTTTGTTTTCACTTGACACTGATGAATTAATGGGAGCAGCTTGCCTTCTTCATGAAGTCTTTGAGTATCTGTAGCACCTCCAACAAAAGTCCCATTAACAAACACTCTTGGGACCTGTCAGGAATGTGAAATTTGCATTTGTTACTTCAAATAACAAAATCTAAGCAAACACCATACACATGCAAGCACTGTTCTGTGTTCATACAAACTACAGTCTCATTGTGAGTGTATGTGTGTGAATATACACATATGAAATATTTACATTCTTAATATACAAATTCATGTTTCAATATTATTGCATAACTTATGTTTACAGAAATTGAAGACTTTGTTTATGTGTTCCTCTCAAAAGGAAAATAAAATCACTATATGGAAGACTGTAATAAATTTTTAAAATTTGAGTCAGGCAAGGCTACATAAAATTAAGACATAAACGTGTTGTACACAATGAAGTGTACGTGCAGATGAAAACTGAGTTTGATACTTACATGACCTTAGTAGCATTACAGAAAACAACACCTCTCAGACCTGAAGAGGAAAACCAAGCACAGAACTCTCTTGCAGTTCTTGCTTTTAATTTCAGAGCTTGTATCCTAGATTTACTTGGCCCACCAAAAATTAAGACCTCCAGATGGCTGTAACCCATAGGGAAAATGTGCAGTGTAAATTCTTCATCGCCATATTACTTGCAAAAAAACCCATACTTACTGTTCTGCCACCCGTCATCTGTTCAAGAATGTCTTGGAACTGGCTTCCATTTTTATTCACATCCAGTTCTACAGCTGTGTAATCGACGTTTAAACCCTCAAAAAGTTTTTTTGCCATTCTGCAGTAGAAGCATGTTGTTTTAGAGAAAATCACCACGCAGTTGCCTGAGATTACCTCCTATATATTCAAAAGAACATTCAAGTTAGTAAGTTGGTGTATTTTAACAGTATCCAATGGGTATGAAAACAAGCAGCAAGCTACCAATCTGCTACTACAGCAACAAACTCTTGGGACGGGTAACTTTACAAGGTTTAAACCCCAATACTGCGAGCAATACTAAGTTTGAGGATCACCTGTTACCTGGATCTGATTCACAGCAGCAGCATCAGACAGCTCGACAGAGGTGGGCAGCCTATTTCCCATTCTAAAACTGAAGAGAAATTTAAGTTTAACACACGACACGTTCTGCAGTCCTCAATTTAAAGGTTAGCTTCGTACCATTTTCTTTAAACGGAATTCCTCCGTGAGGTGGGAGCTCACAAAGCCCGCAGTACGGCAGTTCCTACGCGCCTTACCCTGCACTGCCGGTTCCCTCGCGCAGGCAGGAAGACGGAGATTAACAGCCTGCTATGAGCTGTGAGATCACCCAGACCCTCCCAAGAAGTGATACGGGCTGCACCCAGCTCCCCCCACCCACCGGCCCGTTCCGCCGCCCCCTCCTCACAGCCCCCAACCCACCGGCCCCGCAGGCGCAGCGCCCTCTGCAGGAACATGGCGGCCGCCAGGAAGGGGCGGTGCTCTCACGCAGTCCTCACGGCGGTCCGGTACCGCTCTCAGGCTCCTCCTCTCAGCACCGCCCCGCAGGAAGCGCGGCTGCCCGGCGCTCTGCCTGTGCCCGCCGTCCATCGGGCAGCAGCGGTGAGGGAGGCGGAGTGGCCGTTATGCTGTTAGATTCTGAAGCCAGTTATAAAGCGTTATTCGGGCCCGCGCTTGCGCCCGCACCTCCGTTTTCCGGGCCCGGCAGGTCGGTTGCTATCAGGCGTTCGACGCAGGCAGCCCAGGGCCTGGCGGCCGACGGCGGGGTCCTTCCTCGGCTGGCGGAGGGGCCGGGCCGGAGCGGAGCGGCGGCGGCCGGCGGCTTCGGGCGAAGATGGCGGACGTGCTGAGCGTGCTGCGGCAGTACAACACGCAGAAGAAGGAGATCGTGGTGAAGGGCGACGAGGTGATCTTCGGCGAGTTCTCCTGGCCGAAGAACGTCAAGACCAACTATGTCATCTGGGGGTGAGCGGCGGGGCCAGCGGGGCGGCGGGTGGCCGCTGTGGTGAAGACGGGGCGGGCCGGGAGCTGGGAAGAAGTCGCCTCGAAGTTGCGGGAGGCGGCGGCGGAGCGCAGCGCACGGCCGGGAAGGGCCGTCCTCGGCCTCCCGCAGCTGGCCGGCGGCGAGGCCTGGCCGGGCCGGGTGCCGCCGGACGGGGTCCGGGCTCGGTGTGCGGCCGGCGGCCTCGGGGACCGGAGGGCTGGCGCGGTGTGGGGTGAGAGGCGCTCCTCTGAGAGCTCCGGGTGCCATTCGGCCGCCTGCGGGTGGGACCGGCGCAGTGCCCTCCTCGTACGTGCGCTGTGCCTACTGCGTAAACGGTGCTGCTAGGCGTAGTGGGTCTTGAAGAAAAAAAGAGTTTTTGGACCTGTTGAACTTGGTTTTGATAGCGCTGTTTACAACACATGAGGTTACTTCCTCTTTTTTCTCCATTGAGCGGTGATATAACATAACATCCACGCTGGAAGGGCTTCAGTGAGCCTCGTAAAACACAGCCTTTAAAACCGAGGGAAAGTGATGCTTTCTGTTAGATACAAAGTGCTGCCGAAGTACTTTAAAACATGATAGAGAAGTAGAGGAAACTGAAAGATTTCTCAAGCAAACCCCTTGTTGTTCAGCCCGAGAGCAGGGAGAGCAGGGATTTGTTTTGTTCTTGGTGTTATGATGAGAATATTAGTAGTGGTGCAATGTCCTGATTTGTACTTCAAGAGAGAAAGGAAACTGAAACTGTTCCCTTAGTTCATAGGCAGATTAATTTGTTTCAACTGGCTTTATTTTGCTCACAGTGTAGAACTAGAATTGTGCTATCTCGTTATCTGTTTCAAGCTCTCAGAAACTTGTTTGGGATTTAGTTGCGCTTTCTGGCTGCGAGGGAGATGCTGGTAAGTACATAGGGAGGAAGAGAAATATCTGCATAAGCAGCTGAGCTTTGAAGTCCTTGACAAATTCTCGTTCTGTTCTGCTGAGTAACTCTGGGCAGCTAGGGTGTTTTCCTTGCTGCAGTTTGTCTTTCTGAGCAGTAAGGAGTAAAGGCTAACTGGACGGACAACTTTCATCCCTGTTCTGTAGGAACACAGAAGCTGATATGCAAACCGAACTGTTAATGCTTAGGAAAACTTGATTTGGGCCTGTGAGTTATTACCAAAAGATAAGAAGACAGCGTCTGGAGAGAAAAACTTTACTATGCGCGTTAAGGTGGCTTTATCTATATGGAGGAAGGATTGGGGGTGAGCAGAGGGTGTGCGTAGCTGAACAGAAGCAGTAGCTTTGTAACAGCTATGTATTTCCTCTTGTCTTCTGACAGATTTTAGAGATATCTTTTTTTTTATCTTGGTAGATTGTAGTTCACACTCAAGAAGATGGCATCTGAACTTCTGGTAGCATCAGACTGCTACTGATGCAGAGCATTTCTTGTGAACCACGGGTACTTTAAGTCCTTGAAACAAAGGTGTAAAAATGAAACCAGTTCTACAAGCCGTGCTGAGCAGCTTTGACACATAGTTTATGAGCTGTTAATTTATGTAATTTCAGGGTCATACATGGAACATCTTCAGGAACTTTTCAGATTCAAAACCTCTAATATCCTCGATCACTTGGGAGGGTCCAAGCTGTGCTTGCAGTTGTTGTAGCTTAATCTTTCATGAGGCAAATACGACTTCCATCTTAGGTGTCTACAGCGTGGTTGCTGTAATTGCATCTCTACAATCTCCTGCAGTCAGGAGAGAGTAATCTAAGTCTGAGTAGCAGTGGTGGCATTCTGTCCCTTCTAGAATTAGAAGTAGTCCCAGTAGACATTTAACACTTGCTCCCTGAGCATGGAGCTGGCAGAAGCCAGCAGTGCTGCGGGTATGCTGAGCTGCCCTGCACTGCCTGCTCTCCCTGCTGGCACCAGGGGCTGTCAGCAGTGCATTGCTCTGAGGAATGGTGCTGCTTGAAAAGCAGCCTGAGAAACATACAGAGGTTCATTTTAATCCAGGTTAGTTCCCAGATTGAATCCGCGGAACATAACTGAATAGTTCTGAAGGCGTGTGTTTTGATTTAATGCTTGACTTCTGGCTGCATAAGAGTGAGTATAGAATGAGTTTCAAAACCAAAAGCAGGAATCAATATAACAGAGCGCCTTAGCTGCCTTGTTTACCCATCAGAGGGATCATATCCACATCTGAGAAATTTTTAAACAGTGAGCTGTTGGTTGTGGCTGTTATAGTTTGGAGGGTGCTCTGCATGTCTAGTCTTGTGGTTCTGAGGATTATCACTTTCTGTCACGGATAGGATGCAGGCCCTTATGCTTTCAAACACACAAGAAGAAATAGAACAGTTAAAGGATGAGTGAACTCCTGTTGCCCAAAAGTTCAGTGTGAATGCATGAACTGGAAATACATTTGTGCCATTAAAACTAACCAGGTGAAACTTTCTCTTCTGCATTATGTACATCTCTTCTGCTTCAGTTTTTAAGCTGGAGTTTAATGGGTATTGAGAAATTGAGACTTGCATATTTAAAAAACAAACAAACAAAAAACAAACAAACAAAAACAAAAATAGTAGTGCTGGACTGACAAGGTCTGAAATAATTGATATCATTATTAAAAAGGGATAAAAGGATTATTCATTTCTTTAGCTATTCTGATGTTGGTTAATTGAGTGAAGTAAGCTACATTCATATCAGCAAGCTTTTAGCTCTCTGTTTAGTGAGCAGGTTCTCTGTGGGAAATCTGAAAGGATCACAGTGTGATGCTAAAATGCCAGTTCTGACTTCTGTTATCTCCTTGCTGTACCCCTGCTTGTCCATCTGACACTTTGCCTTGAAAACTGCCCTCCTAACAGGACACCCCCAACAGCCATGCCGAACGTGGGCTTTTCTTGCAAGTGGTGGAGTACCAGTTGTGCACTGCTGAGCTTGGGCAATGCCTTTGGCATTGTCATACTGGCCTCTTAAATTAAGATATAACCGCACAGCATTTGCCTCCCAAATAATGCCATTCACTGCTAGGTAGTGCAAATAAAAATTTCAAGTAAGTGAACAGCTGGACTTCCTGTATAGTATTCAGAGGCTGTGATGTGCTTCAGAGGTGTAATAACTTAGTCTGAAAGGAGAGAACCTGAAATGTGCATTTTTAAAATGAAGCAGCAACTGTGGTACATGGTTCTGAAGTGTAGCGTGTGTCAAGTCTGCGTGGAGGAAGCTTTCACTTCTAGCAGTGCTTTAAGTGTGTGTGCCACCTGATCAGAGATAACAGTGAAACAATAACAGCCAAACAATTCCTTGCAAAGTAACCCAGCTTTGTGGGCTGTAGCTGTTCAGCCAGCTTTTGGTTTTCTAGCAGTTGCATGGTTTCTGAGTCTCATCCCTTTCCCTGTGCTTGCAACAAAATACAACCCTCCCCTCTGCCGTGCACATATGCAGGCTAAGTTTTTGGAAGGAACAGAGATAAAAAGATCCTTTATTCTACTAATTCTAACAGTATTTTGAAATATTTTTCTCTCTGTTAGTAAAGGTCTGTTTGTTTTCACTCTGAGGTTCATGTTGTCAACCTTCCAGTTCTGTGCTAAGTGAACAGTATGTGATGTTCATTTGCAGTTCAAATGCATTCTTCTGCATATCCCAGAAAAAGTAGACTGTTCCTTTGATAATCAGAGGAGTAAACATGTTTGAGACAGAAGAGAATACGGTTTTTTAAATCTTGCCTGTATGCTGTACAACCTATCTGGCTCTTATTTTGGACAGTTTTTATAATGCATTCAGTAAGTAGGCTATAAGAACACGTATCTGTTACCAGTGTTTGTTAGCACGATCAGGAAATAGCCTGATGTCAGTTCAAAAAGCGAGCAGTAATACTGTTATGTGGAAAGGAGAGGACTTTTGGGGTGGTTAAATGTTAAAGTCTTTGTTTCTTGACTTTACAGGACAGGGAAGGAAGGTCAGCCCAGGGAATACTACACTTTGGATTCTATCTTGTTCCTCCTCAATAATGTGCACCTTTCACATCCTGTTTATGTCCGTCGTGCTGCAGTAAGTAGACAATGCAGAACTTCATTTTGTCCTGTTTGTCTGAAGTAATGTTTGCACGGTTATTTTCAGAGAATGACTGTAGTGTTTAACTGTCTGAATTTCCCTGGAAAAGGGGAAAAAACTATGCAACCAAGTATGTGTGTATTGAAAAAGTCCTATTTATTTGCAAGTGTAAAATGAAGGAGGAAAGAGGCTGTCCTTCATTTTAGAGCAAATGTCGGTTCATACTGTGTAGCTGGACATCCTCTAGATAGTGACTGTATTTTTTTTGTCTTGATAGCTATGCTTTCTTGTGATGCAGGTTACATGTTCTTGTCTTTGTGTGAATGAGTGGTGTTCAGTAAAAGGGAGAAATCTTCATCAAGAGGCTTTGTAAGGAAACAACTGTCTAATGTTGCGTCTGCTCTCCTTTCAGACTGAAAACATTCCTGTGGTAAGAAGACCTGATAGAAAAGACTTGCTTGCATACCTAAATGGGGAAACATGTGAGTGATGAGTTCTATTAAACATATTTATTGGATTTAAATTGTGATCAGTTTGTAACTTAACTGAATACGTTCAGACTTTGCTAACAAGATGAGGTTTTCTTTTTTCTCCTCCGTTTTGTTCTGAACTTAAATATTTTTATGATGCATAGATAGGAGCTGTGTTACTACAATCATGTTCAAACTGAGTTACTTTTCATAGTTTTCTTAACATCCTTTGCCTGATAGTTGTGCTAGAATGCTCAGTGTTTGTATTTTGTTCTCTTTAGACTGTGGGAAACTTTCAGTAGTTTCACATTGTTTTTAATGCAATAAGTGTGTGGGATAAAAACTTCAGCATAATAAAATGTATCAAATCACTGCTTTTTCAGTCTGGAAGATTGTCCTGGTATTTAATCATGTTAAAATTTCAGTTGCCAATAATCAGAGAGAAGAGGTTTCATTGTGACTAGAAGATAAATATGACCTAGTTTTACAAGTCATTCTGTACCATAGATGACCTTCTGTTTGTTGCAATGAGGTAATTTCTGTAATAGCAACAGTAAGCTTTTTTTTATGTTTTAGAGGGGCCCCTAGGATGCCTGTCTTAAAAAAATTAGATGAACCACTAGTTCTTAATTGCAGGTTATACGTAACTATTTTAGCAATTGTTTTATTTGGTGCCTTATATGCACGTCATAGAGTTAGTTGCTGATTATTTGATGTTGGAAGGGACAAGAGTCATGTGATGCTATTCAGTCTCCTTTTTGAAGAAGAGCCAAATGACCCTGAATAATCTGATCTTAACTTCATGTGGAGTCAGATTTTGGACATATCTGGTTCCAGTGTTTGACCAACTTCACTAATTAGAATTTCCGCTGTTGAGGTTTATCTGCTGTCCTTCATCCTTTTATGCTGAAATACTTTAGCAAATGTTTTATACTTAAATGAAATGTTGTTTGATTTCAGCAACGTCATCAAGCATAGACAGAAGTGCTCCACTTGAAATTGGTCTTCAACGTTCCACTCAAGGTACAGTCTAACTAGAAAGTAATCTCAGTACTCATTTTATGAAAGTCTTCTACAATACTGCATTTTTAATATCCTGTTTTTCTTGTAGTTAAGAGAGCAGCAGATGAAATATTAGCGGAAGCAAAGAAGCCAAGAATAGAGGTAATAAGATTAGCTGTTTCCAAAACAAATCTGGGGAAAAGGAGTGTAAATGATAGTACAGTTCAGCTGGTCTGCCTGTCCTCTGGGTGCGAGTGTTACTTCTGTTAGCATGTACATGAACTGGAAGGAGTTAGAACTTACAGGTTTCAGGCCTCTGGGTTAAACTTGGAATTTTAGTTACTGGATGTATGTTGTAGTGTAAAAGGGTAAAGTCTGACCTTGTGTTTATAAGTACTAATTATATTATGATCTGCTTGCTAGGAACCATGCAATTGGAATCTACTTGCTGTTTAATGAGTAATTACTGCCATTTGTGACTTGCTGTTATAACTTAAAAGCCAATCTTATTAATGCTTACTTATTTATCTGCTCTTTTAGTTTCTTTATAGCAGATATAACTGTTGTCCCTGTGATTTACATCATTCATTACTTAAGACAAAGCTTCAGAAAACAATAAATCTGAAGTAAATCTAAACAGTTTTCTGAAGCTTTGTCTTAAGTAATGAATGATGTATTTCCACAAGAGCAATGTGTCTAGATATTACACACACTATTACTTGATTCTGCCTGATTTTAAAGGCTTTGTTTTTATCAATTATTTTTTAAATACGTTCATCCAGTTGTCTCCTTGCTGATAATTCTGAGTTATCTATTCTGGCTGTATGTACCTCCGGAGTGTTAAGGCTTTAGGTTTCTTCTTGGAGTTAAGAATTACTGAAAATAATTGTGTGTTTAACTGTGTCTGCATAAGAATTTGTAAGAAATTTGGGCATTTGTAATGGCATACAAGCACATGATTGCTCTGAGGTGATGTATCGTTTGTAAAATGAATACTAGAGTAAGTTATGCTTGGAAATCAAGGTAGACCTTCTTAGTTTTTTTAAAGTATTCTGAATAGTTTTAATTCTACTTTTGTTTTACTGAAGACAATACACCAAAATTAACCATTACTGTTACTGCTAGGATGAAGAGTGTGTGCGCCTTGACAAAGAGCGGCTGGCAGCTCGATTGGAGGGGCATAAAGAAGGTATCGTGCAGACAGAGCAGATCAGGTAGGGATACTTGAATTTCCTATGGATAACATTTAAATAAAGGGCTGATAACAAGTGTGTTACTTTAGACATATGGTCTTTATTTTGTCTGGCTACTCGCAGTGATAGCCTGCACTCACTCTTTTGAGATGCTATAATCAAAAATTGTATCTTGAGGGGGCAAAACTTCATGCCTGGGAATAATACTCCTGTTCTTGGGTGGAAGTTCAGATGTCATGGCATGAAGTACCATGGTTTGTATTCAGAACAGTTGCCTCCTGTTAACTGTCTCCTTTTCAAACTGTACCAGTTACCCTTTCTTCTGCCATGGTATTTATTCAAGGAGTCTAAAACAATCAGGAGAGCTGCAAAGGAAGTCTTATGAACTCTCTGTATTTCGAAATAATAATAATAATAATCTTGTGTTGAGGAGGACTGTGCAGGACATTGCACATTGCAGGACTGTATCCCAAATTAACAGGGCCTCTGGCTCCCTGCAGAGGTGAGCTTGTTTCTACTGAAGAGGCAGTAAGTTCCAGAGGACAAAGTATTGTCATTGCCTTAAGTAGTAATCAGTACTCAAGTGATTAAAAATTTGCCTGTTAGCTTTTTTTTTTTTTTTTTCAGTTGTATGTATTCAGAGTTTTGTAGAGAATGACAGCTGCTTTTGTGTCTGACATCACATATTTCCCAAGCCAGACTGAGAGAAAATGAAATTATTGCAAGACCTTGTTAATGCTAAGAATTTGGGGCTTAGTAGGTAGTAAGGCTTAGAGATACAAGGCTCTAGCAGCTCATTTTCAAATATCTAAATTCTGAAGCTTTGAGGTAAGTATAGTTGTTACATTTTTTTTTGTTGTTTGTCAGCTTTAAGAATGCAAAATGTGAGTCACACCTTACTTGCAGGAAGCACAGGAATGTGCATTAACATCGTATTTCATCTGTGTTAGATTTTTCAAATCACTAGTTTCACTTGATAGACTGTCTGCTTTCTTGAGAAATTCGTTTCTTGAGTATAAACAAAACTGTGAATGTGTATTTATCCTGTGCCAGGATTAAATTTACCAGTTAGACTTGCTACAACTAACGTAGCCAAGTAAATTTAATCACCTTTAAGAGCAGCAACTTTGTCATCCCTATGTCTTCTATAGGTATACATAGAAGGTAACTGGGAGAGGTGGGTGAAAGGGAAAGAGGGGGGGAAGGAATAAAACAGATTTTATTGTTGCAGCTGACTAAAGAGAGCCTAAGAATGTATGTTGTTTTGTGGAAGGTGATAATGTGGATGTTAGCAGGAATGTGTCACATCTTTGATTTAGAATATGAAACAGTGCTGCAGTGAGGATTACTGAATATTGTTCGTAGTTACTTTGTGTTCTGTATTTACAGAGGCTTAATATTAATGCAGAGAATTTCCTTTTTAAAAGTGCAAGTGACATTCACAGGCCATTAGCTTGGAGTGTGTGCTTGTCACTGTTGCAGCAATGCAGAAAAGTTCCTTATCCAGTAGCTTAGTCATGTAAGGAAGTAGAACACTTAATACAATAAATACTGGTTGTGAAGCAATGTGATCTCAGAAAAAAACCCATGCACAACTGAATCAGATATATGTAGTTCAGCAACTGAATCAGATATATGTAGTTCAGCTTGTGCAATTCAGTGCTTTTTATTGTACAGTTTACCTGGAAAACAATAGGGCTCACTGTTTGGCAACCAAATCCTACTGTGTTCACAATTAAAAGCAAACAGACAAAGGTATTGGATTGAGCTGAGCTTCCTCACATAGAGTTTAGTGTGGACAAAGTTACTACCATCTGTTTGTTTGGCCTACATGCTTTGTAAAGGTAACAAACTTCCCTGTGCTCAAGTCCGCATAACAGAGCTTCGACCTAAACTTGGTGTAATGCTTCCTAAGTCTCAGAGCATCCAGGGTTTGACTGACTACACACAGAAGTATAATTTGCTGTAAGAAGTTTGGAGTTGAAATTCAGATGACGTTATAAATGGAAATGGTAGAACTGATGCTTTACATTTGCACTTTTTATTTCTGCGTGTAACAGTTAAGATATTATGATGGCTTTTTTTTGTGCTAATACCTGTATGGAACCTTTGTGTCAGAAAAAAAGGATTCTAATGCCCAAAACATTGTTCAGGCTTGTATAATCTTTAGGTACACGTGAAGTGACTTCTTATGGCATGGACATAAACTTTAAGCAGCAGGAAATTTCACAAATTCTTTCAGAAGAATTGTTTGTACTGTTACTCAGTCTCTTCTGCTATTTTTGCTCATTTAGGTCCTTGTCAGAAGCCATGTCAGTGGAAAAAATTGCTGCTATCAAAGCAAAAATCATGGCAAAGAAAAGATCCACTATCAAAACAGATCTGGATGATGACATAACTGCTCTTAAACAGAGAAGTTTTGTTGATGCTGAAGTGGATGTAACCAGAGATATTGTCAGCAGGGAGAGAGTATGGAGGACAAGAACTACAATCTTACAAAGCACAGGCAAGGTAATGATGTAGATATCAAACTATTATTATGATCCAAATGACAAATTGCATTTTCTCTTTTCTTTATCTCTAGTCTGTTAACTATAGATGACTGGGACGATTATGCTGAGTGTTTTAGGTAAAGGCAAGCAAGAGGGCTGTTGGCACAGTTACAAAAAGACTTTGTTCTTTCCTCATTGCCTTAAAGATATCTTTAAAAAAAAAAAAAAAAAACAAAAAAAAAAACACCAAGTGATCACAAGTACCTGCAGTGTGAAATGGGAAGTGGAGTGTTACTGGGAGAAGTAGCCTTGTACATACAGCTGTGGGAACTGTTGGATGATAAAGTGAACAAAACCAGAAAGTGATAGCATGATGAGGCTTTCCTGTATATTTATGTTCCTTAAGCTCCTTTAACTGAGGTCTTCATCTGCACTTGGTTATGTGCTGTCCAGAGCATGGCTGCAAGCCCAGCTGATGGCTGAGGGCAAGCTTTCTTTATTGCAGGCACTTGAGACTGAACTTCTTGAGGAAGTAGTATGTCAGTTTGTAAAAGATTGCAGGTTTCTGTTTTATGCAGGTGATTGATGAATTGTATCCTTTGCCTTTCTGCTTTGTATCCTTGCCTTTCTAGGAATAAGTTGCCAGTTTTTCCTTGTCATATTTTCAAATGTTCTATATAGCAGTCATTTAGACAATGTAGTCTTGTGGCTTTAGAGGTAGAATAAATTTCTGAGGTGAGAGGTAATCACTAGGTACCTGATACATTCCTGCATGCTACCTGCTGTGAGTGCTCTACTGTTTGTGAGGTTTGTAGGAATCTCACTACTGCACAATTAAATGTAAATTATTGTGATAAATTGATAAAAACCATAAACACTTCAATCATAAGAAATATGGGTTTTGAAGGAACCCTGGGCAACTTTTCTTTGTGTAGTGAATAAATCATGGTGTTTTAGCTTTATGTGCCTTCCAAAGGAGTCTTGCAAAGATGACAGGTAAAGGCTTAGATGTTTTATCCTAGTATCCCTGTTGTAATAGTGAGGTGAGATGAATGAGTTTAGGCAAAACCTAGCAGAGACAAGGACAGAGAGCAATCAAGTTAATTATGGGACTCCAGCATGGAGTTCCTCTGAATAGACTGAGGAAAATCATGAGGCGTAACAGCTAGTCCTTTTCTCTGTTTGGACAGAACTTCAGGAGTGTTGATAGCTTGAGCAAAAACCATCAAATGTTTATATTTCTGTACAAGAAACAGTCGGACTGAATAGGTGGGGAAACATCACTTGTTACCCATAACAGTAGCTTTATTCCAAAATTGCTTGGGGATTTTGTTCGTAGTTTGAGAGGGTTTTTCCTTTGTTCTTTTTTTTTCTTTTTTTTTCCCCCTCCTTTATTTATTTTTTAAAGTGTCTTTGTAAAGAACTTCTAAGAAGTTAAATAACTCACGTGGGTTCTCTCAGGCATGTCATTCCTTATCTACTTGCCTGTTCTTTTAAAAAACTTTTGATCAGGGAAGCATGGCACCAATCTGCAACTGCTCCTTTGGCTTTTCTTTGTGATATGTGACTTGCTTATGTGCCCACTAATTCTTTTTCTTGTAACTTTTCAATATCAGCTTGATACAGATTTATCTGCAGTCTCTTGAATCCTCCTAGATGTTTTAAAATAAAGTTGACTTGAATAGTAGTTTGCCATGTAGTGTTTAACTTCAATATCTGAATTCCTTTAGCACTGCTGTGGTAAAGGTGACAACTTAGGAGCATTCCCTAAAAATTAATTTAATTGCTTCTTTTAAAAAAAATCATTGTCTGAAACAGATCTCAAGCTGTCTTCTCCACAGAGAATTTACGTGTACTTTTCATGTCCTCAGTAATGTGCATATATGTAGAGATGGTTTAAGATGCAAAAGGAAAATGCTAGGCAGATGAAAGCACAGCTCAAAATCTGTTGTCCCTAGGTTTTGGGGAGGTTTCTTCTGTTTTTGCTGTCTTTAGAGAAAGCAGTGATTCCTTCAGCAAGATGTTCTTCGGTGTTCTATGTATGTCTCTAAAAAATTGTCTTGATGCTTGCATTCTGCCCCATTATATCTGCCTCTAATTATCTTCTAATAGCATCTTTGTTATGTTGCTTCCATTGCTGAAATTAGTGGGTTTTTTTTTAAAGTGCTGAATATGAGTGTGTTGATACTCCTGTTACAGAGTATTCTTCAGAAGCTACATATTAGTGTAGGTACTGTGGGTTAAATAAAGGGTGTCTTTCCTTTTGTGTCTGCTGTGACCAGTTGCTTCAACACACAGCTACTTACGGCAGCTAAAGAATTAATCTCTGCATATCTTCTCAACACTTAGAAGTCTCATGAACACTCAGAAGTTCTATTCTATGCAAATCTCACTAGTTTGTTGCTGTTGAACTGATACTGGCAATATGGCTTTAGTGCTTCACTAATGTCACACACATGGTCACTTGTTGGCTGTCGATTGGTTGACATTCACACATGGCACTGAGCATTTTATAATGCACAACCCAAGTCTTATATCTGTACAGCCCCTTATATTACTCTAATGCTGTATTTGGCTGTGGCATCGTTTCATGACTATCTTTAGCGACCTCACAAGCTCAGTATATTGTTTTTAAAGCTGTACATTCCACCTCATGCATCCTTTTTGTCTATAAGACTTCCAGAACTTGCGTTTGCTTGCTTTTCTTTAACTTCACTTTAGAGCTCTTGATTAAAGTGTTATTCAGTAGTTTCCAACCTGATCTTTTTGCCATTCTACCCTCCTCTGGGAGTAGTGGTTGATTTAATCTCAGGTGGATGACTCATCCTGTTCTGTCTGTCTGAAACTTCTGTTGGCTTTCCCCAAGTCTTCTGGATTTTGTGAATAATGTGACATTTTTATGTAACCATTTTTCAGAGCCAAATTGAATCTGTTTAGCAGAAGGTTTTACTTCCCATTACAGTAGCTTAACTTTAGAAAGGGGAGGATGCATTATGTAGAAGCAACATAATTGCAGGTTTGAGTAAAGGTATGCAACAGTGTTTTACGGTGAGCTGACTGTCTAACCAACTGAGAACTTAGTCTCCCTTATGGTTTCTTTAGCTGCCACAGGTTGTCCTTGCTCTTTGCATAGTCCAATGCTGCTTGTTGATCTTCACAAATGTGAAAACTGGGGCAAGGGAATTGCCATCTTTGTGCTGGAGACAGCTGGGTGTGTTTGGGGAAAAAAGTGGTAGAGGTAAAGGGAGAAGAGGTTTTTTAAAAAATAAATGAAGTCAAAATTAATTTTCAGATTGTTAAGGTGTTGGTGTTGTAGGTGTCTCAGTGTTATTTTTCAGAGTGGTCTCTTGTATGTAGCACGTGATTTGGGATGCTTGCTTAGACTATGTTAGGAGGAAATGAATTGATAATACAGTCGTGTCACTGGGTATGAGATGTGTATCTTGAGGGCAGGTTGAGCTTGTCGGTTTTCATACACATTAAATCAGTTGGAGCTGAAATTGTGAATCTTAAAAGAAAATGCTAGCAAAGCAGAACTTTCCTAACTTCATAGAAAGAACCTTTGTTCATTGAACTGGACATCTTGTCTGGCAGCTAAAAATTTGAATCTTTACGTAGAATGTTTGTCATAATAACTGTTTAGATAATTGAGTTTTGAATTATTGCCTTGCAGGGCTCTCAGTTCTGTGTATCTGTTTCTGGGATAAATGCCTGTTTTGTAAAATAGAGCACGGAACGCTTGGAAAAAAACTTTGCTTAAACTGAAATTGATTCCTTCCTTTCATGTCCTTCCTCTCTCTGTTTTTCCTTTCTGAATAGTCCTTTGATTTTTGTAATCTATGGAAGCAGGCTTCAGCAGTCCTTTCTGAAGCTAAAACCTCCTTCCATCTCTGCTATAAAAGTGTTAGTGGTGCTTGAATGCTATCTGCAGGAATACTAAAGTAATCTAAGCAGGAGTTTCAGCACTCATAGGTATATTGGAAGGGAGAGTTTGTCTCAGTGATTGATGTACTTAAGTTTTCTTCTTGGTTTTGTTTTTTGTCATTAAGCTCCCAGAGTACTCAGAAATAGTTGGTATTATACTTGGTATAAAAGCAGCATGTGACTTAAGTGTGGAGAAATCTTAAAACTGGGATCTTGGAAATGGACTAATGTGAATTTATGACTCTTTGAAATGAAGCAGTGTTCTTTTGGTAATAATATGCTCTGTGCCTTTCTGATTTAAAAAAAACAACAATGTATTCATTTCTTTATCATATATTGTAGACTCATAGAATGGTCTGGATTGAAAAGGACCACAATGATTATCGAGTTTCAACCCACCCCTGCTATATTCAGGGTTGCCCAGCACCAGACCAGGCTGCCCAGAGCCACATCCAGCCTGGTCTTGTATGCCTCCAGGGATGGCAGACTCCTGTTCCAGAGTGTCACCACCACCCTCTATGTGGAGAACTTCATCCTAATATCTAACCTAAACCTCCCCGTCTCAGTTTAAGACCATTCCCCCTTGTCCTATCACTATACACCTTCTTAAACAGCTGTTCCCCCTCCTGTTTGTATGCTCCCTTCAAGTACTGGAAGGCCACAATGATGTCTCCCATGTTGAAAGCTTAAGGTATTGTTTTTTTTTCCCTTTTTTTTTAATAAGTACAAATATGTTAGAGTTACCTTCTCTTGAGCTAGCTCTCCCTAGCTACAGGAAAAATAACTTAATCAGCCCAAGCAAACATGTATAGCAGCTTAGTATAGAGTCAGGATTATTTGAAACTCAGTCCCTCCAGGTTAGTAAGCCCTGAATCACATAATTGTGGGTTTTGTCCATGTAAGATTTTCTTTGTGCATATTAATTACTACATCTAGGTCAGAATTTGAAAGCCAAGGTCTCACTTTTCAGTTTGTGTTGCTTCCTTCCTGCTGAGCGACTGATTTGATTTTCTCTCTGCTTAATGGTTACTGTACCAAAAAATCAAAAGTGAATGTTGTGAATTTTGAAATACAAATATTTTTGTCATTAAAAGGAAGTAAGGCTGAATCAAATGTTTTTCTGTCTTACTACTACTACTGTATATGTTTCTTGTGTGGAAAAAACTGGTTATACAGCAAATATTTTTCCAAGGTTTCATTTTCTTTCGTATAACAGGAAGCCACTTGTTGACGCCAACAGCTTCTTTTAAACCTTCATCTCAATGAAGATTTCATATCTTTACTTACAGTGGTCCTGCCATAATATTAAAGTCAGCTCTACTTACCTGTAGGAAGAAAGGTTGTTGCCGCCGAGTGTACTGCTTCACTCATACTGTGCATTGCTTTGAACAACAGACTTCTGAACATTATTCCTCTCTGGTTTTCTCAATTCATACACAAATTCAATAGCAAGAGCCATAATTTTGACCCAATGTATCTCGTCTTTACAGTGCTCGATATTTCTGATTTTGTGTTATTGTTTGGAAAATATGACCTACACAGATGGTATTTGCACGCGCTATTTTTTTGACAAAGGAATGCCTTTTAATTATAGGCTTGACCCTTTTAACAATAATTGGCACATTTGAAGTAAATGCTATGAGACTTTCTTTGGTTATTTTGTTTCATAGGGTGTTTTTTTTGTGTGTGTTTTGAGCTTTCATAGCAATAAAGTCAGTAAATATTGAAATTAAAATAATTTTACAGCAAGATTAAGATGATGTTTTTAATTAGTATTAACAGCTATGTGGCCTAAGTAAAATTTTGCAAATTCTGAAAGAAATTTTGGTTGTACAAACAATTTTGCTCATGGGCCCTAGGTGGCAGGATTGTTCCACATTCCTGAAATTCACAGTAGTGAATTAATTCAACAGTGAAATTGAACAGGCAAAGATGTGCCGGGTTAATATCTCATAGTGCATTCAAATGGAAGAAAGCTATGGTTTTAAAATGGCTGTGCACAAGTGTAATGGAGTGGGTTTAGTTTCCCAAACTCTACTTTATTCTGTGTTTTGTATTAGCTAAGTGGGAAGGCTGTTGTTTTGCTGCTTGATTCTAACCGATAGCACTGAAAAGAAAAATGGATCAGATTGTGACGATTGTTTTCATATTAAACAATGCTGAGTCTTGTTTTGTAAGAAGGTACCTCCAGTGTGTCAGAAAGTAGTAACCAAATTGTGTTTCCTGAATGAAATTTAGCTTAGCTGTGAAGTTACCTCATACCTGGGCACTTGTTCTGTGATTTAATAAGTAAGTCCAGCGAAGACTGTATTCTTGTATGACATACGCACATAAGAAGTAAATTCAGGTATCTGCAAGTGAGTGTTCAGAACAGATGTAGTTCTCTTCTATCTTAAGGATATTACAGCATTTCATGTTTCCTAGTCAGTCTGGATTCTGTTTCAAATTAGATATTTTGCAGGTCTTTGTTACAGTAAGTTTGCTGTCAAAATCTAGTGAATGAAATATAATACAGACCACGTGAGGAGTGAAACTTGTTACTGAGAACACTCCACAGATACACAGGGCTAATAGCTGCATGTTTTCCATTCATTTTAGTAGACTGTAGTAATACTTCAATGTTTTGACTGGAGAAATGTTATTTGATTCCCAGAGCAGCTTTTCTGTGAAAGGGAGTGTGTGACTTTAATTTTCTTTTTCCACAGCAGTTAGCAAAAATCAAGTGTTATTGATATTTTTTAATATACTCTATCGGACAGCTTAATGTTTTTTTTCCCTAAATTCTGCTTTTGTTAATTGTATACATTCCAATTGCTCCTTACATTGCTGTTGTCCTGAAAGCACAACTAAAGAGACGTGTTTATATTCAGGTGGTCTTTTTTAGCTGTTTGTGTTTCTTGTACCAATCGTTCTGTTGTATGAATGACTGTATTACAGTCTTTACAGGCCAAAAGCATATGGAAAGTGGTTTAAGTTCCATGAAGCCTCTGTATACCCATTAAGCATCTTGTGCTTTTACTTATTATTCAGCAGAAACTTGAGAATGCAAATGGGAAGAGGGGTTACTTCATCACAGCCTAGTATCATCCAAAATCGTATTTCTAGCTGTGGTCTTGTTGAAAAGTTCCTGTGTTAGGAAGGATGTTGGGTCAGAAATGATGGAAATCAGTTACAGTTTCAAAAAGCACAGTACAGAGAACATCCAGAGTTCATGTAACCAGGCTACCTGTATTTGCATGCTTGTGCTTGCTTGCAGCTGTTCCTGAATATTAATCTTGGATACGTTCAACCTTTGAATCTGAGGGCAACTGAGCACGCAATTCTAAACGCAGCAATCTGAGACTCTTCGTTTTAGAATAGCAAGAGGTGAAAATCAGCTTCAATATTTGTGAACAGTTTGTGTGGAAGATACTTAGAGTTTCTTGACATAGGAGAGTGATGCCTTCACTAGAGGACTCTGGATCGAAATTTGTGCTTTACATTTAAGCGTGCAAAAGGTTTTCTTTGAAATATACAGTTACTCCATTGATGTACTATACAAACAAGTTAATTCCTATTAAGTTAACACTAGTGAGAGTTAGTTGACTTGGTGCATGTTAGTCACTGTGTTGTTGAGCAGTGACCTATCTGTGGCCTATCTGTGGCATGACATCTGGAGAATTTATGTATTGTTGCAGGTTTTCTTCAATAATTTGTAAGGATTCTTCCTGTAAGATGATGATTGACTGTTTAGCTGACTGTAGCTGCTGTCCTTGATCCTCTATTGACTACTGCTGCTTTCCATTCCCAGTCTATCCCTAGAGCATGGGTCCAGTATTAAGAGGAATGATGGAAGATGGGAGCTATTAATGTAGAGCTTTATTTAAGTAAACAGCAGAATCCTGATTGTTACAGCTGCTGAAACATTCTGCCTCTTTGGTTTTTTTTGTTTTTTTTTTCTTTTCCCCCAGTGGGATGAATTATTATTAGCTGTAAACATGGCTGGAATTAACAAAGAGATCTTTCATGGGCACAGGCAGAAAAACAGAAGAATTGATGAAATTGTCCTTTTTATACTAAGGATTTTCTAAAGCATTCTTTCTGAAGCGTATTCAGATTTCTTTAAGACCTTATGCAGAGAGAGATGGATTTATTCATGTTTCTGGGCTGTGCACCACATTGGAAGTTTTTGATAATAAAAGTGTTGCATTTGAGATGAAATTCAACTAAATCTGGGTAGAAACTGGAGCACGTTTGTATTCTGAGTCTCTGTTGGGATGAACAATGAGCACTCGGAGGTCTTTCCGCTCCGCAGGGCTTTGCAAATCAGTCAGTACCTGCAATGGATGTTCTGCTTGATTATTTTTTGTCATAATATAATCCCATATCCCCAAACAAGACAATAAAAAGCAAGATGGTGATTTTAGTTTGAGTGCTTGCTAAGGCACTGTTTTTTCTCTGTCTAAATAGACATTATTGGTGTCCTTGAGGGACCTGCATTTTGATGCTGTCAGAGAAAACATCAGCGAGAACACTTTGTAATTCCATGCTCAATAACAACTTCTTTTCAGCAGACTGGAGAATATCCTGTTGTTCTTCACCCTGATGGAAATTGAAGTTTGGTCCAGTTATTTAAAAACTGAGATGCTGAAATGCCCTTGAAAAATTCCTATTTTGAAAATTAAACATAGTTTGAAGAGTATGTAAACCATGTTTTTTAAGAATGAAACAGAAACGTGGAAGCTGGCAGCAGCTCCTCTGTGACGGAAGGATTTGGCTTTTCCACGGGCAGTCTAAACTCTAAATTCCTGTTCTTGTTAATTAATCAGTTTCTTCTCCCGCGTTTTGGAAGACTGAGGAGCTTGTCTTTCCAAGAGATAGTATGTGATGAAGCACAGCAGTGACGGGAATTGTGGTTGTTGTGCTGCTCAGCCCAGACTTCAGGAGAACTCTGAATTTCAAGTAAAAACATGCAGTTAGTTTAGTTTTCCTTAGAACAGAGCTGATTTTGAGTATCTGCATATAATTGATATGCACATGGCTCAAGCTCTTAGAAGGGTATTACCAAGGTTTTTCTGATAGAAAAGAACTTGAAATATGCTTCTGTGTGAGTTCTCTCAGTCTTTATGAAAAGATTTTGTGCAATAAATGGCTTTACCTTCATAAGTGGTTTCCAGAGGTCTCCAGGTGCAGCCCTTCTGCCTTTGAATAAATGGGCAATGTGCTTGTCAAGGGAGCAAGCTTAGAGAAGCTTTGCTTTCGAGATCTCTTTGTGTAACTTCTGCATTTGGTTTGTGATGCTATTGGCCTTAACTGACAACGTTTCAAGATTAGCATACAATGCATATAGACTTATAAATACTTCATATATAAAAATACTTCACATTGTTTTGAAATATTAAAAAATCATTTTCATTAACAAAAATTTTCTCATACTGACACTAGTGACAGTTGTCAGTAATGAAGGGCATTCTGTACACTTGTATTTCTAACATTAAACACCTTAACTTTAAACAACTTAACTTTTCAAGAGTTAAATTAGTACCTACAATTTTGCTTAGAATAAAACAAGCCTATTCATGTGAACAGATGCATGTATTTTAAAAACACTGATTGCTATAACTTGTATGGTTGTGTCCCAATGACTTGGAATTATCTGACAAAACACTGCCTCAAGTTACTACAGTTATTGTCACGGATTGCTCTTAATTCAGACTGCAGTGAGCAGACGGGCACCTTTCAGCATATACGTAACTGGAATTTGTCCTGGAAATCCTTGGTGAACATCTTGTTTTTTAATGTTATTTATTTATTTATTTATTTTTGTTTTGTCTTGCTACAGCAAAGCATGATAGGCAAGAACAGACAAGGAAATTAGTATACTAGCTCTTTGTGAATAGCTTGGTTTAGTTGGTGTTGTAATGATGCCAGTTAGGTTCAGCAATGTCTTTTGAGCATGTAAGTCTTAAGGAACAGAGGTGGCAAGTCTGCCCAGGAGCTGCTTATGTTTGGGTTCTATTACAGCAAAAATAATCAGAAAACTGTTTATAAAACTTGTGCTCTGTCTCTGTTTTTCTACGAGACACTAGTTAACTAAGTGGCATTTTCTACTTGTGTTGGTGTTACCTGAAATAGAGATAGTCGGTAAGATTCACTGATATCTGATAATGTTTTTCAGAACTTTGCCAAGAATATTTTTGCAATTCTTCAATCAGTAAAAGCCAGAGAAGAAGGCCGAGCACCTGAGCAACGACCTGCACCAAATACAGCACCTGCGGTAAGAGCAGCACTTTGGTGGCTTTGGGGGCTGGCACTTCAAATTGAGAGTAGAATGTCTTGTCATTATTAAACACAAAGTTTGTTTTAGTTTCATTCCAGTGAACGAATAATTTCCCAGCACAACTTCGTAGATATTCTTTGCCTTAAGTTACATAGACTGGTATTTAAGGAACTGAATATATTAGCTTAATTTGTTCAGTATGTTCTTGTTACTTACTGATGAAGTGTTAGTGCCAGCTTCTGTATGTATCATACACTAGCGATATTCTGCATCTACTTGGAAAAAATGTATTACATGAGACAACTGCCATTTAAAACAAAATGTTTTGCTGGTTTTTTGACAGATAGGGTAGCAAATGTTTAAGAATCTGGAACATGACTCATGAGTGGGAACAGCTTGAACCAGCTTTCTTTTGCCTGTAATAAATCAGAAGGACAATCTTACAGCTTTATTATTTAAGCTGTCTAGGTATTAGACAAGGTTTGTTCTGTGTTATGATATTTACCGTTAGCCTTTATTAAACATATTCTTGAACTTCATGGCAGTCTGCTGTAAAAGATGTTTAACTTGGTTTATTTTAACTACTCCTGCCTCTAACAAAGGCCTAAATTTATGTGGCCAGGTGAATTTCAACATTTAAGTGTTTGTTTTATGTTGAATTTCACAAATAGTACATTGGACTATTAATATGTCATGCAGAACAGTCACAACAAGACCACAGAACTAAGACATACACAGAAGGAATGAGTTGGTACTTACTGGCACATTTTAGGTACTTGAAAAACAAAGAAAGAAAACCCCACTGTAACAAACAAAAAAAGCAAATGATATCTTTTTTCCACTGAGTTTGGTTTTATTCTGAGGGTGTAACGTATTACTTGCTCAGTCAAGCTGACAAGGTACATACTGTGTGTATGGCTGAACCATGAGTTGTCAGTTCTTTCTTTAAAACCTTGAGGTATTAGAAAAAGATCTATGATCTTACGCAGCTTACAAGTTTTAGCTAATGTGGTTTCTTACTGATTGTTTGAGTTGTCTAAGGTTGTAGTTCCCATCAGTACGTACTTCTAAACTGTTTCTGTAAGTGGATGTTTAAATGCATCAGAAGTTTTCAAAGGCATTTCAAGTCTTACCAAAGTGAACTGAGCTTATGCTTTCAGGCTATTCTGAGTAATAGTTAGTGAAGTTTAAGAACCAACAAATACCTTTTCAGGGTGTTTTACAAACCTCATTTAATCTGTTTTAGGATCCCACTTTACGAAATAAGCAACCTATTCCAGCTGCCTACAACAGATATGATCAAGAAAGATTCAAAGGCAAAGAGGGTAAGCTGATTGATATTTTTCAAAGTAAATAATTATAAATATAAAAATGAAAAATGGCACCAGTGAGTGTAAAGTTAAGGTTGCAGATTGTGTCATTGCTTGTCAAACCTATGCAAAGCCCAAAAAAAGCTGTTTCTGTACCTACAGGTATTTTAAATAAGATTATCTGCTATTTGAATCTGTTATTTCATAGGAATTATTCCTACCGTTTAGGAAGAAAGCTGAAAACTTAAGAAAACAGTATTTTATTTTTGGAAGATTGCATGCAATTTGTAAATTGAACCAAACAAACAACACACCCCCTTACCAAAACTGAAAACATGATGTATAAAATGAAATAGATTGCCTTTCCTCATGCAAGTTGCTGTCAGTTATTGTAAATAAATATTACTAAAGCATGTACCTGTAATAAAAAAAAAAAAAGAGAATGTGCAAAATATTAACTTCCTTCTAGAGAAGATGGAAATAATCCAAGATGAATAAGAATTTTCAGTTGTTTTTAAGTGGAGTTGAAGCTTGAATTTGACTGGTGATTTCTTTCTGAACTTAGAATTTTTTGTCCTGGCCTTACTAATCTCAAGGTATAGTGCTGATTTGAGTACCTTTATTTTCATATCTTGCTGTGTTTGGTTTTGTATGCACTGTGTTATATTTGCATGTGGCTTTCTTGCAGAGCCGCAGCAAATTCTTACTACTTGTCTTGGTTGTTTTTTCCTTCTGGTTCTCAAACAAAATCATTATATTTGTAAATGGAAGTTCCTAGGCATGATACCAAAGGCTGTCTTTTCTGGGCCTCAAAAACTTTACGTGCTGCTAAACATCACTTTAAGCTGCAGGTGAACAGTTTCCAGCTTGCATTTTTCAGTGTATTTGGCCTTGTTGTAGTTAATACCATATATTTTTTTTTTTGTATGGGCAAAGAGAAAAGCATTCATACATAGTGTGTGTGAATTCTCAGTCTCTATGTGCTGTACTGTAGCTGATCTTGTTCAAATTTTGTGTTGGAATGGCACGATTATTTTCATTATGTAAACAAAAAGCAAGAGTATTTGAGCTACTAATTTTTGTTTGTAGCTGGAGGAGGAGAAATATCAACTCTAACACTAAGGAGAATTTCACACCATAAGAAAATTTTAAGGGTTGTTTCCCATGCACCTCATTGGATAATGTAAAATACATTCAAAATCAGATTGTGGCTCTTTGTGAAGCTAATAGACTTTTCTTTGTAAATACTCACTTGTATGTGAACATATCATCTAGGGTTTTATGCTTGTGAAACTCACTATGGAAAATTTGATCATATGTTTTGTTACATCCTGTTACATACATTGGCTTCAGTGTACTTCTGTTTCAATCCAGTGGAATTTATTTAGTACCCCCACTCAGTGACAACTGCAGTAGTGATGGTGAGGGAGGGGGAGGAGTGAGATCAGGCATTTGCTAGCTTTTTAAGTAATGAAAAATAATCTGTAAGAGCATATATGAAGGACTGATAGTTGTTTTAAGAGGCATGGGACTGGGGAAAGGGAAGAAAGAGAACCTTCCCTGGATATTTTTTACTCTTCAGTTTTCTTTCTGATAACTTTTAGTCTTGGGATTTGAGCATTTGGCAAGCAGATTTCCTTTCACTGTGCTTTCTGATGAAGAGTACAGAAAATGTGTGAAGTTATATCTGTCCGTGAATTACTTTATCCAGCTTTAACTGTTAAAATGTACTGATACATTTATTTCATTGTGGACTCTGCTACAAGAAATTCCAGTGAAGGAATAGTCAGTGTTGTTGTAGATGACAAATTATGTAGTTCTAGCAAGCAACCCATGCAGAGATGATGTCTGTTGACTTCATGCATGTAGTTCAAAAAAGGAAGAGGATAAAGAGTTACGTTTGTCAGTAAAAAGAAGTTAGGTTTCGTCCAGCAGCTCAACAGCATGGGTTTACCACAGAAATTTCTGAGCAGAGATCAGAAAATGGTGAAATTAAAGGATTGCCAGGAAAAAAAGGTGTCTGCCTGTGATTAATATTGGTAAAAATACTTTTGTTTACTAAGTGATTCTGAGCATGTAGTCTTGGGGATTCTGTTAGTAATGGGAGGGCTGCAGCTCTCCTTCCAATTGGAAGGTTCTTTTGTTATTATGAATGCTTGTGGAATGGGCATATTCTACATGTAAAGTTATCATTCTCCATCTTCATAAAAGATGTCTCTACTTTCCGTTTTTATTATTTGCTTTAATCACACGCAGAGGTAATTTTGTTTTCAATCTCCTAGGTACATTTAGTAAGTAGCTTAAGAATGTCACTGATGTTACCAAATTAGATAAACAGTCTAACACCATAAACATAGGTTGGTATGAGCACCTAATTTATTTCAAATAAAGGGTTGATTTATGAAAGGCATTGGTATAACATTCATGGAAGTTGTGTGGAATTGCTAAATAACATCTGGGTTTCTCAGGAGAGGACCTGGAGATATCTGAGGCCTTTAACTTATAGAGAACAGCAGAACAGATTGCTTATTTACTTCTGGGGTGCAGTAATGTAGAACTATAACTTTAGGACTATAACCTAAATGAAGCAAATTGTAGGTGGTTTTCAAAGCTGTAAGCAAACATTACCATTTTCCTATGCCATTCGGCACAAGTAATGTGATTTCCTTGAAATGGAGCTGAATACATGGCAATTCTAACACGAGTGAGCTTACTCCTTGAAGGATCTTAAATCTCATTGACTTAAAGGTGAACTATTTTGTTTAATTTTTTTCTCTGGATATTTCTGTGTTTGGTTTACTACAGCAGTTGTCTAATAGCAGTCTCACTCTTAGCAAAAACAGCTTAAAGCTTGCAGGGCTAAGATAGTAAACTTAGGAATTTTAATAAAAGATCTCCTATTAAAGGAGACTCCTGAATACCAGCCTTATTTTTCCATCTCTTGCAATGGTTCACAGTGCATTTCTGGTTGGCTTACTTAAAATCTTTGTGTTAGATGGGGCATGCTTTGTTTCTGCAATGGTTTAGGTTGCTTTAATGGTACTTATTGGAGGGGTTTGTAATTGCGAGGCAGTATTCCCCAAGAGCCGCAGCTTATGTACTGCAAAGACAGTCATGGCTTTCTCACAAATGAGCATCTTAGTACAGCAGCTATGGCTAGAAAGAAGAGAGAAAGCTTTCCTTCAAGTATCTTAACACTTGGTGATTTATACCATAGTAAATGTATTAGATAGTCTCTTACAGTAGAACTCAGTGTGCATCCTATATATTTCCACAATGGAAGAACATCTTACTTGGCAGTGTGCCTGTCACTCTGCTCAAATGGTTTAGAGGTGAGAAGGTGAACAGTGCAATTACTTTGCTTGACTGCTGTTTCCTTCCTTTTGGTTTCGTTTCTTTCATGCTGGCACTCAGTGATCTGCAGCAAAACAAAGCTCCTGTCTGTGCTAAACTTTCTTTGCTTTTGGCTCTGTAGTTTTATTCTTTGCCTTCACTGTTATTCAGTTCTACATTTTATGTTTTATTAATGTCACTTATTAATGTACAGTTTTACCATTTCATTCATAGGAGTAGGAATTCTGGAGTTTCAAAGCTTGAATGCCTTGTTAGACTTCATTATTGCATTCATATGTAAGCTTATGGGATTCAGTTTCTTTCTGGCAGAGAACATGCAAGAGATTGGTGTTAGGGGAATAAAATAAGTCACACTTGTGCTTTCCTGGCTTTGTGTAAGCAGGTAGTTTTGTAAGTATTCAGAACTGGAAAACAGACATATCTGTCTTGTGATTTTCTGCTTTGTTAATATTGTGACCTTTTGAAAAATATGGGTGTAATTGTTTGTAAGATTACCCTTGAATTGTTTTATATGAATTTTACACAAAACTTTGTAAGTTCTAGTTAGTGTAACTTGAGAATTTAGGATTGTGTAGTGGAAATGCTGAGTCACAGCCTGAAGCAGTGATTGAGCACCTGGTGGGAAGGCAGGGCCAACCCAGGGGAGCTCAGGTGTGTGCAGTGAACCTGAGTGACCAAAAAGTGTGGAGCCAGGATCCACCCCTTCCCGGACCTCATTTAAGGGTGGGCGGTGGAGATAAGAGCATCTCATCCCAAGGTTAACAAGATATTCTTCCTTTTCTGTGCCCACAGCTGCTGCTTTTGGGCTTATCCTCACTTGCCACAGCCTAAGACTTCGCTACTCTGCTATTACTGCTGTGCTTTCTGTCTCATTATAATGTTACAGCTTGAAACTTCAGCTTTACTTGTTAGGTTGCAATACTAAAAAAGAGCATTCAGAAGACTGTTACGTTGAATGAAATTTGTTTTCAGAGATTTAATTGCCACAAGTGTAAAGTGAGGTAGTGAATTGTTTCTAAACAGTCCGCAGAGCTGTTGCTGTCTGTCCTGAAAAGTGCACAGCTGAAAAAAAAAAAGTCGTTGGTTTGATCTTATTCACCTGCAATTTAGGCAAAGTCTTAGAATTTGGACTTTCCAGTTTTTCAGAGCCATGTTCTTCTGGACTGTTTTTTTTCTTGTCTTTTTTGCCTAAACATTGTTCCAGAACAATGTTAATTGAAGTTTTTTAGAGCTATTATTCTTTGGAAAAGTGTCGAAGAGATTGAGTTAGTGTCGGCAGTGGATGTCTAGAGCTATAGCAGGTTACAAAATCAAAATGTCAAGTGACCTAGATTTACATAGAGCAGTGGGGTTTAAGTGAATGCAAGGCTCCTTGAACTTTAATAGTCATATGTGTGGAAATTGAACATCTGTCTGTGTGATGATGGAGAATCTGATCAGTCCAATAAGCCGATGCGTTACTGTGTATATTTTCATTAGCAGATGTAATTGGTATCTTTTAAGTGAGAGAAGCACTCGGGTTGATATATGGTGATGCTAGAAAGGTAACAAGTGGTGAACCATACAGGAAAAGTATATGTTTCTTTTGATGATTTTTGGGTCATTGAACTGTGAAATTGTGATCATAATACGTGCAATAACTGGAGGGGAATAGATAGTCTTAATGTAACAGTTTGTTTTGAAGCACTAGAACTGATTATGTGGTAGTTGTTGTGTTTAGTCTCTTCTGATTTAGGTTTTAGACGTACCTTGATGAAGATGATTTGAACAATGCTGGTATGTTTATAAAACCTTTTATTTGGCAAACAGAAAAAGTTGTAATGTTTTTGCTGCAATACACTAATGATAAGTTTTGCTTGCGTTCTTTACTCTTTTAAATATTTAATGTGGGCTGTTTTTATTTAAGTGAAGTTTCTGTGATAGCCTAACTATTTTGTAGTCTTTGGAGGAAGAGAAGTTATTGAAGACTCTTAAGCAGCTTTTTTAGCAGTTGTTCTGTTTCTAATTCAGAGTTTCAAAATAGAGATCTGAAGTTTTGCCATTTTGGCGCTGTTCTTAAAGAATCTCTTCTTAAATACCCTCTTCTTAGTAGATAGCTTATAAATTTAACTCTTTCCTCCATTCCCATCAATGAAGCTGTGTTTTTGGAACTGGAGTTGCCAACTAATTGTCAGCCAGTTGTTAATATTTTTACATCCATGCTGCTGCATGACTCAGCAGCGCAGGTTTGAGCTGGCAAGGAAGGCACAGAAAAAATGCATTGCATTTCTGTTCTTTGTCGAGGGGAGGATGCAGCATTTATACTATTGAATGGTGGGGACATGTCCGTTGGTGCTTCAGATTGCTTGGCTTTCTGTTCCACTTTACTGTGGCCTATGGGTCCTTTTGTGTCCCTGGAGTGCTTTTGAGCAGCTGTGTCAGGGTCAGCTTCTACTCCCAGAGAATACTTTGGAAGAAATCCTGCTCTGCCTTTTGTACTGGCCCTTGAATGTCTTCTACAAACAGCTGCAGAAGGCTGGCTAACAGACTCAGTAAGTTTTGAAATGGGAATGAAGCCATTACTGTGGAGTTCCTGACTTGGAAGCATTTGTCAGCTTTGCATAGGCTGTATGCTGGGAGTGGAACTGAAGGTGCTGTGCGTAGAAACTGTTACGACCTTCTAAAAATGGTATGACTATAGAAGTGACAGAGCTCCTGCAGTCAGCAGCGTTTATTTCTGCAAGTGTCTGTTAGAAATATCACATGGAAAATGAGATGAATGGGAGGATCAGGGAGAAACTTCTGAGGTAATAGTGTCCATGCTGTTGTCAGTTAAGAGTTGCTGTGGTTATTTAGAAGCTGCCAGTGCTTAATTCTCATTTGTTTAGGAGTTTGAGGCAGGGAATTTGCGAGCTGTTGAGCTGTTTAGGAGGTGGTTTCTTCTGCAGACCTAACCCTGTCTGCAGGTAGCAGGCCCTGGCGTCCCTTGGAGACCTCATAGTGGCTGCGGTAACTGTTTGCAGGAATCCACGTGGACACCTGCATTCTCTTCTGGCCATTTCATTTATTTTAGATTTACATTAATCAATGATAAGTAAATAGTAGAGGCACTATGCTGTTATTTACTGATGATCAGAAATATTTTATTTACCTCCTAAGTAGCTGCTAAATAGCATTGAAAGGCTTGTATCCGTGCTGGAAATGTTCAGCAGGCTAGGAGCCCACTCTTTAATGCTTGCTACACCAGCTGGCTCTTTGGATCCTAGTCACTCACTCCTCCTGGAAGGAAGGGTTGGCACAAGGCTGGGAGCAGGAAGTGAGTGAGACCCAGGGCCATATTTAGTGGCTCTTGTGGCTCACTGGATGAACCAAGGCAAAATGAACTTAAGTAGATTTTTATTTTTTATTTTTTTTTTAAAGATGAAACCATTAGAGGTTGAACACAAGCTGGTTCCCTGCTAGGTGCCTGTCTCCTCTTTGATTTACTTTCTAACTGTGCTGCTGGCTCTGAGCTTTTATTTCCTTTGTGGTGCTGATGGAGTCATGGGTTAGCTTTTTCATTAATTGAGGAGGAGTGCAAGGTTTTATTAGGGACAAAGTAGATAATGATCCTGGTGGAAAGAAATAATTGAAATGCAAAATAAATGTGTAGAACTAATGATAGAACGAGGGTTTGTGCTGGGAGGGAAGGAACTGAGGTAGGCCTGGCATCGTGGGGGTGCTGCTTGCTGGCCTTGCTAAGGGCTGCCTGGTTGAAATGGGTGGGAATTTCCTATGTTACTGCTAGGAGGAAACTATAGTAGGCCAGTTGAGAAAGGGGAAAGGTTCCTCTGTTAATAATTGTCTGCAGTCTGCAAGCAACCATCGTCCTAGATTATACATCTCTGATTTGTTCACCCCAGGTCAATAAAGACATCTCTTCAGCTGAAGGGAGGGAGCTCTACCAAGCACTCCACAGGGCCTGGGGCACCCCATGTAATATTAATATGCTCCTTGCCCAGAAACAGTGACCAGTATCATTGTCACTGAGAAAAATGTTATCCACATGAATGCTGGTCAGATGAGCTTCATTGTCTTTAGCACTGAGCTATGAGTAATTACGCATTGAACTCGGAGGGAAAGGCAATAAGGTGTTATCAATTCACAAGGAAAGCCTTTTTTTCATAGTAAAGATGGCAGTACTCTGGTCTGTACTTGCATTTTGCTTTCTCAAAATTAACTCTGTATGGTTGGAAAACATAAAGTTCAGCAGAATGGGATGGATTTGAGAAGCTGAGATAAAGGAGGGATGGAGCTGAGGTCAATTTGTGCAGTGAGTGGAGAAATGGCCTGTGACATGGCAGACAGCACCAGCAGAACAACTGGGTTTCTCTGCGTGGGATTTGGTGGTAGGCCTGATAGAGAACCCAAAACAGCATTCTGAAAGTAGATACCCATCTCTGCAGTGAGAGAAGTATGATCAATTCTGATCTCTTGGGTATCTTTCTCCAGGCAATGGAGAGTCATAAAATCTGGGGAACTTTTCTGCTTCATTTCCTGCAACTGTATGATAATCTTCCTCATCTAAAGAAAGAAAAGATGAACAACCATAAATGTGTCCCAGGACGTTGCATTGTTGACAGGGTTGTGTGGGTTTCAATTTAAGTTAATTTACTCATGGTAAACACAAGGAGCTCTAACATTGTTGAAAATCTGATATTTTTCTTCAACTTTTTGTAGGCTTGAGTACAAGCATTAAACTTGATTCTGTGTTATTTTTGGTTTGTAAGTTTTTAAGCTGATGAATTTTGTGAAGATAGTGTAATAAATGATAGTGGTATTCCAGATCCCAATAAGGGTTTCTGTGCAGTATCAAGTATCTTTACAAGCTGGAATAGAGCAAGAGTTGCTTAGGTGTGTATATGTGCTCACAGCCATCATGTTGATAGGTTATCATGTCTATCTCTGGTGACTAGTGGTTACTTTGCCACTTTAAGAACGAACTTAATTAAGCTGTTGGTTGCTCGATTCAGCTGACAGTGGATATATGAGACCAGGGAACGTGCAAGTGGAGAAGAGTTTTACCACAAATTCTGGGGCCACATTCAGCTGACTTAGGTTGTATATTACTAACAATAGGAGGACAGAAAAGGACTTTTCAAACTCGGAAAGCTCTCAGCAGAAGGGTTAGTCACTGAGTGCATGCAGGCTTTTGGCACTTTGTTTTATTAAGGTTCAATTTATGCTGTTCCGAAACAAAAAACAAACCCAAACAACTTTTTATCACTTTGAGTTTGGTAATGTGAGTTTATGTGAATTCTATTCTGTGTATGTCAGATGATGATGACAATGTTGTTTTAATGCACTGCAGAAGTGGATTTATCATAGGAAATGGCTGTGATTTTATGTTTGTTAAAGCAGTTTCTAATGGAGTATGTTTTTGCATTCACGCACATATAAGTTGAATGTGTTGCAATATAATGCATTCTGAGAACAAATTTCTTCTTCATTTGGTAGTGAAGAGAATTTCTGATGCTGTATGCATATTATACTGCATGTAGTATACTATATACTGCAAAGATTTAAATTCACATCATTTCTTTAGAACGATTCCATGTGGCGGAAGAAGCCCACTGTGGTTACGGAAGGCAGAAATACCAGGTGGACCTCTGCCTAAAGAGAACACAGATTTCCTAAATACTAACCAGGTTTCATAGCATAAACAGAATGTTTACATGCAACAGCGATATGTATTACTTATACAAATAATTTCAAATATATTTCTAATGTTGTCTAGTTAGAAATTATATTCCTATGCTCATAATGACTTACAGGAAACTCTTCTGCTTTGCAGAAACGGAGGGCTTTAAAATTGATACCATGGGCACCTATCACGGCATGACTCTGAAGTCTGTAACGGTAAGCTGAAGGTTTTTTCTTGAATGTGTTTTATAGAGGTCGTGTGTTTCTTGTCAGCCTTACCTAAGGTAAGACATTTCATTTGATTAATAGAAGTAATGATTGCTTTTCTGTGTGAAGAGGTGAAACGTGTTTTGATTCAGTTGGTTCATTTTAAAGATTTTGGTTCAAGGGGTTTGTCTGAAGGTTTTCAATAGGGAGACTTTGCTGGCAAGTTTGTCTTGTGGAAGTATGGCCTTTCTGTTGTTGACCGAGGTTTTTGTCTAGCTTTATGTGTTCCTGTTAAGGACATCTTTCATACGTGATGAAACTACACTCACAAAATTTCAGAAATAAAGCTAGATTTTTGAGTATTGATGCATTTCCTACTCCATGCTTAATAAAAATAAATTTAAATATCAGAAGAATTTTTACCTGGGTTACTGTTGAAAATTATTGGCCTAGTGAAATCTACTTTTCATATGACTTAAGCATGCTGTATGTGGGGATTGTTCCACGTAAAGATGAGAGATCCCTGAGCAGAGTTCTTCATTTCTGGGGCCAACATTTCTTTGCTTTTATGAAAATAGGTTGAATGCTCTCAAAATTATACTGTTCTGATCTGCTGGTGGGTAGGATAAATGCTACAGAACTAATGCAGAGCCCTCATTAAAGTTTTTGCCATCTGCATACCTATATAAATCTGATGAATCGACAACACGAAATACTCTACTAAATCCCAGCCTTACTGACTTTGTTTTTCATATCAGGATGGAGAGAATGAATCTATTAATTACATGACATAGAAGTGGTGACCCATCACAGTGATGGGTCCACATAGGTCCAATCCTTAATCTTCAGATTTAGGTGTAGAATACTTAATTTCCTACAAGTTGCCAAATTTCACTTTACAGTCTTAGTTGTCTTTTTATAGGTGTATGTGTTTCTATTTTTAATGCTGTATAAATGTAGGAGGGAATAGGGAAGTGATTTCTCCCTGAAATTTATGGTGAAGTATTTAATTCTCATTGGCTAAATCATAGGAAACTGGGGTATAGTGTTGGAATTGTGTCCTATGTATGTGATATCCTCTCTGCCATCCTCACAGAAACAATTATTTGTATTATCTTGTTTGTGAATTAATGACATCCTCTCAGTGGGCTTGAAGTGCTAGGCAGATTATCATTAGATTGAAACCTCAGGCCTCTGATTTCCAGATGAATGGTGAGTGAACTTTGAAGCACTTGTTTTTGTATCACTGTTTTGCTCTTCTGTTTCATCTCTGGTGTTTGTTTTCACTGATGTTCTTACAAAGGGCAGTGCAGTCCTTCTCATAAGACTTCTTATTTGGCTTGGCTAAACAAGTTGTGTTGTGAAATAAGTTTTCAATTCCTATCTGAACTTTCTTCATCTCTTCCTGTTAAACTCATATTCTTTTAGAACATAGAGAAGTAAAACTTCACATAGTCATGCAAGTGAGATTTCACCAAAAGTTTCTGGAAAGACATTTACAATTTGCTTCTGAAAAAGTATTGCTTCATGGTAGGCGAATCAAGTATTTTACTTTATCTTCACTCTTTGTTTCTTTTTCTTATTATTTTTGCTGTAGTTTACACTTTGCATATTAATAGAGATGATTTAATCTAATAAAGTAGTTCATTTGGGCATTTGCATATTGGTAATCCAATCTATCCCTGCTTTTGTTTTCTCTGTTGCACTCATTTCCTTGGCTTCCTTGTTGCTCCTTGCCCTTTATTATTTTTTTTTTGTCTGATTTGTACAGTTCACTTTGGCAGGTCTTCCCTTCAACAGGTTGGTGGAGCCATTAGTTTTCAAAAGCGTCCATCTTGTTAGCAACCAGAAAAACTTGATAGGCATATGATTACTACCTGCAGTGCAAACTGTTGCCCCACTGTCTGGAGCTGCCCACCCACTTTGGATGTAAAATTTGCAACATGTCTCTTATTTGCTCTCTGTTATCTTCCCAACATGTCTTCCCCTTGGCACTGTATGTCTTAGTGTAATTCTCTGTAATTCATTTTATGAAGCTTGCAGTACAGTTTTTTATTTGTTCTTGCTGAAATATGAGTTGTCCTAGATGCTTGTTCTTGTTAACAGTGAAACAAACTTCTGCATTTCGACTGCTTTCTTTTCATCAGCGATGCTGGAAACTTTCTTAGCATTCAAAATTTGTGCCAGAACAGATGGTGAATGGTGGGCTCTTTTGAAGTAATGTCAGCTAAAATAACTTGTGCTGCTGGCAGTTCTTCCCTGCAACAGGGTTTTTGCTTAATTGGTGTGCTTACTTTGTCTAAGGAAGAGCTGACGTATTTAATGAATTGTTATGAAGCTGTGGCTTCATTATTCTGGACCTGGAATTGTTTGTAACAAGGCATCTTTGATAATACCTGGGGCACTTTCTGTTTGCCTGATGGGCTGGTGATGTTTTGGAAACCACCAAGCTAGTGATAGTAGCTCAACAAGCCCAGCAGTGTGTTGAAAACCATGCAGCGTGACTTTGAGAAACCCCCAGATCTACCTGCAGACTTGATTCTAAGGCATGACCCTCTGTATAGCAGTGCAGCTTCTGTGTTGTTTCTTCTGGTTGGTTGGTTTTCATTAAGTAGAATAGTTTACTATTTGAAATGGATCAATTAAGAGGTACAGAACTGTGGAAGATAAATTTGTTAATGGTTTTGCACCATGTAGGATGCAAGGGAATGCTGTGAGAGAATTTTAAACCAATGTTCTTGACGTTGTCTTTCTTACATGTATGCCTTTGACAAGTTCAGGGCATTCTCTGTTTGCTTTTCACTTACTGAAGGGAAATGCTAGCTTTGAGACTAAGCCAGTATCCTTTGGAAGCCTACAAAGTGGGTTTGGGTGGTGGTGATTGCTGCTGTTTTTGGTATGTAATTAAGGTTTGGACTGATGGTTACTGTCAGTAGGAATTATGAAGTACTTAGCTGCTGCAATAGCTTCAGATGCAAAGATTAGAACAAACAAGCTGTCTTGCCTGTATCTGTTTTAGGATACTGGGGAGGTTACTGGCTCTGTATGTATCTGGTAAATCTGTATTTTATAGATGGTTGTTAAAGCATGTCCTCTTAAAGCTGAGAGTTTGCTTTATATTCATCGTGCATGTGCAAGTGATATTTTTTTCTCCATGACAAATTTAGTCACTGCTTCTTTTATCTGCCTTTTAATATTATTTTAAGTTTTCATGACTTTAATATGGGAAAAAGGAATAGATTGATACCCCTTGGCAGGCTTTCTGCTTCTTTCGTTTCTGGGAGTCCTGTCCGTCAACCGTAATTCAGAGCTGATAGAAACTTGGATGCAAGTGAATAAGATTTATGTGTTACTGTAGCGGGGCCTTCCTCATGGAAATTACTTTGCTTTTTCTAATTGCTGGGATACTCCCCTTTTTCTAATTTCTGTTTTCTTTCAGTAATCAAAGCTGCGGAAGCACAGAAGCTCCTTTTGTCTATTGTTTTTCTGTAACTAATGGGATCTGTCGTTGATCATCTGCACTTGTATGCAGCCAGAAATAACTGTTGGCATTTGTTTTTCTTAGTGTTCTGTAAGCAGGTGGATATAACAGTCCTCTGAGGTATTGAGGTAATTTACTTAGTAACAAAACTGGATGTCCCAATGTAAGCCACGCTATAAGCAGGCTTCCTTTCAGAAGAACTGGAAATATGTTTTAGCACCTCTAAGGTCAGAGGTATTTTTCAGCACTTGTTGATCAATCTCATATTTGAGTATTAACTCATGAAAGTATGTCACTGATGCTGCCCCCAAAATTGGAGTACGCTAGTCTTGGTGAATTCCGTATTTTATGCAAGAGGTTTCATTAACCTCTGGTAAAAATTTTTTAAGAATTACCATGCTGTAAAATGAGGGGTAAGGCTGAGTTTCTGGCGCTGTAAAGATTGGGCCAGTGGAGAGGAAACAGGCAGGAGCAGGCAGCATGGTGTAACTTTATGTAACAGTGAGGTTTCTATGTAAATAAGGGAGATCATGAGATTTTTTTTTTTAAATTTACATTAATGACTTCCCAAAAGCATGTGATGGGATTGAACGCTGTCTTTTAATATGCTAATATTGAAGCACTTAACTTGCAGAAGTAAATAAAAATAAAACACAGCTTCAACATTAGATTGGGGTGAGCAGACTACTTATACCCGCATCACCAGTTTTATGTGTCATAATCTCATTAAAATACTTGAATGGATTGGTATTAAAGGAGGAGTCAGCAAAACAACAGACTCTTTGAAAATGCTCTCAGCAGCCTCTGAAGCAGTGCAGTGCACAAGCTTGCCATTATTCCCCACACCAGTGTAAGGTCAGTCTGCCCACGGCTCCTGCTCTGTGGGCCCAACCACTTTCTGTGCATGCTCTGTGCCTTGGGAGGCCACTGTGAGCTTGTTTAGCTGCTAACCAGCAAAAGAGGATGAGGAATGTGTTGTAATAATTGAGTATTGGGAGAGCTCTCCATAAATGATGCTTGAAGCAGAGACTTTTGTTTTTCATATGATTTGTAATTTTTTTCATAGTAAGCGTGTTTATGTGTAATTAATTGGGATGTAGCCACCCGTTCTTAGTCCTTTGGGTCCAAGAGCTAGAATTAGAGCACTAGCTTGGAACGTCCTTGAGCTGGAGGTGGGTTTGACCAAACCATTCTCCTAACAGCCTCATTGTGTTCCTGCTGTCCTAGACTGCTCTGGGGCAACAGACCAGCAGGCCCTTCTTGTGGCCTGTATCCCTATGCTTTAGTAACAGTGAATAAAATGCAACCAAGATTCCCGAAGACTGTTACACTCTAAAAGGTCCCTACAGTCATTTCAGTGGTTGGCATTTTACTGCCCCAGTTGTTTTTCAAACATTAAATAAAGATTCCCTTAAAGAGTTTCAATGTAAACAGTCAAGTTGATAAAAACTGGGGAAAATGACACACAAATGCTGCTTTCAAGAAAATGCTAGGTTGAACAATGCTGTGCTCATTTTCTCAGTGATTGTAAATCATGTATATCTGTGCCAAGCTATCTTGCTATTGTACTGCATTATACAATAGAACTGCCTGTTTTGTTCTTCATAATAGGTTTAGAGTCTGAGAACTGCAAATTCAAGAAAAAATGTGGATGTTATGTAACGAGTCACATATCTGGAAGTTGAGCTTTTCTCTGTTGGCTGGTGAATAAAAGAGAGTGAGAGCTCAGGCCACATAGCTTTGTTACTGAATGAAGGTGTCTGAAGTCACTGTTCTGTGAAAAACCTGGTTGTGTCTGCATGCCAGGAGAGCTTGTGGTGTGCACCTAAGATCCTTGAGGAATTTAAACGGAGAAGTGCCAAGTATGAGAATCCAAATATCTCTGACTATACATTGAACTGGAACTTCAGACACCTACAGAGCATTAGTAAAAAAAAAGCTTGAGAGCCTTAAAAACTCTTAGTATGAATTTTAAGATGACTTGCTTGACCTAAGGGTGAGTGTTCCTGGCTGCTTTGTTAGCTCTCTGAGTTTCCCTTCAAGAAACTCTTCTGCCCTGTACGCTTTGAGCTGGGACTTGGGTCCTTTCCAAATGCTCCAGCAGTCAGCCTTATTGGGAAACATGACCTCAAATAAAACTGTTAGCAAATTTTGTTCACGTTCATAACTGTAGTCTGTCTTCTGCTTGCGTCCCATAAAGATGCTTAGTTTTATTTGTATTTCTCAGGACTTGAGATTTGATTGAGCTATTAATAAAAGTTGTATAGAGCATTGTGCAGTGATGCTAGCTGACCTCGAGCTACAGACGTTTCTATTTATCTTAATTGTTCTGACCAAACATCATGCATTTTACACAGCTTACACATTCGGCGGTATTGTCCATGTAATTCCTTCTGGAAATTAAGTCCAAATATCCACTAAGTATGAAATGGCTGCATCTTCAATTGGCAGTTTGTCAGCAAACTTCTAATGTGATGAAACAATAGAACTATTGTGTAGCATTCAAATACATTCACAGTATTTGAATAGCATAAAGGTCTTATGAACCTTTCCTAAGGGGTATCTAGATAAAAGCATATTTTAACCTCTTATCCTTAACAATTGAAATAGTGGGATCCCTAAGCTACAACATTCTGCTGAGGTGTATCTGAAATCAGTCATTATTTAAGAGATTGGGATCATAGCCTTTTAAAGCAGAAGTTGTAGTTTCAGTGGAAGTTTTGAATTCCAAATTTTTCATAACATTTGTAACAATTGTTGCCAGTGTTCCTAATAAATAGTGCCTGATGATATCGAAGAACCTAGCAAGGCAGAAGTATGAGTGTGCTGAGCCTTCAGACAACAAATTGGTAAGGCTTACAGTTGAATTTAGCGTAGTCTTAGTGACATTTCCATTTACTCATCATGGAAACTTAAAGGCAATGACAAGGAACCTGTTGGGTCCCTGAAGGCAGTATCTGGGGGCGTTTGGAATGTGGAAGAGTAAAGAGGTGGAAATGAACATGTGAAAGATGAGGGACCAGAAGGCACTATTAGTCTTTTATGTTGCTGTTTTTCCCTCTGAGTTCACCTACATTTGCTACAAAAATTATGGATGTTACTATCCCATTGCCTTTAAATAGGATCTGTAACACACTTCTGAAGTTTTGCATGCTTCTCAATTTATGGTAGAGTGACTAAATCAAAATTGGAGCTCAAATATTTATTAATTGGCTGAGGAGTTGAAACTAACTTGAGATGGCTGAATCGAGATGTTCATATGCTATTGGAGTTACACCATATGACACCAGTATTTATTTCCTCTTACTAGAGTCAGATAATTCAGTTTTTGTGGAAACAAATTCTCTGCTTGGTTAGTTGATTATGTATTATTCTATTATTGTCATACTTTTTTTTTTTTTTTTTTCTTCTGAGCGCGTAAGGTAGGATAGCTTGACTTACTTAAGCAATAAGGAACATGTCACTAAGTCCACACTGGTGTGCCTATTACTCAAGGAGCTTACTGGTACTTTGTAGTTAAGCCACAGCAAACTTTCCCCCAAGCTTTTGTTTTCATCAAGTCTGTGCTTTCTCCTTATTGTCAAAGCCCTACCTGAATGTCTTGGACTATAGTTCTAATTTGTGGATCTTGTTCTGGAGTTATCGTTTTAAAGGTCCACCTTGTTTCCTTTTTCTTGTGCTTGTGCATTTGTTTTATTCTCTCTGAAAGAACTCTCCTCAGTTTCTGGCTGTTAGCATTCTGATTGCAGTCAGAGGATGTCTCAGTGCAGGCAACTTTGTTTGCAGATGTAACTTCACAGGTGTAATTGTTAGCTTGCTGTGACAGGTGTGTGTTACAAGCAGTGTGTTATAAAGTGTTCTTGGCATGTGAGTATGTAAGGCAAAGTACTTTCTCAGCTCTAAGCACATCAGACCTGCAGAGGTCGCAACTGAGAGGGGTCTTGAGAGGCAAGTATTAATCAAGTGCTAATGTAATGCCTTGTTCTCAGTTTTTTCTATAAATTATAAATTATGTCATTCGGCACTATTTAACATAGTGCAACATCACCAAAGGTAAGATCCTGTCAGAATAGCCAAAGTAGGTTATAATTCGAATCCTTTAAGGCAGTTTCTTCTTGCACTTCCCGAGAAAGGAATTGATTAAAGCAGAATGTATCTTGGTTTCCACTTCTGTGCAGTTTTACTGTTCCACCTGTCAGTGTGTTCATCTGCCTCTGCCTTTTGTGTAGCCACGTGCTATTGCGTTTGAATCCACATCACCTTTTTTGGGGTACTTGGAAGTGTTCTGTGTACTTCTGATGAGACAAGAATCTATAGGCAGAGTTCTGACATACATTTGCTATCAGTGGTCCTGGGTGCTCTGTTTTCAGCATAGGCATTCTCATTAGGTAAATGGCTGTAAAGACAATATAAAAAACTCTGCATTAGTTATGGCTCACTCAACTAGCATTTAGGCAATGCTGATCATACCTTCTGGAATATACCTATGATTGCAATCTGCAGAGCTGCCATCTGGAGCTGCGTTTATGTTTTTACTGAGCAATATGCTATTGCAGAAACTACTTCCATCACTGCTGCTGGAAGAGTGGGTCTTCAGTCTTGATTCCTCTAAAGCCTCTGTGAAAACACTGTGTGTGGAGGGCAGGGAGACCTGCGTATGTGTCAGTGTGCATGTGTTTTCCTTGTCATTCATCACTTCCTATTTTACACACACTTTATTTCCCAAAAGATAATGAGTTTTTCTGGATTTTCTTAGTTCAGAGATTATTTGAAGTCACGTGAACTCTGTTTGTGTGCAACTTGAGATTTGACACTGAAGATACTTACCAGGCAAAGACAATCTGGTTTCTAATAATTTTTGCACAGATGCATACACAGTGTGAATGTGAACTTCTCAGTAAAGAAATTTTGGTTTTCTTGTAACATGTGAAAGATATTCTCAGATTTCTTTTTTTTTTTTTTTTCTCATCTTCAGTACTTACTGTTTAAAATAGTATATGTCTAAAACTAAGTTATCTGAAGCAGTTGGTATATTGAAATGGATAAATGATAATAACTGCTGTTTCTTTCACAAATATGCTTCCTGATTAGTTAGTGTGTAAAACTTTTGCTTAAACTCTGCATAGTATGAATATTAAGAAAATGTGGTTTTATTTTGCCTTACGTCAGCATTACATTTGGCAGACTGTTCTAGGAACTATGCAATTGGTTGGCTGCTTCAGAGGATGTAAGATGTGTTACTGAAATTAAAATATCTTGCTTCCCTTTCTCTTTAAGATTGAAAGCAGACACTTTTACTGCGTGAAGGTGTATGAGTGGGTTATAGGCATAAGCAACAGACGTGCTTTTACACATCAGTTTAAAAAGGAAGTGTGAAGCAAAACCTTGTGTGACTAAGCCCAGTAATAGTGGTGTAAGATTATTTCTTGTTAACTGTAGTTATTGTGAAGTTATAGGACTTAACATTTCAAATATGCATTTATTTTGAAATTATGGGTTTCTTCATAGGCAATAAAAATAGTGCTTTTTTTCTCTGTAATCACCTCTCCTCTACTCCGGTCAGGTGTTATCTCCTCATGTGCTGCTTTGGCCTGGAGGGATGTGCAGCTGATCAGTGTGGGTGTGTGCTTTGTGGTGGCTTGGTGCTGCTGTTTTGAAAAAGGCTGCCTGCCTTTCCTTCCTCAGGGGCGTTAACCTGAGCCTCGTGTTTCTCTTGCTGGTGATTTTCATAGAACTTGACAAAGATTGGAAAAACAAAACAAAACAAAAAAAACCTAAAACTAAACATACATTGCTTCAAGTTACACTTGAACTGGAAAGTAGATTCAGAAAATGTTAGGGAGGGAAGGAATGTTAGGGAAGCAGGCTGCTAACACATGGGTGTCCTGATGAGAATGATTACCTCTTGCTTTAGTTTGGAACAGGGGAAGGTTCAGGCACATCCTGTAGTGGTATTAATCTGTCTTGCTTCCTAGTTGCCTTGGGAGCAGCTGATGCGACTCAAGCAAGCAGGCTGTGATAATACTGAAATTTAAATGGAATACAGTTATCATTAGCAAGAGTGGCCTGCCTGATTCTTCTTTTTTTTTTTTTTTTCTTTTTTTTTTTCCATTGTAGTTAAAATAAGTAAAGCAAAAGGCTTCTGGATGGGGAGAGGGCTTTATGTAAGGCCTTCAGGCAAATATTTTGTGGCTAATAATTTAGTAGCCTATAATCACGTGGTGTAACACACCACTAATTTTATAGTAGGTTTTACATGTATAATTAAGTCTGGAAGAATGAAAAGACTTCCAAAAATATCTGGATACGAACAGAAGGTGAGGTTCGGATTAAAATAGTGAAATATGTGTTTGCATTACTATCTGCCTACTATTCCATCTTAGAAAGTAAAATGTAAAGGGATGCCGGATTACCTGGGGTATCGTTATATCTCACTTCAAAGGGTAATCTTACTTTTGGCTCAAATTTTGCAAATAGCATAAAATTTGGTCATATGTAAATCAGGTTCCTTGTTGATTCCTGACATCCTTTGTAAATGTATCTGTTGTTACGCCTCCCATTTGTGCTCATGAAAGAATCACCAGGTATTCTGCTCACCTTCATTTGGATGCAATAAATGTTTAATAAGGGTAGCTTTCGTATAAATATTATTGTAATGTACAGCAAGAATGTTATATTCAGTGTATTTCCTATATTCAGTCCTCTGGCAATTCTCAGCAAGATTCTTCATCTCCTTTAATTTTCTTCTCTGGAAAGGTGCCTATAGTTAAGTTGTATTATCAAATAGTGTGAATTCTAATCCTCTTAGAAGCATCTAATGGCACATGCATATTTTAAACAGTGAGTACAGTAACAATCTGTATGCAGGAAATGTATTATAGTGAAATTCTACAATACATAGAAAATATTTTCAAGTATTATCACTCCTTTATGTGAAGTTATGATGAAGGTAATACGAAAATAAATTATCAGCTCAAATCCTCCAGGTGAAGTTCAGGAACGTATTAAACGTTAACAGTGGTTGCTAATATACTAATAGTTGTAGCAGTTCTTGGTTATGAATAAAAATCATACCTTTAAGGAAGCAGTGGAACTTTCTGATGCTATTGTGAGAGGAATGGAAATGATTGATAAACCTGACATTTAATATTTGGCAAACTTAAAGTGAAGTTCTGCTTTAGTGAAGTCATATTAAAACTATATTCAAACGCATAGGGATATGTTGATACTTTGTGTGGCATAGTAATTTTCACAGCTCTGAGAATTATGTTTTGATTTTTGTTGGTTTTGTTTTGTTTAAATCAAAATACGATCTCTGGCTTGAGTAGAATTCACCATTTTTCACTTCTACTACGTTCCCCAGAAGGATGCTTAATTAATTCTGTCCATAAGATGAAAAGCTGATGGTGTGGGCAGATGTTCTCAAGGGTAAAGAGTAGAATAAGATTGTGTAGAAAGTGTGAAGGTGGTGAGAGAAATATTTTGCTTGCAGTTAAATTGCTCCTTACACAAAGGTTTATTGAGAGGGAGGGGGAGCTCTCAGTCATTGAAGTTCTTGTGCTTTGAAACATAATCTTAATGGGAGGAAAAACATGTCTTCTGTCCTTATTTATTTACAGCCAATTCACTCTAACAGTGCTCTCTTATTGTTATACTTCAATATAAATCTAAGTATGACTCTGAGTTGTGTTTTGTTTCTTAATTCTTAGGGTTGGTTTTTTTTTTTTTTTTTTTTTTTTTTTTCCGTTCTGAGATAAGAAGACTTAGGATTTCTTTACACAAAAAGGTACATGCATATTGAAGTCTGGGTTCGGTTTCGAGTTCGATCGTTACCTCAGTATTGACAAAACCTTGTCCAAACGTGCTGCTGTAGGAAGGGCTGACCTCTGATCTGCTGTGCTTTCCGGCAGCGTTCCCAGCCATTCTCTTGTATACAAAAGAATCCTAACTGCTGTAGCCTGTGGTCAGCTGTTGTAGCCTCCAACCTGCTGCTGATCTGTGGTACTTAACAGATCGTACCTGAGCTCTCTGCACTTTTCAGCACGAGTTTTCCTGGCTTCTCATCTTGTTTAGAGATGATAGCTGTGTGCAGCTTTGTCGGTGGGGAGATAACTCCCCTGTGTCTGAAACTCAAACTTCTGTATTCGTATTCAGTCTCAGTCAGTCAGAGTCCTTCAGGGATCTTCTTGAAGTTCATCCAGCCTTTTGTTTGTAGCCTTTGCTCTCCCCAGTGCAGGCTTTGTTCAAAACGGTTAAAGTCTCCAGTTACTTTCCATTTCTAGTTCAACAGCTCAGGTCTTTCCAGGACTGAACTTTTGTTACCTGAATGTGTTTGTGCATTACTATGATCAGTAGGAGCTTGCTTTCAACAATCATCTTTTTCCTATTAGTACAAATGCTTGATAGTTCTGCCATTCAGAAAGAGCCCTTTCTCATCAATACAAAGAATGATGCCATCTATTATGGTGATATGCAAGTGTTCCTTAAGGCTAAATCTGGATCAAGGCACTTAAGCAAATTATACAAATTACCAAAGTGTACAGCATCAACATTCATAAGCTGTAACGCATAAAATTGCCATTGGCTGGTAGTGTCTTTAGGAATAAATTTACTTCAGTTAGCTGTGGTTTAATTTCCTTAGTTTACAGTGAGAAGAGCCCAACTTAGTCCTGAACTGGAAAATTTGTGGGGGAATTGAATGTGTTTAAATTAATATGCTTTGACTTCTCACCTTTACTTGAATCTTTTATAAACATTTAAATCATGAATGAACCTGCTGCATCTTGAGCAGTTCTGCAAGGCTGTCTCATGTATTTCCTGCTTCTCTTGTTCACTTCTTGTTTCTTGGCTCATTGTTTTCAGTGCTGTGTTCACTGTTACGTTACGTAGGATTACAGATATAATCTGAATTAGATGGGCAAATAAAATTATATTAGCCATCCTCTTCAATACAGATAGTAATGGATTATGTTGATCTTCGTGTCTGTTTTTATTCTGGGGAGGAAACCCAAGGATAGTTTGTTTTGCTTTCACTTCTGTGTGGAACGTGTGAGGTCTTTTGGGTGAGAAGGCAGTAGGAAATGGAATAGCAGTGGACCTCTAGTTTTATAGTCACTACTTTCACATTTAACTTGTTTTCTTATGCAATCAAACACCTATTCCTATTACTTGAATTGATCAATATAAGCCTGCCATTTAAAATTTGTCTTCTCATTTGACTATGTGCGTGGTTTAGGATTGAATTTCTTACCTAATTTTGCTATGCTTGTTGTGTGTAGCTTTTTCCCCCAAGTGTGGCTTGAGTTTGTTTCCTATCTTTTCTCCTTCCTTTTAATGGTAAGAGAGGTGTACTTTGTAACAGCTATCAAAGTGTCAGAATATCCAAGTGTTAAGAGTAACAGAGTAGCTATGAAGTATTTATACTTTTTTTTGATGATGTTCATTTAGTTATTATGTTCTTTCTGGACTTGTTGAACTCTGCACTGCTAGGTGGCAAGCCATTGAAACCAGTCCATTTGGCTCAGTCTAATTCCATCCAATGCCAGAGTCGGTTGGTCTACATACATGACCAATTCTGGGCCATCTTTTATAGCTTATTAGATGCTTTCAAAACGTTGCATGGAGAACTCAGAAACTCCAGTTTGGTGTTTATCGGGAGGAGACAGATTTGTGTCATCTTTTCAGAATGCAGGCTTAAAAAAGTTCCATTTAGGGAATTAATGTCCATAGGTTGAAGACTAGAACAGTTAGGCATCTTTCCCTGAGAGAAAATGTCATTAGTGTGTTCTCGGGGTGTTTGGATGGATTGAGAGATTATTATGGGATTTGTTGGGAAAAGTGCTCCATTCTTCATAGCGCATCTTAAAGAAGTCTCTTATTTGCACAGGGTTACTGCATCTTTTTGTTATATTGTGAAAATGTTGAGCTGTGAAAAAGCATCTTCCTTCCTGGCAAAGAAAGAAAGTAGGGCAGCAAGAAAAGAAAGCCTTATTGTCCATTAGAAGAAAAATTCTGTTTTTGTTCCCTTCCCAAAAGACTGGGACAAGCTCTTGTCTGTCTGTTGCTGATACAAATGAAATGCCAAATTATTTAGCTGGCCTTGGTAGGAAACTTTTTTTTTTTTTTTTTTCTGTGGCAACTCATCTCATTGTGGTAATTTTTCATTTTAAGTAACTGACAAAGCCAGTGTGAAATGTGTTCAGCAAATACTGGAAGCTATTTTTGCTTGGAAGTCTTTAAGTGTCACAGAAAAAAAATGGGAGCTATCTGCCACCTTGCATTATATATCTGGACTGGATAAGCAGGGTGAAGGCCAGCTCTTCACTGTCTTGGCATGCTCGAGTCAGTCCTCTCAGCACACAGCACTGCCCAGCTCTGCGATTTTTCTTAATTTGAAGCTGGAGCATAGATGCAGAAGTACTTTGCTAGTTTATGACTATGTGCATTACTTTCTGGAATACCATTTCAGGTGGTGAGATTTTCAAGAACCAGCATTTTTAGTAGCTTTCTTGCTGAGAAACTGGAGGTTGTACTGAAAAATGGGGGAAAAAATGACTTGGCTCCTCAGAATACGAAAAATTTAAAAGAGAAAAGCTTGCTCAGCTCTTCTCTAAGTAAGTCAGTGCGTTGTATTAATACTTCAGGCACGAATCTCCTGCAATTCCTGACAAATAAGGAATTTCTAAGCAGTTGTAATTCATTTCAGTGTAGCTCTCTGTAAATAACAGCTTCCCAGTGGTGTAAATACAAGTCCAAGGCAACATCATGATAAGGAATGGGGGAAAATGGCTTTATTCCAGGTCAGATATGTTTTACAGGAAAGGCTGTAAATACAAGCTTTGTAGATATTTCTTTTAGGGTGCCAGAGGAGGTAACCAATTAATATTAGTCTGGTTGTCATAAGAAGTCATGCACGCAACAAAACTGATGTTTCTCCAAGAGACTTGATTTATAGAATGTGTGCAGAAGATGGTACTTCCAGAAAGTGTGCGCTCACAGGTGTGAAGTCTTTTGATGAATAGGGGGCGGAATAGGGAAGGAATGTGATTGTGTACTTCATTTGAGCTTTTCTATTGTTTTCTGCTTGTGTAAAATTTGGACAATAAATCATTTGAGTTAACTTCTACTATTAGAAAATGGTGTAAGGGAGAAAAATGCTTGAGGGACTCGTCTCTTCCTTTTTTTTTTAATGAAATGGCAGCATTATTATTTACTTAAGATTGGAGTCCCCAGAATTAGTGGGAGAAGGCTGTCATTCCTTTATTAACATGAATGAAGTTGGATGTCTGAAGTTGTTTTCAGCATCCATTTCTCAAAAAAATGAAAAATTGAGAAGGAAAATAAAATATTTGCCAGATGCAGGAAACAGACTTGCTAGGAAAATAAAACAATTGTGGTTATCTATCATTCTTTTAATTGATATATTGATGTTTACCATGTTGAGAATTAAGAAAACAGACAACCTTTTGGAGTAATATGGTTTAGCTGCTTTGCAAATTAACCATATTGAATTTAGTGAAACAACAGGATTAATCATAGAAAGGCCTGGGTTAAAAGGGTCACAATGATCATCTAGTTTCAACCCACTGCTATATGCAGGGTCACCAGACACCAGTGCAGGCTGCCCGGAGCCACATCCAGCCTGGCCTTGAATGCCTCCAGGGTTGGGGCATCTGCTATTGAAAATCAGTTCCTATTTGAAAGATAATTTCCTCATGATATCAGGAGGGGCATTACTGTAAATACCTCCTGAGCTGAAGGTGCATTTATACTTAGGAACCATGTAATTAAATTATTTTTATTTTATTCCCCTTTCGATGTGCTTTGTGGTGCTAACAGCATAAGCTTTGCAATTGGTTTTTTGAGGAACAGATGTGTAGTGCCCTCAGGTGTGTGTATGATATTTAGTCTTATTTTAGAATCTTAAGTAATGTGAAGAGCATATCTAAATTACAATCTCATTTCTTTAAACTGTTGTGACATAACGTTATTGTTTCCCAAGTTAAAAAAAATAATAAAATGCAAAGCTTTAAAATATTCAAAGATCTTATAATGGGAAGTTGGTTATTCTCATGATTCACAAGGCTGGACAGTTGAATTTGTACATCTACAAAAAGCAGTGCCTAGTTGGACTTGGGAGGAATGCCTATAAAAAGGCTGGAATTTGCAGTAAGTGGCAGTACTAAATTTTTTTTACATGAAAAATTTTAGACTGAGTCACAGATGGCATTTTCCAGTGATTCATTTTGTTTTATGTCACATCAACCTATATATTATGGCACAACAGGCTTTAACTGTGACGTAGCTTTTCTTTATGTGCCAAATTCATACTTGGCTTAGAGGTGATGACAGCGGCAGTGAATGAAAGAAACTTAGACTGTCTCTTAATGTTTCATTAGACCTGATGTCATTTAAATGCTGGATATGTTAAATTTTTAATAAAGGCAGTGAGTTAGGGCTTTGTTTTCCTTGGTGACTTGTTTGGTATTTTATTAAAAAAGCATTTCTTGCAGCAGTCAGTTTTTCTTGTTTTGAACCTTGGGCTTATTGTGGTGTGGGAACACTTGGCCTTTCCCCAAGAAAGAAGTTGTTGACTTCTCAAGAGTGGAGGAATTCAGCATTTTTGTGATGGCACAGTCTTCTAAAAAAAATTTGTAATATAATACAAAACTTTGTTAATATGTCAACGGGAAGAACTGGGAATATTTAACTTTCTGAAGACTTCTTACATGCTGGCAAACATAACTATTTCCTCTGATCTGTTTGTCATCTTAGGAAATCTTGAACTTTTAAGGGTTTCACACTGTTCTCAGTTTTCTCATCTTGTTTCTATTGAATCAGTTGCAAGACAAACCTGTTATCCTCAGAACATTAGGGTGAGTAATGCTTCACACCCTTCTCTTTCTAATGAGGTAAATATGTAGAGGCTTTTCCATCATGCCCAAGCTAAGTATCTGGGAGATCACAGTGAGTGGTTCGCAGAATATTGATGTTAAACAGCTAACATGTCAGTTAATATTAGATAAAGCTTAAATAGGCTAGAAGGAGGTGGATGAGATTGTCCTGATGAGCTTGTCTTTGGAGATATATTTCCATATTCATCAGCATACTTGGGCCTTCAGTGAGGCAGCGTGTTTTTTTTACTTGAAGCAGTCTACAGTGGCTACGCGTAGGTAGGCATTATAGCAAGACACCAGCCACTGCTTACCTTCTCCTTGCTCAGACAAATGATGCTGAAAACACAGCAGCAGCAATTTTGTTCACTCTGTAGAAAGCGTATTCTTTTCTCACGCATTCCCAGGTGAGTGGAGCCCTTTGAGAACATTCCCATCAAGCATTTAAGCAGTCTTGACTTCTCCACCCGGTACAGCATCTGTGCACAACTTAAGCATTCAAATGGAAACCTTTGAGACAACGTAAAGCTGTAAGCCATGAGCATTCCCTGTGCTACAGGAACTTGTTTTGAGAGGAGTAACTGGAGGTTACTATCTTGGTCAGAAGGCTTTGACCACAGGCATTGCTGGGAGAACAGCGAGGGGCATGGCTCGTACCCTGTGGTTTGACTCCTGCACTGGTTGGCTCATGGAGCACAACGCATCATTACTATCATCCAGTTAGTGTTATTATGAAAGCTGTCAGATTTAACTGCTGAAGGGAGCTCTCTTAACTGTTGCCATGGTAATATGAGAACGGCAACGTGGTAGTTTTCATCTCTATCCCATGTTCAGCTGAATTCTTATGTAGTCATTTCACTATGAGGTGAAGGTACTACATTGTACCAGGCCTGGCTTTCTTTCAAGTTAACTAGGGACAAATGAGAAATGTAGCAAACGCCACCTTTGGGGATGAAATGCAAGTCCTAGGGAAAACTGATCGAGTTCTCTGTGCTTATGACTTGATTCTGTTGGCACTCCTGTATGTAAAACTGCCCCTCTGGAGTTCCTGACCGGCTCTTCATGCCATCATGCCATTTCTTGTAATTGCTTTGGAGCAGGCTGTAATAAAAGAGCTTGTACTGCAAGCACAAGCTAGAAGTTTAGTCACAGGAATGAGTTTACTTTAGATTTTTATTTCCTCTAGGAGGAGAGAAATGCAAACACTCATCACTAGAAGTTCAGACGATGCTTTCTAATTTGGCCTCACTTACAGAGCTTTTCTTTATGACTAAGCCTGCCCTATTTATATGGGACATGTGAACTTCTTAACCTGTATGGTGTTGATCAGCTGCTGTGGTTTTCATTTCGCTCTTTTTTTTTTTTTTTCCCCACATTCAAGAGCTTTTTTAACTGACCTACTGCAAGGTTGCTCTCCGCAGCCCTCCCCCATCCTCCTGCCATAGAAAGCCTTTAAATTCATTCTTGCCTTGGGTATGAAGCAAAGAGCTTGTTCTCTGCTTCCTGACCTACATTTACAAGTACAGCACTGCCTGGCTGGCGGTGCAGCTCCGTGCCTCTCTCCTCTCCCTGTGCTCTCTTTCTGAGTGGCCTGCAAAGCAGAGCTGGACATGGGATTCTGGAACGAATGGGCTAGAGATTCCATCTGTAGTAATACAGCAAATGCCATGTATGATAGGGATGATCCCCAGTCTGAAATTATTGGGGTCAGGAAGGGTAAGACTCTGCTCTACCTAAAATCCCACATTGCTTTCTAAGAAAAAAATCAGAAATGAAAAATGAAGATAATGCTTTTAAAATTCCATAGCTGTAGTTATCATAGTGTAAATAAATTGTCCAATGGTTACTTGTGTTATCTGACAGCATGAAGTAAGGATTGAAAAATGTGTTCTCAAAATGGACAAAAAAGATACAAACAACTGTCGATGCTTTAGCAAAGCAGTTAGAAACCTTGCTAATAGCTTGAATGTAAAAAGTAGTAACTTTTATGTTAGTGTCGTCTCTCTTTCATCTCCTCCTGGAAAGTTTTCACAGATGGCAATGGGCATTCATTCTACGGATAAGGTTGTAGGAGTTTTGTTGTTGTGTTGTTTTTGGTTTGGTTTTGTTGGTGGTTTTTTTTTTTTTTTTTTTTTTTGCAGTGTGGGACAATGTAGGTATTTGAGATCTAAGTGTGATGGGGTATTTCGATAGTGTATTGGGACAATGAGCAGGGATGGTGTTGGGGCTGTCTACAGCAATGGCTTCTAGATTCTTTCCCCATGCTCAAATCACACCTGATCTTGCACTGATTTTGAGTCGTTAATATCAGATAATATGTAATTAAATTTGTAAAGATGGCCTAAAACACATTGACTGCATTGTAGAGAGAGCGAGTTTTTAAATCACAGTTTTAGTCTGCTTGACCTGACAACCAGTCTGTCTTATTTTCCTAGATCACTGCCACGATATAATTTTAAATTCTAGAGCAGAGAAATAATTCATAATATTTACATAAATATCTTAGTGGACACTAATCTTATTTCATTTCCTCAAAGGAACCACTGAGGCTTGGAATGCCTTTATGTGTAGTTTTTTTCCACATAGAATAGATCATGAACCTCACCTGTGAGAAATGGATCAGTGGTTGGGGATAGGATCAGCTTTCTTACTCCAGCAGCTGTACTTATGCGATTTCCATGCTCAAATGTGATGTGGAATGATCTGCAAATAATTCTGTTTACTAATACAATTGGAGACCAACAAGCCTGTTGTTGGTGGAAGATACTTGTGGAACTTTATTTTGCTTGTCTAATATGAATGCTTAAATTCTTAGTTGAAAGTTAAATGAAGAAAGATTACTAAACTCATTTCACTTGGTTCTCTTGCTTCATTTTACCAAAGTATTTCTTTGCTGTGATGACGGTGCTGATGATGATTATTTTCTTTAATAAATTTAGAGTCATGTTAGATGTTTTTGTATTTCTTCTCAAACTGAAACAAACATACAGAGACATTTAAAGAGAAAATTACACAAATCTTGGTAAGCAGACTAGTGTTTTTTGTTTTTTACTGCATTGCAGATACATTAAACTCAGAAACTTGTATCCTACTAACAACGCATTTTTAGTCCTGCTTTATGTTGGATAGGATGTGTGAAAACTTGTCAAAGGTTTTAATGACATTAGTAATTGCACTGTTTTTTAACATCAGCTGTTTTTGTGCTCTTCTACATTGGGTAAATAGCTTCAACTCAAGCTACAGAGTGGTAACAACACAAAGAATGCAAAGAGATCTTTCATTCTGTAATTGCATATTTCACCATACAAGCTCTCCCTCCCATTTCTGAAAGCCTCATAACAGACTGCAAGAAAACAATACTTGGACACAAAAGATTTAAGTAGCTGTTGACTGTTTAGATAATGGTTTGAGTATGTTATGTTTATAGATTATTTTCAAATTATACTCAAGTATATTTGAAATTCAAATTTCTAAAAATTGTCAGGCTGTTAAAAGAACATTACAAATGGCTTTTTTTTCTTTTTCTTGCATCATCTTATATTTTAACTAGAAAGAAGTTCAGTGTGCTGAACTCGTAGGTATTGTAGCATAATTCTGCCAAACTCGGGCAGATTGGTGCCGTGTATGAGCTCCAAAGTGGAGTACCCGAGAGGTTGTTTGGCTGCCAAACTTCGTAATTAAAGTGCCAAACTATTTAAGGTTTAGTTATTAACCTCTTGGACAATGTCCAGAAGCCAGTAGCAGCATTTTGAACTAGCCAGAGTCGGGAAAGTCCAAGTAGAGTACATTATATTACATTCTAGCTTGAAAGTGCTGAAGGCAGGGAATGGTGTTGAAGCCACCTCCAGGAGGGAGGACTGTGTCCTTGGCCAGCATGACTCAAGGAGAGGCTGCTTGTGTGACTGTATGTCTTCTACAGCCAAATGCTCCTGGGTGGTACGTGGCTTTCTCTAGTCGTCTAACAATTGCTTGTGATTGTTCTAAGCTCCTATAGCATAGTAATAGTTAATAAGGGTATAGTTAACATAAGCCAGGCAGCTTTCAGCTGGTGTATTAGCTGTGGCTTGTGTTAGCTCAGAGTGTGAGGAGAACTACAAATGAGTGTTCAAAGAATACTCCCAAAGACATTTTCTGTTGCAGCTGTGTCACATTAATGCCAGTAACTTTCAATGAAACTAAGTCAGTGCACTTTCAGTCTGGTTAGTTTGAGAAGACCTTTGTGCAGATATTTACTATTAAACACTCTTGCTTTTCACAGAAGTGCCCTCTATTATTTGAGGTATGTAGGAAATGCACAAACACACGATTATCATACCTTAAATACAGTGAGTGATGGTTTATTGGAGGTCCATGCAAAAAAAAAAAAAAAAAAAAAAAAAAAGATGAAGAGCAAATTCCAATAGCCATCTTCAGTAGGACTTCTTGGCATTTTGTAGGAGTGCTAGTTCAGTGTGACACCGTCTGCTTAAATGTGTGAGGTCCTGGAAATAGACACTCATAGTGTTGCTGAGTGCTCAGTTATACCATTCATCTTTTCATTACAAAGGAAAACAAACACCTTTTGGAATCTCTGTATCTTTACATGGAATGAAAATTCCCTTAGGAATTAGGGGAAATGAGGAAAAGTCAGGTAATGCTAGCAAATTATTTCCTCCTGATGAGTAGCTTTACCATTAATAAGTGAAGTCTGAAGGGCCATAAATATAATCAGTTTTATTAAATAATAAAAGTACATCAAATAATTGTGTTTTATCCAATTAAAAAGTACCGGTCAAACAAAACTAATCACAGTTCCATCCTCTGCTGCTAAATCACAGGTGAGTGTTGCTTACTGTGACAAGTAGCAATAACCTGATTCCGATGCAACACTGCTTCACTGGAAAAGAAACTTTGAAAGTTCTGCTTGTTTAAAAAATGCAAAAGCCTGCAAGTAGATTTAGCCTACCTGCAGATAGATTTAACCTGCCTCTCCCATCTTGTTTTCAGTGACAGATGTTGTAGTTTTAATTTTTAATTTTTCTTCCATTTTGTTTTTGCCCATAATTCTATCTGGAAATGTCAGTCTAATGACTTAGTCCTTTCTTTCTGTAAGGTAAAGTTTGGCTTAATTTCCTCTTGCAGTCCTATTTTAGCTTAACTGATCCTTTTTCTGATAGGCAGTAAGTAGTAAAACAAATCAAGATTGAGTTGGTTTTCTCCCTCTTTGTACAAAATGGGACATTTTTGAGACTATGGTGAAAGGCTTTTGCTTTTCTTTTTAGCCTTTGGAGCTGTCTTGAAGTTATGTAAGAAAATAAACAGCAGATTGAATGAATCTGCATGTAGGTGCCAGTGCTGCTTGGCACCTGGATTCAGTGGCTCACCCTATAACTTGTAGAGAATAACTTGGAAGAGAAACTAGACCTGAATTGAGAACACCTGCTGTGAGTTTCAGTAGGAGATGTGCAAAGTAGTGGTTTTCTGAGCTTTGTTTTCATTTATTCTTTTTCCCTAGCCAAAAAAGCAACCTTGCTAGAAGTGGACTTACTTGAGCGAAGTACTTTTGCATTGTTTTAGAGTTTGTTTAATGGTGTCTTAATTTTAAACATGTTGCTGCTAAGTGTACTGCATTTCTAAGAAGTGTGTGGTAATTTTCATGTGGTATTTGAAGGTAAGATTCATCTCCCCTTTGTGCATTTCCTTTGCTTCTTGTTTTTTGTTTTACTTATAGCAATCCTAGACAAGAAATTGTTACACTTCAAAGAGCAAGAGCTATGAATGCATTGTCTTAAAAATAAAATTTGTGTGGAAAATATGCTCAATTAGATTTTATTGGCACATAAGTCTGCAATTGTACCACTGGAGTGTGCATGCTTATTATTGCACATTAACACAGAAAATCATTATATCTCCATTGTTTTTTTCCTCAAATTTGCTGGGAAAAACCTTTTGGTTATGGTTTTATAATATTAGTGTTATCAAGAACTATACTTTTTTCAAATTAAAAAAATAATTTTCAGACTCCACTATGTGATGGGCATCAACTAAAGGCTGTCCCATTAAGCTCATCCATTTTCACTGTACATGCGTTCAGCAATATTTACAAATTGCACATGGAATACATTTGACAGAGGGAATGTTGTCCTTCTAGTGCAGTTTACGATGGCGATACCTGCTTGCTTTCTCTTTTGCTGCATTGGCACAGGCATTGTGCTTATTCTGTTGTAAGTGGTTCCAGTATTTGATCAGTTCACTAGGTTGGAACTGATGGGAGGTAATTAGGTGGCTATATTTACAGCTGGAGTAAGAAACTCGCCAGTGATTGAAGACAAATTCGTTGGGTGGAGGCATGGGGTCAATTCGCAGCTTGGCAAGGCAGATCCCCACATATACATCCTCTAAATGTAAACGTCTGATGCCTAAGGAGACTTTAAAGATTTTTTCTGCTAAATCTCCAGAAAAAACGTAACCGGTTCCAGAGCAGAATACAGGGTAACGTTCGCTTGGATACAAATCAGGTGGCATATACCACTTGCTATCCTTGTTCCTGTTAGGCGCATAACCTCTCATTAAATATCCTGTAAAATATCTGTGCCTCGGAGGAAGCTCTGGCTTCAGAAGCTTGTGTATTAAGTACTCTGTATTGACAAACATATCACTGTCAGTTTTCATGACGTAGGGAACGCTTGGACAATGGGATGCAACCCAGTTCATTCCCATCAGAGTTTTAATGGTTAAATTATAATAGGTATCCAAGTACTCTTGTTGGATGATGTCATGGTACTGTCTGCTTTCCTCCTGTATGGTACGCTGGAGGTACCCGCTTGTCTTGGTACTTAGCCCCAGCAAGAAGATGCGAACAATTTGAATGCCAGGCGTCAGGCTTTCATTACCCCAGGTTTGTCGAATGGCCTGTCTGGCTTCCACTTGGCCAGGCTCTGCAGCTATGAGCAAAATCAGGAAAGGGACCTTCTCCTGGCATTTTTCAGGTTCGTTGATGATGTATTTGAAGTGATATGAGCTTGGATGCCCGGTGCCTTTCTCATTGTAAATACTTCCGTTAGCGCTGAGGGTGTTTTCCAAGCCAGTTACTCCTTGCGGCGACAGGTCAGTGTTGTTGGGGTTGGTGACTGTTTGAGGCCTGAGGGTCTGAGGTACGGCGTCTTTCCACATGTTCCGTAGAGAGCTGTGGTTCATCTCGCTTTTTGTAGATCGAAATCCTCGGATTGTGTAAGTCATGGGATTTTCTCTAAAGCCCGCCCTGCCTGGCAGCCAGTCGTGATGGTTGAAAAAGAGAAACACAGCAAAAAGAAACACGAGGGAGATCAGGCCAATAAGATGGGTGCGAAATAGAGACCTTTTGGTATTCCAGGTCATCTTTGCAAGGCAGCAGTGTCGTCTTCTCCACTGAAGCATGTTGTAAGAATCCAACAATGGGGTGTGAGACAATGGCCAAGCAAAATGCTGTTTGCTTCCTTTCCAAAACCACTGCTATTCTTTGGTATTCATTTCCTTCTGTTCATGTCGAGTAATTCTCTGCAAATGGCTCTCTCTGGAAGGGTTTAAAGAGAAAACCAAACACATTTTTTATTTTACCTGCACATAATATGAGGCTACAATGAGAAAATAGATAAAATAGGTAAAACTGAGCTTTGTTTTTTGAGGAAGCAACACATAAATAAGGTCTAGGGTGGTTTTTTGTTTTGTTCTGTTTTGTTTTTTTCCCAAAAGCCAAGCTTGTTTTACAATCAAAATTACTGGCTTTGTTAGGTTTTTAAAGTGCATACTTTTATGATAGAAGTTCTGGAAAGCATCCTGGGTACCAAAGATGAAATAAATAGGGAAAAAAAATTATCATGCTTGCTGGGAAAGTGTAAAGGAGTCTTAAATAGCATCATATTTACTGACTGTGAAATCCTTGTGCAGTGCTTGAGGAGGGTTGAATGAGAAGAGCTCAAGAGCAGCTGGAAAGTTTATTGGCATTAATTAAAATGGATGTGATGTGTAGAGGCTAGTATGGCTCAGTTTAAAACTCCTACAGTAAAATGGTTGTGTGGTGGTAGTGGGACAGACGCTGCAAGGTTGATGATGGCAGAGTTCTGTTAGTCACAGTACACTGCCTGACGTGTCTCCACCGGCCCTGACTGTGTTCAGAAAGTCAATGAGAGAAGGTGCACCTGTCAAAATTAATTTTCAGGGTCCAGTAACCTCTCTGCGCAGCGCTTAGATGGTAACACACAATAACAATTTTGGTCACCTTTCAGACACCTTTAACCCTCTGCTCCGCAATGAAAGAGCATTGAATATTTGGCTTTCGTACCAAGCTGGCATGCAGTTGATTTACTGTTAAGCTGTTGAGTTGTAGTGGATAGAGATTTTAAGTAAATAGTGACATCAACATGAAGTAAAGCTGCACAGCAGTAAGTTACTTTCTGGCAAGCTGTCTGATGAATGTGATTTTTGGTTTTTGTTTCCTCTGAGAATTTAAATGTAACTACTACTATTATCATGCAGAAAGGTGAAGTAGTGGTAATAGCAGCTGTAACTGTAGGAAAGAGTGCCAAAGTAGTCTGCGGTTCATTTTCTCCTAAATTTTTTTTCATATTCAAGAGCAGAGTCAATATGGCAGCTTCATGATGCTGCATATTAAAAGCTGATCACATCGTCTCGAAAATGAGCCTTTCACTGCACAGTAGCAATTCGTTTGTGATTTTCAATTTGCTCTAATTTATTCCTGGGCCCTAGGGTTTTGTATAGGGAAAAAAGGATGACAGCTGAACAAGGCTTCCACAGAAAATGCTATTTTTAATATAAATGTGTAATTTCTTAATTACTTGGCTATCTTTTAAAACCAATATTTGGATTAATTTCTGTGTTTAAAAACTAAGTAACATGTTATATGGGGAAATTACACGATTTTGCACAGTAAAGAAGTAATTTATGAAGAGATGGCTTTTGAATAATATATTACTGTGTGTGACTAACATTCAGTTTGCTGAGTTAATGCAAAGGAAAAATGAGATTTCAGAAAGGATAAGGACAGATGTGTAACTAAACTTCATTTTGGTTACTGTGTGAGTTTATATGTAAACAGAATAACCTATATGCAGAAGACATTGCTCAATATTTAGAAGCAAGGAGGAACTACTGCTACAGTTACAGAGTTGAAACTGTAGTTTGTCTATCTTATTAACCTCCACCAGGAGGAGCAAGTAAGTGGGGATTTTAACGGGTTTGTAACCATAAACGTTATCTAAAACGGCAACAGTTTTCCTTACTTCTGAGTGAAAGGGCGAAATATTTGCCTAGTGATACATTGAACTCTTGCCTGCCGTGCTGTTACGCAGATGTTAGTGAGTTGTGTTCCGAAAATATTTGGGATTTTATTTTTTCCTGAGCTACCTTTCTTAAAAATTATCTTCCAGCCTTCAAATGCTAAGCCTGTACTTGAAGTATGCTGTTTGAGAATTAATCTCTAATTCCACGCTGCTCTGTTTCTTGGCTCAGAAATTATACCTTAAATAAAAAGGAAATAAGCCCCCGATGGGAAAGATGTATGTTTATCCGACCGCTTGCACCTTCTTTTACATGCCTAGAAAATAAAAGCCTGCTCTCCAAACATAATTCTTACTTTCTCTGCAGTGTGCAGTGTTTTAAATGAGCACTCAGCTATTTGGGATGAATATCGCTGCATGAGCAAACATAAATGTCACTTCAAAGGATATCCTAGATCTCAGGGAAACTAATTGTTCGATACGGGTTTGGGAGGCAGCAGTGGGAATATTTGATTAATTGCCACTGCGTTTCATGTGCATGCAGCTCAGGAAGAAGTGAAAACAAGAATTTCATGAGGAGATGAATGCAGAACAGCAGCTGTAATTCAGAATTAACTTCGCCACGCTGAATTATGCGCTATAAAACTTCAGTCATTAGGTACAAATACTTTGGCAAATCTGCACTGTACTACTCAGCTGTTTTTAATTTTTATTTGAAGTAGTGTTTTCTTGTGCCACCAATTTCACACAGGAAAAGAGAGAGTCTTGTTATAGGAATATTTGTGTGAACTGAAAACTGCTTGCAGGTGTTGCCTTTCTTTGTTGCACAGAGAAATTGCCCCAGAATGGGGTTGTAATGTGTGAAGTGTTTTGTGGCTTTATTAGATTGCACGCTCACATACTGCATATTAAATCTCTTATAGTCTTAGTCTCATCTCTCATCATAAAGACTTTTTTATAAAGAGAGTCCTCTCTCATTTGCATGTTTGCTAGATTTTTTCAAGGTGGAAGTTTCCTGGAGAGTCTTAGATCCCTGATTGCCCTTTCAAGAGGCTCTATATGGATAAAGGAAGGACCCCCCCATCTGTTTCCTAGCTTTATAGAAATTAAAGCTAGGAAAAAAAAACCAAGTAACACCGTATATCAGTTTGCAATACAGGTGTAAAACATCTCAAAATATGCAGTAGATAATAAGCTTTTGAAACACAGCAATTGCAACAAAGCAGAAAGCAAATTACTAACTATAGCCCAAGGTCTCTGTGCAGTCACCTTGTGCTCTGAAAGCACGTTGTTGCATACAGCTGTGCCTTTTGAAGATAGGGCTTAGGATGGCTCTTGAATTTTGGCACTTGGCTGTGCAGTCTCTGTATGATTGAATGCCAAATATATTCACTGTGAATGCCTCTTGAGTTTTTATTTGTGGTCTGTGCTCTACTAGTGTTGTACTTTCGGTTCTGCTCTATAATTACAACTTTGCAGTGTGAAGCATTCGACTCCCTGTTTACACGTTCTGCATTTTCATATTTTGATTTGTGGGCAAACCTTTTAATCAGGAGGAAGAGTTCAAAGGATCCTGAGCCGGTGTTCTGATGAAGAGCAGCAGCTGTGCTTTAGGCCTCACATAGAGTCATGCCCTGGTTCACTCCAACTGCACTCAGCTTGTGCTCAAAACAGGCAATAATCAAGATAAGCTCTGATGTTTGGGTTTTGAAATGTCAGATAGGAAAGTGGCACTGCTGGTAGGCATGTTGCTCTGGGAGTGCTGCCGGAAGGCAGGGTCTTTTTTTTTTTGTTTTAAAACTCCTGGAAAGGCTTTAAAAGTGATGTAAGCTGGGTGAGTGCCTTGCACAAAGTAAACACAGCTATGTTGACAGATTAATGATTTATTACAGCTTATTGGTAGGTTCTGTAGAGAAGCGTTTTCATCCCATAGTGTATTAAATTGCTATACGTTTAGATCTTAAATTTGCACTGTAAATAGCGAGCTGTCTTCCTGCTTGTTTGCCACAATTGATGAAGTATTTAAATTAAAACAAAATGTGGAAATGAATGACAATTAGACTGAGTGCCATTTTGCAATCCAAGTTAAACAGTCAGTGTTTTCATATTAAACAGAGATCGTAATGATGGCATGAGGTAATTTACGTGCTCACCATTTTGAGTGCACAGTGTGTGAAGGTTTCCTTTTGGGATGTCAGTGGACCCTGATGTTACTTGTAAGATGTGGTGCCTGATTGCGCTGCTGATGGTTTAGATCATGTCCAATCTTTTGCACGCTCCCAAATTATGCTCGGTCACTATTAGCCTGATGACATTTTTCTGAGTTTAAGGGGGGGGGGGGGGAGGGGAAGCAAGTGTGAGAAAGGTCTGAAGGTACTCCTTAGCTAATGTAATCTGACTGCATGGTCTGTTTTGATGGTTCTCTGTGTGTGTCCTATCATGGCCATTTTATCAGTGCTTTAAGATTACTTCCGATAAGGATTAATTCTGACCTACTTTGAGAGGATTTCTAACTAGTTTTTTTTTTCTTTTTTTTTTTTTTTCCTAAATTGGAGGGGTTTAAGTTTTTAATTTCTCAGTTAAATGCAATCATTACAGCAGCCACATTATCCCTTTAATCCCTCCTGTACCCACAGCAGGCTGTAAGCAGTACATTAAACGTGTAAAGTAGTGACATTGTTCTGCATGGTGAAAGGAAAACCTGCTGGAATTTTTTCCACTGCTCACAGACACCTTATCTCTGGGCTCTGCAAATTAGGAATGATCATTATCTGTAATGGCTGAAAGGTAACAGACAATTGAATGGATATCACACACAAGGATTTGACATACCTTCCCTGGTCAGGCCATTTATGGTGCGAGGATTATACCCACAGAAAATAGTTTTGGCACGCCATCACTTCAGCAAAAAAGATGCTATCGAACATGCGCACATCCCCCAACAGTCTGCTTCCTGCGATTGCTTTTCACAGTATCCAATCTGTCCATCTGTCGGCTCGTTGCTGTGTTACCTTCCTTGCTCATAAGTGTTGTCCTTGTCTTGGGGCTTTTTGTTCATCCTTCAAACAAAAGGACAGTAGTTCTTGTTCGTGCTCGGCGGTCAGGGCTGTCTGGCGTTCCCAGCCGATAGATTGGAGCTTTTACATCTGGTGTTTCCCTTGTCGGACAATGCAGTGCTGTGTTCTCCTCTTCCCAGTATCCATATTTCTAACGGTAATGTTAGCAGTGAGTGCTAGCACGTAGTGGTTCAGTTGCCTTTAGTAATAGGATTTGTCTCTCTTCCCTCCTTCATTGTTGCTAGGCAGTAGTAGAAATGGTTTCGAGCTGTTTTAACGGAGAATTCTGGTCTATTAAATCCATTCCCGGAGTCCTTCGGCTGCTGCACAGGCAGGCAGCAGTTTAAATGTGGGCTTTGACAGATGCTGTCTTCTGACAGAGCAGAATTTAACGTCACTGCTTGGCTGAATCCCACGTGATTGTTTGCATTCATTTTGACTAAACCCAAAGGCAGCCAGAAACCTTCACAGACTCTTCCGCCTATTTGATAAATGATACATATTCAGCACAAGCACGATGATAGGTGAATAGTATAAAAATTGTATGATGATTAAATGAATGATTGAGGGTTTTTTCAAATTGTTTTCACTTTTCCTTGACACTGTAACTTATGATTCTCTGGGGGATTTTTAATGTGAGATGTTCTATTTTAGTATTCTAAGGGCTGTTCTGCTTTGCAAAGGAATTAGAAGCATTTAAACACCAAAGCTTGATTTAACCCATTTGGCGCTCTCAGTAAAAAAATTTTTTTGTGCTTCTGTGGTGAGGAAAAAATATACTTCTTTGCTCATACTTGCTTTACTTATTTCATATTTTTGCCGTATAAAAGCTGCTTTTTGTAACCTTTGGTTACAAAAAGCCAGTTGAGTTGGAAGGCATTCATGTATAAACTGTTAAGCCTTATTTCTATTATTGATGGATCAGAAAGTATCTTTCTTACATTACAGGCATATCTGTATCATAGAATGTTTTTCTGCTCCTAATGGAATTTGGGTTCCTGTCAGTAATTTCTGTCCTGTCAGTAACTGGCCATTCTGTGCTGACACACCTCATTATATTTGCTGTATGCTTTAAAAAAATCTCTCGGTAGGGGATGCTGAAGATGGCAAGCTAGCAGCATTCCTACCCAAGTGTTTGTCCATCCTTTTTTGAAAAGAGAATGAATTCAGTGCTTGGGATTGATTTTTTTCTTAATTTGTTTAGCCAAAGGATAAAGAAAATATAATGGGTCTTTCATATGGTATCTCTGGTTGGATTGAGAAGGTGCTTCCTTTGCTAGCTCATAATGATTCTCCAGACAGTCGCTGTGTTTTACTATTCTAGATGCATGATCTGGTGACTTACTAGAAACAATATCGGACTTATATTCCCCTAAATCGCCTATGCATACTTTCTCTGTTAATTTAGTCTTGTATTTAATGTATGCGTTTCCTATTCTAATGACATTTTCTGCAAATCCTATCATCTTACCTGGGACTGTTTTAGGAACATGACGATATTCCCCAAGTGCTTAATACAAATAGAACTTCTCCATTCTAGAAATCTTTAATTTCAAGAAAGCTGGAGGATGGGCTGGGAGGCAGCTAGTGAGGGAATGGAGAAGGAGAGGAGATGCTTCCAGCCAACACTGCTTACTGCTCTGGGACTTCAATGACTAGTTCAGAACCAGTGTTTTCAAAGAATGAATGTGTGCCCCTTCTACTGGATTTGCAATTTAAACACGCAGTTTATGTTTACATTTCTGTATATTACGTAGGGTATGTAGTCTGTTGCTGTGTGTGTGTGAGGTTAGCACTGTCAGCTTGCTGTGTTCTGGACTACCAGCAGGCAGTGAGATACTCATGTGGTTAACTTAACCTCTGTTGACTTACTCTGATGTAAGTAATGTAAATCTTGACTGATTTTTCAATCTTCAGATCAGACATACAAGAATGTACTTGAGAAGCAAGTCTAAATCTCAACAGAAAGCTCACTTAGATCCATAGTGTTTCCACTGACAGAAGTTTCTGCTGGCTTAATTTACTCATGTTTCTATCCTTCCTAAAGTGCATGTCCAAAGGGTAGTGAATTCTAAGTAGCACGTTTACATGCTGATGTTTGTCTATTCCCATAAATGCTAATATTGAAGGTACAAAAACCTCAAGGGCCATTTACTTTCCGGATAGAAGGCAATGACATTAGTTCTGGCTTTTAATTTAAATGACCATATCACTTGTGCATAGGCTGTGAAGTTCAGGCAGAACTGTTATGTGTTGCTATGTCAAACTTGACATCTTGCAACATGAACAAGCTGAATTTGGAATTTTTAAATCCTCGTAAACTATTTCTTCTGTTCACCCATTGTTTACATTTAAAGGATGAGCAGGTCTTAGTTTATCTTGTGGAAGTGTAAAGAAAAGCCCCTTTCCCTGCCCCCCACCCCCCCACCCCCACCCCCTTTCCCACTGATTTCTATCTGTGTATGTGATGGTAGGCTGAGATAGTCAACATTTCAGAAAAAAACTTCCTTTTATAGAACTTTCTTCTTCAGTACTTCTATGCAGTACTGTGTGTTCCTGGGTGTTTCAGGAGGGTGGAACTTGCTTTGCTCTGTAAGTGTGACCTGAAGGTTTAAGTATCTTGCTGTGGTAGTGGATTGAAATGAGCTTTATTTTGGCCAGCTCTCACTGTGAAGGGTCAGTGGTCTGCTTGTTCTTGATCCAAGGAGTAGTATGTTCTCTGATGTTGCTATGGTTACATCTTAAATTAGAAGGTGCAATGTTGGTGTTTGAAATACTTACATCTACTAAGGCTAAGGAGGAGTTGTAGTGATGTGCAGATGTGCTGTGTGAACGTAAGGAATGTTGTAGAGTTAACATGGCCAGTGCAAGGTTGACTGTGCAGTGAGTTGTACCACGTTAGAAGGAGATGCAGGAAGTCATTTCAGGTAAGTAGAGTAACTTGTGCACAAGACTGATAATTGTGCAGAATATCTGTGCAAAACAGAGGTGTGTGACTTGGGAATATTTTATCCAGAAATCTTGAAAAACTTACTTTGTGTAACTTTTAGGGAGCAGTCATATCTTGTCAAAACTAGTTTCAAGATAAACTAGACCCTGGGAAGGAGCCATTTAAGTAAAGCTTTCTCTTGGCAGCAGTAACAGAAGTTTCTCAAATGAGTTTACAGTGGTTGCAACAGTCAGATGTACTGCTTAGAAAGATAATTTTCTGCTTGATGGCTACAAGTCCCCTGAAAGTTAAACTAAATACGTGCATCACAGCTGACATGTCAATTGGATCTTTCTATACGGGTCATGCTTTATGAAAACTCCACAAATACTCTGCAAAGATTATTCCTTTTTATCAGAGTAAAATGTAGTATTATTTAAGTTTCAATGTGTTGAAAACCCTGTCGATTGACAATTCAAAATGAGTAATAACAATGTTTTCAAGGGTGGTTATTTTTACTTTGAAACTTTTCTTTTTCCCTCTGGAAATGTGTTCATACAGAACGTCATAAATGCTGATCTTGAACTGTGTTAAGAATTATACGTACAGCCAGTGTGGCTGTTGGTCTTAACGATCCAAAAAGGATACTTTTCCAATATATTGTTTAGAGCAGAGGGGATTACAGAGTATTTCTAATCTGAGTGCTTACTCTGTGATCACAGTGTATTTCTTGACTATCAGAAGCACGTTTGTAACTGAGTGAAAAACAGCAATCTAGAAACGACCACAAGTGTCAGTATTGCCTGCCTTTATTTTTCTTAAATTTTCACTGTTTTTTTGTAAGTTCTGTAACACATCTCGCACTTGCTGCGTTTTGTGTAAATGGTCAGGGTTTTGCACTGTTCTAATGGCTCCCAAGTGTTCCTACTAATCTTTGGACGTTTAAAATTTAAAACACAAGTACAACAATATAGATCCATCTTCAGTGGCTATGGAAGAACAGAAAGGCTTTCCGATAACTGAAAGTGTGTACCTATTTTTATGTTCTCTAATGAGTAGTTTATAATTGTTCTAATCAGTCAGTAAGCAATTTAAGCACTTTGCAAAATTGTTAGGGAGAAAAGACCGGATGATCTCTCAAAGGCAGGAGGGCTTAGTCCACCATCTGCCCAGTGAAACATTTCAAGGGGATTTTTCACAATTGAGTCTTTTTCTAGTAACTGTACAGACATTCCAGCTACCCAAGAGGAATTAACTCTCGGGATTTCTTACAGCTTCTTATGAAGAGCACAGGTCTGGAGTGCTTCAAAATGCAATTGAAAAGCCAAAATGCTGTTGCTTTCAGTGTACTACTCTGTTCTGTTTTTGCATTATATGCAGATTTTGCGTATGTGCTGTTTAGAAACAAAGCAGATCTTCTCTCAATAATATAGTTTTGTCTCTCACAATTTTTTTTTTCTTTACTATATTCAGATTTTTTTCATGTCTTTCCCCCAGGCTTTACATCCAATTATTGCTGATCTTAAGTGCTAAACGAAGATTTTCTTTCCAGGGGATGGACAACATCATTTCATTTAGATTGTGCAGCATCTTTGGTCATGCAGTTCTCCCCTGTTGAAGTGACGTGCCAGTGGTAGCATTTTCTGCCTGTCACAAGTGTTCCTTTTGCATTCTGAGAAGAGCAGGGACTTTATGAAGCTTTGATTCAGCACAGCAGGGAAGAGAAGGCCAATGAGCACAAGTACCAAACATTCAGAGGCAGTTTAAAGACTGTGGAAAATAAACTTACTCTGCTTGTCTTATGAGACTTTTTCATTCCAGGTGTCTGCTCTATAAGATCAGGTTGCCCCAACCACTCTCCCTACACTCCCAGCATGAACTTGACACTTTTTAATGAAAACAGAAATTGTTACAGAAATTGAGATTTTTGGGAAAGAGCTTGCCTGTTGCAACCTGCTCAGCTCCTTCTTTCTGCACCATCTGTTCCCAAAAAAGCTTCAGAAAGACCTTTTCCTTTTGGCTGCCTTCTGGTTTTTAAGGCGTCCCAACGAATTGAAGAGCTGTGGCCCCCCAAGCTCACTGCCAGGGCACAGGCCTCTCTTGCCCACTTGGGCTGCTTCTTTGGGTTGTTGGACAAGCTGCATGGATCCTTGTAGGCTGATTGAGAGACTTGCAGGTCTTGATGTTCATCTTCTCACCAACTGTTGTGGTTTTTTTTCCACCATTGTGCCTATGATTTGTATGAATATGGAGGCATTTCATCAACCTCTAAAATTCCTACTTCTTTGTAGTAAATAAAGTGGAAAATCATGATGTAGATCTTCAGTTAGTGTTAAGTAGTGACACTGAGTATCTGCAAGTCTCCAAGCTGCCCAAATTTCACCTGTTTGGGGTGTGAGACCTGTATTGATTCTTTCTATGTGTCGTATTTCCTCAAGAGCTTTAGTGCATGAGTTTCTGCAGCTCCATTCTGTAAGTATCCTCATTTACAGCTAGTTTTGTGGGATATAGAGGATTTACAGTGGAAACCACAAAGCTTTAGTAACTCTCTTAAATACCTGAGGCCTTTTCTTCTAACAAGAATGCTTAAACTGAGAAAGGCAACAAAATATGTGGAAAACTCCTTTCTCCAGTGATCCCTGTAATAAACTTAAGTAGTATTTGTTAATAGTCTGTGTAGAACTTGGATCTTAGCTTGGAAACTGAGTCTTTTTTTTTATTATTATTATTTTAGAGCAATTCCTTGCTGTGTTCATGGACATACTGCTAAAATTGCTTCCAATGCCCTGCATACTAGCTAGTTTGGTAGAGTTACTTCAGCTTGGCCAGAGAAATAAACATCTGCTATTTCCCAATAGTTGTTCCGTGCTGATTCCCTCAACTGGAAGTGATTTCCAGCCATTGTATATTAATAAGTTGTTTTATCATGTATTCTGCTTAAATTCATTGAACTGATTCCCTGTTGCTTCAAAGTAATTTTTATTCTTGTGGAAAACTTTATTTGGAAGCAGGTATTCATTTGTCTATGTTTTTGATGGACAAAGGAATTGTCCTGCTATATGAAATAACTTCCCATATGCTCATTTTCTGGTCTATCCTACAGACTTCGTCATTCCATTTTGGAAATTCACTTCTGCACTTGGGCTGGGACAATCCCAGGTGTTTTTACAAACTGGGGGAAGATCTCCTTGAGAGCAGCCCTGCGGAGAAGGACTTTGGGGGTCCTGGTGGACAAGAAGCTGGATGTGAGCCAGCAGTGTGTGCTTGCAGCCTGGAAGGCCAACTGTGTTCTGGGTCCCGTTAAAAAAGGTGTGGCCAGCAGGGAGAGGGAGGTGATTGTCCCCCTCTACTCAGCTCTTGTGAGGCCCCATCTGCAGTGCTGCATCCAAGCCTGGGGCCCCCAGCACAGCAAGGGTGTGCAGCTCCTGAAGTGGGTCCAGAGGAGGACCACGAAGATGATCAGAGAGCTGGAGCACCTCTCCTGTGAGGAAAGGATGAGAGAACGGGGCTTCTTTTGCTTAGAGAAGGCTCCAGGGAAATCTCATTGTGGCCTTCCAATATGTGAAGGGAGCATATTAACAGGAGGGAGTATGTGTCTATATGAGGATGGATAGTGATAAGACAAGGGGGAATGGTTTTAAACTGAGACGGGGAGTTTAGGTTAGATATTAGGATATAAGTTTTTCACACGGAGGGTGGTGATGCACTGGAACAGATTGCACAAGGAGGCTCTGGATGCCCCATCCCTGGAGGCATTCAAGGCCAGGCTGGGCAGCCTGGTCTGGTGGTTGGTGACCCTGCACATAGCAGGGGGTTGAAACTAGATGATCATTGTGGTCCTTTTCAACCCAGGCCATTCTATGATTCCATTCTATTCTATGATTATACTGACATAGAATAGTAGTTGAGAATATTTGGCTGAGTTCTGCTACCCTAAACCATACTTCATTTGTTTTTTTCTACAATTAGTGTTGTCTAATGGGATAAAAAGCAGAGCTCTTACACGTCTTGTCCATCTCAAGGCATAATGTTAAATATCAGCCATGCTGTGGACAGCTTTGTATTGAAAAGAAAAAAAAGGTGTATTTTTAATGCAGTAGACCAAGTTTTATGAATTCAGGACTAAAGGATTTTATTTCTAGAAGAGAGATGTTTTAGTAACTCTTAATCAGCATTTGCAAAGCTTTCTATCACTGATCCGTCTTAGTGAAGTGAATTTATAGGGAGCATCTGTCATCCTCTTAGGAAAAAAAAAAACAAAACCCCAAACCCATAAAAATTGTTGTACTCCTAAAAATATCACAGGCTCATGACCTTGGGCAATGGTTTGTACTCGGCAGGTTCTTTCAGGTTTTCTCTCAAGGATTTGCCTAACTGCGCATTCAGACTTCTGAAAATGCCTTTCTTTTTTTTTTTTCTAGTTAATGCACATTCGAGCTTTACTCATATGCAAGTATTATGGTCTACAACTTGATAACAAGGTAGCTGGCTTTAAGGATACTAAATCAAATTTTTTTCCACCTTTGGGTCCCCATCTTGGTTTGCTTTGAAGTTGGTTGTTTTGCCATATACAAAAACCTCTGTGATTGTTATTATCAGTAAGAAGCATGCTAATGTAAGGAGAGAAAAAAAAAAAAAGGCAGAAAAAGCAGGAAACAATGGATTTCTACTTTTATTCAATTTGTAAGCAAGCAAAGGAGTACAAACTCTGCTGTAATGAATTTTGCTTGGTATAAGACCTGAATGCAACAATTAGTGTAGAGGGAATCCTTGGATTTGAGAATTTAGGTCACCTCACATTGAAATGTTATCTTCACTGTGGAAAAAATACCTTTTGCCATTTAAATTTATTTTTTCATTGACCCTATGTAGCGCTGTGTGGAAAATACACATTAATATCTGTACTTCAGTGCTGGGCTTCCATCATGACAAAAAGGGGTTTTGTTCTGTGCAATTAACTTGGTTATCTGAGGTGGGCAGGGGAAATGGAGTGGGGAAAAGAGATATGCCAGTAATGTGGGAAATGCTGGATGCAGCGGGGATGGAGCAGGTTTTTTGAATGTCTGTACCTCTCAGTAGCAGGTTAGTTGGGATCAATGCCAGATTAAAATTGGATCTGTGTATTCACATGATAATGCCTACAATCTAATAAGCCTGGTGGAATGTGGACCATTAGGGAGCAGATGCATCAGCCTGCTCTGAGTGGTCTGGTGGAGTCGGCTTGGTCCCGTGTGGCTGGAGCTAATAAGCTCTGATGACTCTGTGTAGAATTGCCTGCTTGTTCTTGAAACAATGCTGCAGCATACATGAGATGCTTGCAAGATTTATAAATAGTAGCTCCGTGCTGTGTGGCATTGCTGCTTCTGAAGCCCTGCTGGCATGGGAAGGGAGCTAGCTATGTTTCTGTGAAGCTGCTCTAAGCTAATGAAATCGCTACATCAGAGAAACCTCTCATCTAGAATGGAAAATCTGCAGCTCGGAATATTTGATTACAGTTGATTGAGAACTGATGGCAAGAGTAGGTTGGGTTTTTATAGAATGGCTTTCATAGTGCCTTGTCATAATTTCTATCTAATTTTCGAATATTTCTCTTCAAACTACACACCAATCAGTGACAAAAACGGCTGAGAAGAAAAGGGATTTTCCTGTTCCACCGAAATAGCATGTATTCATTTACAAGAGAATATGACAGCATAGGAACTAAGAAGAGCTAAAGAAGAAAGAGCTCTTTTCTTACCTTTTCACAATGTCTTTTTAGAAGAACGGAGGAATAAATAGGAATGTGTAGAGTATCTATTTATTACCAGCCTTTTTAATTAAGTGTAATATTAATATATGCTGTCCTTTCTCAAAAGGCGATGCTGCTGTTTTGGTTTGGTTTTTCTCACAAAAGCAGAGCAACAACCAGCATAAGACAAGCAAGGATGAGCCCTGTGAAATTGCATCTGTTTCTGACTGGTAAAGCTCCCTGAAGCACATACAGAAAGTTCCAGGGTGTCATAACAGAGGAATCTTGTTAACCTTTTGTGATATTTTTTTTCTCCTTAGCGAGGTCATTCTTGGCATTGAAAACCATACTGTCTTCCAAAACATTGTTCTCTGTGGCTTACTCATTTTTTATTTCCTGCCACTTAAGTGCTCAAGAATTTTCCAGTGAAGGGATCTTACTCTGCAACAGATTGCAGTAGGGGGGGAAAAGTGTTTACTTTTGCTCACTGATGGGAGGCATATCAAAGACAAAACTATTTGAAGTAACAGGACAGCTGCGAAGGCTGAAGGAGAGCTGAGGAGCTGTTACTGCTCAAGACACATTTCCTTCAGATATACTGTGATATCTGTGGGATCATTAAGGACAGCTGATAGCCAATAAAATGGGAGCAGAAGAAATGGAAGTTGCGCTGAGCCCTACCTGTGTCTGTCCTGCCTGGCATGGTATGGTTCACAACTGGAAGCTACTAGTTACGTTTGTATGTGTATGCATATGTGTAGAAGAGAGGAAAAAGCCATTTGACAACTTTTAAAATTTGTTTTAAAATACACTTTGAGTCTGTTCATTTAGTTAGGATGTTAGGCTTTTCTGCAGGGATGAGTGAAGTTGATGTAAGTGAGAGTATAATAGGGAGATCTGTAAGTTTGTCGACTTTTTGTATGGCTCTTATCCTGACTCCATCTTTGAATAGAGTGGCCCCAGAGTGTAGGATTGAAGACTTTGCCAGCTGACCTTCATTTAAGAGGATTGCACTTCTGCACTGCTGAAAATACAGCTGTGCCTTAGCCATTTCAAACAGCACTAGTATTATAAAGCAGATTTCATAATGCATAGACAGAAGCTTCGAGATGGGCTGTCTGGCATATAGATTGTATATAAATTGAAAAAATAAAAGTTGGATGTTCTCGTCCTTGTGCTTTGAGAAGGGCTTAATTTAATCTTCGCTACTAAAGAGAGAGGAATAATGGGAATTTAGATAAAATGCCTAAGGAAGCTGAATGTAGAGGCAGAAGGCAAAATGGAAAAATTTATCTTTGTGATAGGGCCAGAATTCTTCCTTTTTTTTTTTTTTTTTTTTTTTTTTTTGACATAATGTATTTTTTATCAATTTTGAACAATTACGGTTAATTTTTAATACAGACATATATCATTGACTTCTACTTTCTACAGTAAGGTGGTGTTAATTCAGCACCAGCAGTTTTCATAATGTATTTGCTACACACACACACACACACACACACGTTCTTTATATGCATACTAATGCAGAAACTGAAGTTGATTCTTTCAACCTGAATGTTAGCTAAGAAGCACACAAGTAGCAAGCATTTGTGCTATGATGAAGATGAAATATATTCTACTGTTTATCATAAACGTGAGTCTGTGATGCATGAGACTAAAATACTGGTGTCTCAGGTGACTGTTGTACAGTGATTAAAGCTGTGGTTTTGTTGCTTGTTTCTATTGGTTGAAGGGAAACCCTCCCATCAAAAGTCAGTATAGATTTTTGACCAAGAGTCAGATTTTGAGAACGCAGTTAAATGAAGGTAACTGAAAACTGAACGCTGAGCACAAAACAAGGTTTTAGTTAATAGGGTTTGGGGAATTACTTTATCATCTGTTAGGGAAAATAGAGATGTGGCCCAGGAAATCCAGGATTTGGAGTTTCAGTGCTTTCCTAGCTGTTCTTGATTGTGTGTTTAGTCGTGTAATTTAGTGTTACATAGTAGTGATTGTTGCAAAGCATATTAAGTTTTTAATGTCAACACCTAGGGAAAGCTGCAGGCCTGTTAGAATTACCCACTAAATAGAGAGTGTGGGGCAGAAATTTTCATTTGATTCAATTACAAATTCTTTGTAATTTTGAACAAAATCAAATTGTAATTAAAATCCTCCAGTGAGATTTATCCAAGGGTGAGTACATACTGAAATGGACCTCTCTGTCAAAGCTGAAAGGTGAAAAATTGCAGAATGGGATAATAAGAACCAATACATGTACATAAGTACAAATATGAGAGCACCAAAGTAGCGACATTGCATTTTTGTTCTGGATGTTTAACTTCAACAGTGTGTGTGCAACATGATAATACAGTCCAAGGAAAAGACTTAGGCAGTGTAGAAGATTGTCAAAAATCCTGTGACTGATGAGAGTGACGTGCTTTTCTTGTGCATTTTAGAAATATTCAGACTTAACGTTACTGAAGATGGTTAGTGATTCCTACTAGTGGCAGGAGCAGCCATGACAGAATGCTGGGAAGCACAGGCTGGTTGTTTTGTTTTGTTTTGTTTTTTGCCATGTTTCCCTATATTAAATATGTAAAGCATAAAGAACTGGAGGCTTTCAGACTCTTTAAAGTTCAGTATTTTGAATGGGATAATATTGGTATGCTGCTTATTAACTTTGTAGGTTTGGTTGGTGAAATTTATGTATTTGGATCCCTAAGAATGGAACTATACCTATTTTTATATTTTTATATATATATATATGTACATATAGTTCATATATATATATATATATATATATATATATGTACATTTATATATGCATGTAGGTATATCCAACTTAGATAAATAAAGTATGTCCATAGTCTGAATTAGAATGTGGGAGCATGTTGTCGAGGATTTCTTTTGTTAAAATCTGGAAGCAAACATATTGAGGACAATAAGACCTATTACTGGATTGAAATTAAACCTGAAGTCTTTCATTTTACTTCATACAAATACACGAAATCAACGTTTAGGAATAAAGTAACATTGCAATTAAATGTCAGCTCCAGTTGTGATAGTTTTTTAAACAGTGTTTTTTCACATGGCACCTATAGCGAGCTTGGAAGTTAAAAATGTAAGGTATTTGTATGCATTGAGAAGGGTTGGTTTTGCCAGATTGTCTCTTTTTAGTGAAATAAAAGATTAGTCACGAGATGACCAACAGCTTAGTGTTCGGGGACAGATTGCCATGTGTTAGCTTTCCCAGTTTGTGTGTGATAAGAGCTGAGACTAGGTCAGTTCCTTGAAACAGATTTAAACTTGTTGGCAGGAGTGTGAGCGAAGGAGCTGGGGAACAGAATGTGCACTGACACATGTGGGCTGCGCTCCTGCAGCTTCAGCTAGAGGTGCCCTGCCTGAAAAAGCCTTTGTTTCAAGGCTGTGTTTCTCTCTCCCAGTGTTTTAACTTGGAATAGAGCCGTGTTTATGTATACTCCTTGGCAAAGAGATTTCACAGGGGCTTTTCTGATTGTACGAACTGTAAACATAAGGCTTAAATGAGGCTTGTGACAAAGGGGGAAACAAACGAATTTGCATTCCTGCTGTGGGGAAGTGGTAGCTTTTGCCGCCATTACGATCAGGAGTGCTGGATTCTTGTGTCAAAAGGCAAACCGAGCCCATCCATTGTTCTTCCTGCACACCAAAAACCATTGTGTCTTGTTTTGACTTGTTCCCATCTTCATGGTACACGCTGCATTTCTTCCTTACTGTCTATTTTCTAAGTTCTTGAACTAAAGTGATAGGATGTGTAGAGGAAGAATGGGATCGAATCTGCTTTAGGGGCTTTTCTTTTTTTTTTTTTTTTTGGTATGAGAGTGTGGTGTTTCTTTCATTCTTCAATATATATATATTTTTTTAATATGGCACCTTGAACCTGGCAAGTTCTGTAGCTGGAACAGGACAAATACAGGCAATATTCTAGGAGACTCCAAAAATATGTCTGGCCTTCCCAGCTTGAGGGAGTTGCAGCATGTGTGTATCTGTAGTGCATGAAGTTGCAGATAGCATCAGACGTTCATCCTGGACCAAACTCAGAAGTTTTCACAGTAAATTACTGTGCTGTTTCTAACTTGATAGACTATGTTGTACAGGTATTGCTTGGCTCTCAGTACTTATTGACACTTCTAGTGCTGGTTCCCAAGCTAGTGTTTCAGCAAACTGTCTGTTGATATGAGGGCTCTGACAGACGCTGTGCTGCAGACCTCTGCGGTGTTTGCATATGGCACAGAACTTGTACAAATACACTTTTTTCCTTCTTACATCACTTTATACTACTTTACATACAATTGATTTCACTTGTCTCTAGCCAGTGCAGCAAGTACATGCCAACAGGACTCTGAAGTGTATTTGTATATGGGTGACTCAGCAAAGAAATGCTCAAAAAGAGAGTTGAAGAGAAAATCTGAGCACAGATTTTATTGCCAGCATTAATCAACAGATGGCATGAATCTGTACATTGATGTTGCTTGCAGCCTGTTCCAGACCTCAAGATCATCACTTTTTCTTCCCTGGCCTATGTCTTCAAAGCAGCCCTTTCCATGTATAAGTGCTTCCAGTCTGTTATATTCTTATCACTGCTATCGTTCAGGACCTCTTGTCTCCTCTTATCGCAATTCATGGCAGCTGCAGCTAAAGCTTTTGATCCTGAAAAAGCTCATGCTGTTTCCTGAACTCAGCAGTTACTTTACCTGGTGACAAAAATAATTCAGAGTTCATTGCTCCAAAATTCCTCTTTGCGCATCAGTTCCTCCAGAAATACAGATTCTCAGACTTCCTCCTGATATTTCAAGTCTTCCAAGCTGATACTTGGAAATTTCCCTTCATCTCTCTGGCCGTGACCACCAAGACAGTTGCACTTTCTTTAATGTGGTGTGATCTATAAGCACGGCACACGTTAAAGTTGCTTTGAGCTGCGATTGCTAAAACTGGTAATGTATGGAAGAATAAAATTAAAACTTCTTTTTTTTCAGTGAATGTGAAGAATAAAACATGGCTGGGAAAAAATGATGCTGCATAATTGGTTTAACCAGTAGTCACTGGGGCTGGGGGGGAAGAAGGTTTTATTTGGTTTCTTATATGTTAGAATTCTATCACAGCATCCCTCAGTTTAGGAACAGAATTCAGAATAACTGAGGTGAGGCTGTAAAGAGCGTCATCAGTTTCTATTGCGTTGAGGCTTTGAATAGCATCCCCTACATCTAATCACTTGGATTTTGATTCAGTGTGGGCATTTTGGAAAAGTTTTCACAGAAAGCACTAAGGATCCATCTGTATTCACTTAGGTACCTGCAGAGCTTTAAAAAAAAATTCTTCTCACACAGAGCATTTCATGAGTCTTTCCAAAAGCTACAAAGGAACGTTTTTGAAGTCTTTTTAAGCCTTTTCTTCTGCTAGGTTATAGCTCACAGAATGCAGGTGTGAGTGGGATCTTCTCATTGCTCCATACTAAGCAACTTTCATGTCCATATGACAGTTGCTCTTGATACCATTTCAAGCATGATCTGGATAGCAAAAGTGACGTTGTTTTCTGTGTGTGTTTGGTGTTTGCCCGTTAGCAGTGGTTTTATGAAAGTAATTGTTTGAGCCCCTTATTTCGTGAAACTGTGGATATAGAAATGCTTCGTGAGTGTCAGGCTAATACTTTCAGCTACGAGTGATGTTGGAACAAGAGATTGATGAATGTGTGAGGTTGGAAATTGGAGACTAAACCACAAGCAAATTGTAATAAATTTGTATCTATGCACTTACAATCTCTGAGCTGATGTGATGATGTGATGTCAATATAAAGAAAGTAATTACTGTATTGCCTTGGTACCTGACTATCTTAAAAGATGAAAAAATCCTTTTGTTCTCATGCTGTTGGTACTTGTTACAACTTCTATGGATTGCTAAGTAATATGCATTAGGCCAGCTCAGATAATTAATCCAAACAGAGAGCATTCTAAGCAAAAATAAGATTTTGGTGATATCTGCTTTTCACGCAGTTGAGGGGAATGAGTCATTTAAACGTAAACAGGTGCATAACAGACAACTCTGATTCAAAGGAGAAACGTAACCCACCATAAAGTTCTCTTTAAAGAGTCTCTCTTAGTTATGAGTTTTTGATGAAAACTGTTTGTCTGCAGAAAAGTGGAAATGCAAGCATGTCTAATTTCACTTCTGTTCAAAATTGGTAATCCAACAACAGTAGAGTTGAAATTACTTGACTGAAGTAACTTCATGTGGAAATAGCTAATTTCGTGCAAGGATAAAGATGGGTGGACTTCTGTCATGCTTCAATGAGAAATTAAGACTTTTTGAAATCTTAGCTTTGAGGCTAATGCTTAAGTAGATGCCTTAAGGCAACTAATAATTAGTACTAGAAAACTTCTTTTCAAAGGTATCTCCAATATTTTTAATTAGGTTATTTATATGGCATTGTTGTAGTTAATTGGTCGCTAGTCTCTACCATATTCGTTGAGGTTCAGTTGTGATTTGAGTTGCTTCAGTTCATTTTCCATGCATAGCGAGAGTATTGTCTGTCCGGAATATCTGTAAACTGGAGTCCTATTCAATCACTTATTTTTGTGTGTTCAAAGCATACGTGGTTTAACCTGGTTGCAACATGCAAGAAATTGCGATAAGCACCTGTTGTTTCTTTCCCTGATGCTGATCTCAAGGCCTGGCCTGCTACTGAAAAAACTCATTAATCCTGACCGTTACAGTGTCAATCTTTTGGTTTTCGAGTCACCTTTTAATTTTAATTTAATAATGCACTAAGGAAAAACCGCCCTTGTAAACAAAAGTTGAACTTAAATGCTGTGGTACATCCAGTACTAATGTCTCCAAATTTCAGTCAGTTCTTGATGGTATCACCCTGGTTTTATTCTTGCCACCCCCCCCCTCCTCTCCTTTTTCCCTGTCCTCCATCGTTATAATGCCGTACTCATTCAGCAGAGACTGTCTGCATCTGATTTTCTTGGAGTTGGGAAATTTCTGTACTTCAACAGTACTTTCAAAACATAGCCTCACCTATAATGAAATTTGCTTTATCTTTGTAAGAAGCTGAACATTAAGTTTTCTTTCTTGTAACCAGACTTGAGGGTTGGCAGTCTTCCATGGGTATTTTTCTTGATGCTGTGCTTGAGAAGCCATGATGCTCAGTGTAAGCTGTTTACTTACTAACTTTTAGTAACCCCTTTTGTCTAATGTCATCTGAGTTTATTAGTTTATTAATTGTTTATTTGTTGGCAAAGCAGTGAAGCAGTGTTATTGCTCTCCATGCACAATCTGTATCCTAATCTTTTGGTAGATAATGGTATTTTTTTCCCCTTTTAAAATTAATTCCAGAACAATAGCTTCTGCTTCAATTTCCCTCCTATTTCCTTGATTAAAAGGAAGTAGAAACACAATATAGGTAGTTGAAATGACCTTTTTATTAATGTTGCAAGCAATGCAAGTTAAAATGGCTGTGATGTTAGCAGTATTTGTACAATAGTTAAGATCCTGTTAACAAATGGTCAAATTTTACAGCATAATTTAAATTTAGAGATGCAGCTAAAAACTTGCAATTTATTATTAAAATATCTGTCCTGGGAGGTTGTATATGCAGATTTGTCTGCATGGAAATGTGCAAATGACCTTTACCAGTTTCATATGTAAATAAAATGATGATGAGAAGCGCCATCTAAACTTAAAACATTACTAAGAAGCTCTTGATGTGAATAGAAAAATTAGAATTGTTAGGAAGTCCGTGGAGGCCTCTCAATCTGATCGTTTTGCTTGGTTCTTTGGAAGATTTTCTTTTCAAGGCTTTTAAGGACTTTACATTTTTAGGACAAAACCTTACGTTTTCAGAATCCAAGCTATTTATATGAAGATAAATGCTTCTATCAGGCTGGAAGTAGAACATCCAAGACCAGATGTTAGATGCGTGTATTTGAAGTCATCGAATTGTTTTGATTGTTTGTCGTACATTAATGATTTACTCAAGAGTTAATTTGTAGAAAAGTAGCATTCTTTTTAACCTTTGCAATTTGTTTAGACCTGTGTGTTTAGGACAGAACATGCTAAGAGATTAATTACCAGAGCATACAATAGAAGAATCCAGTGATCCTTCAGGGCGTGAGGGAATCTGGATTTTTAACATGTACTCACCTGCTTGTATTGATACCCATGCACTTGTTTGCTATAAAACCCCATATCTGTAGGAATTGAGATAGGACAATGCTTAGTAGCAGACTGTGAAAAAGGTTATTAAACAGGTGTTTTATAGGTGTCTATCATGGCAGGAACCATTAATAGCGAAGCAGAGTGAATTTCTATGGCAAGTGTATGCGGCGTGTTATCTGTAATTGATGTAATGAAATCCAAGACAGCTTTCAATATCTGTTCTCCTGATTTCATTCTATGTCAAGTATTTGTTCCTGATCATGTAAATGTTCATATAAATCAGAAGAAATATATGTTACTATCTATGGTAGATTAGCAAAACTAAACCAAGTAAGGTACTTATGATTAAAACACCATGCTATGTGGTCATTTTACAGATCTGTGTTTTTCAAATTACATGGTTTTGTTACTAAATTAATTTCAACTTATGAATATTCACAATGTACTCCTTAATGGTTTCGAGTGGCTTCTGCATAAGAATGAGGTACGTGTTCTTTGAGCAAAACTGTGAAGTGTTCAGAAACTTTGAATTGAATGCTCTTTAAATAGCTAAACAGTGACTTCTGCTGCTCAGGGTACAGCTGCACAAACAAAAGCTGCCCTAATTGGAGTTGGAATTTGCAGTGTGAAGTTACTTAAGAGTAACTTCTACATAAAACTTCACATTAGAAATGTGAAATCTTTCTGTGCACTCACTGAGAAATAAGCTGCTGTATATACATGGAGTTAGAGTATGCAAATGAGAAGCTGCCTCAGAATAGCTAACGGGCCATAAATTAACAGCTGCACATACCATGTGTGGTTAAAGAACCCACTACAATACTTGCTCTGTCAACTCAATTTTTTTCTGCTCTGAGAGAAACCATAGTGTGTAGGTCTCTGAGGTTATATTTGCCTTGTAAACAGAATGTGTATCGTAAATCTGTGCTTTGTCATGGGGAAAAGCCTATACCTCTATATAAATGCTTTTGAAAAGCATTCATATTCGTGTATAAACTCAATATCCTTCATTTTCAGGACAGTGTAAAATGGAAGCTGATGACTTCCTTCCTTATAGAAAATACTTGATCTTTCTCCTGTCAACTTCTGTTACGTACTTCTGTCTTTTCTCATCTTAATAAATGATTTTCAAGAAGAAAAGCATACAAAGTCTAGGATTAAGTACTAGCCTCTAGGCTGCATTGTCTGCAGTTTTCAATGTTAGAAGGTGGTGATTAGGTCGCTCACGGTAATAAGGTGCAGAGATGTTGTATATCAGTTGCAAAGGAAGGATCTTACAGCTCCAGTAGGAGAGAACTGCTCAGTGTCTGTGCTAAGAAGCCATCAGGAGCTGTGAGCTGAGGTTTGTCCATGAAATTATCAGTCTTGAGGCAGTGATTTAAAAAACTAAAAGTCACGACCTCTTTCATTTATTGATTCTGCAGAAATTGTTCATACAAACAAAGGTCACAGATGTAGAATTGGTTTAATGTCTACTCATCTAAATGGCTATGTGTCCCACCATTAATCAGACACTTCCACATTACATTTGTGGTTTTATTTATTTCAGCTGTGTTCTTAAAACCCCACTTATCCTTCTGTACTGTCGTTTCTATTGTTGGCTTTGGAGAAGATACTTCAGGAAAAAGAATGTGGGGAGGAAAATAAAATTAAAAAAAAAAAGATTTGAACTTATTTCATTAGACAGGACTACATGTGTTCTGGTGCTTTGTGAAAATGTTGGAGAGAGAAAATTTGCTGCACAACTCATATGGAAAATAAAACAAGCCTTAGTGATAATTATTCTGCAAGGCTGCGGGAGAACACTACTATCTTTGAAGCAACTCATGGCTCCTACCCCTCTCTGAAGTAGGACCTGCAGGTCTGTTTATTGCAAACACTCAATCAGTGGCAATCAGTGGAAGAGGAGGCAGAGAAGTTGCAGCAGTGATTCTGTGGGGGAGGAAAGATGAATGGACATGTGGGGCTGCAGCCAGCAATAGTTAAGCGTGCAAACAAACTAAGTTGGATTTAGAAATATGAAACATAACATTATGGGAAGTGATGTTTTGGTAGCTTTCAGGTTTTCTTTCCATTTTGTGTTGCTCTGACTTCAAAGAAATGTCATAGGAGAATTCTTGGTATGTCTTCAAAATGTGTAATCAGCGCACTGTGGGAACAGCCTTTTCACGTAGAAAGTGCTATTTTTCTCTACAAACAGATGCAAAATTTCCATTTTCTTGGCTGAAAGTAAGGTGATATAGATTTAAATAGCAGTCGTTTCTCAGTTGCAAGGCCTCTCTCATAGGTAGCTTTTGCTGATGTTCTTCCTTTTAGGGTGCGGTGTTTTGATTTTTATCATTATCTGAGTAACTGCTGTGAAAGGACAGTGGCAAAAATACCTTTTCTTGGATATTATAAAAGTAAGTCTTAAAATAACAGTTACTGACTCAGGTGTCCTACATAGGTGTTGGTATTTTAATAATCAGAAAAGAGGACAGCAAAAATTAGGATTCGTCTTTTTTTTTTTTTTTTTAGCCACCGAGGGTGAAGTCCTTATGCTGAAGATAATTAGGAGGTTGCTGAGTATGAAAGACTGAGTTCTAACCCTTGTTGTGGAAACTGCAAAGCAATTTTTGTGTTAGTTAAATCATGGAACTTGAAGCTCATTGTGTGCTGTCTCCTGCTTAATAGGTTTTGAAATTCTGAATTACAGAACATACTGTTAAGTATACAAGGATATATGTATGCCTCACTGGAGTCATTTGAAACAGTTTTTTCTATAATTCAGATAACGTGAAACCGGGGATGTATTTTAAAGGTTTTCTGTCGGCCTCACATATTGCAGTGGCTGGAATAAACTACATGCCTTTATATATTTGGGTTTTTTTGTTTGTTTTACGTGATTAGCAATGTATGTATTATTCAGGTGGGATTTGAAAGAAGTAACCAAGAGCAGAATTTGTTCTTGCAGGGATTTTATGTTGCTTTGCAACCAGATATGTGACTTCACTTTTCCTTACATGGTGCGCTAACTGCAGAGTTAACAAGAATAAATAGCAGTACAGGTCTTTTGTTTGTTACATTAAGGTAATTGGATAAGGCATGAGCAGAACCAATTATCGTGAGAGTGCTATTTGTGGTCACTAAAACTCTAGACAGCAGGAATGCATTGCCAGATATGCATTGCATATCTTGTTTTAAAATTTCTGTAGCCAATTGCTTATAGTTACATACAAAGCCTTGATTAGAAGTGATTTTGTCTGAAATGTAACAGTACTATAAATTGGAAATAATTCTATGAATGTAGGAAAAAATTGTATTGACGTCTGATGGTTAAAAGGCAAACCTTTAAAAGTTTACCAGGTCGTCTCTTCTCCTCCATTTCTAAAACAGGATCTATGAACAATTTTGAGTACGTTCAGTATTTTTTCTCTCTTATAATGGAAATACATTGCGCTCTTTTTCGTTATATCCTCTGTAACTCTGTGTTCATGGAAAAGTACTGTATCTGACAAGAAGGCCAGCAGTTAATGTTACCTCTTCTGTCTTCTTTAAAGGAAGGTGCTTCTGCTCGAAAAACACAAACACCAGCAGCACAGCCTGTACCACGACCAGGTAGGGTGGCATCTTTTCATTTATGCTGTTATTCCAAGTAAGTACGAGCTCCAGAGGAGTTGTACCTAAAATTTTAGTTAGCTCAAGAGTGAAGTGAGGGTTGGTTCTGTGGCCTTTAATTGCATGTGCATTGGAAAGAACACATCATTTCCTGGTTAACGTTATCCTCATAGTTTGAGAATTGTAACGATCTGATGCTTGGGCTCATTCAGCTCACTGTTTGCCCAGTCATCCTCTTGAAAGGTTGTGGTAGTTGAAAGTTGAGTGACAAACTTCTTGCTTATAAGTCTAATAATTCACAAATTAATACTGAAATATATAGCAAGAGCTGGTTAATATCTCAGTGACAAACAACCTAAGCAGAAAAATAAATCTCAGAAAGAGATGTGTATTTCTTTAAGCAGTGTATCAGAAATATTTATTTGTGAGTGTATTAACATTTGGTGTATTATCGTTACTTCTTCATGTGTCTTTACATATGTTTATAGTAGAGCTATGTCAGCTGGATTTTTAATTCGTGGTCTAGTAGACTTCAGTTTTGTACATGAAACTCAATCTCAAATTGAAAGTTAGAACAGTGTAGATATTATGGCATGTTCTAATGAGAAACCCTTAGAGATTTGAGATGAGTTTAAGAGTACAAACAGACTTTGTGTTTTGGTGGAAGAAACTTTAAAGTGAAGACTACTATTTAAGAGCAAGTTGCTTGTTGTTATGAATGTGTTTGGGAGGGATAATTTGGTATTAATTTCTTTGGTGGCTTTCTTGATGTTAATTTTATTTTAAATCAAAGATGCCTTTTGAAATGAATGCTGGTTTTTTGTTTTTTTTTTTTTCCTAGAAATTGTTCTAGAGCTTTGTGTTGTTTAGACCAAGTGCTTTGACTGTATGCCTTGGTAATTCCCTGAGATGTATTAGTAGGATTTAATGCTATAATTTAATAATATGATAAGACAAATTCCCTAAAATCATGCTAACACTGAATGTTTTCAGCATTCCTAAATGCTGTTGTGCACAGATGATATGATTGTTTCGTTATTTGGGTGCTAGAAAGGTCATACTACCTGTCATACTTATCTCACTGGCCCTGTTGAGCATAATAATGTAAATGGAGTTGACAGACAGCAGTATGAAAAGGGTAGAAAAGGCAAGGGCAGAAGCGTGACTGAATTGTCACCGGTACCTACTGCTATAGTTGTAGTTTCATGTGCATTAGCGGGTAGGAATGCATTTTTATCATTACAATGATATTGCCTTTCTCTAAGGCCAGTCTAATCTTAGCTTGCCTCCATACTGCAGCTTGAAAATAGAATAAAAAAGAGAGGTACAGTCTGAAGAAAATATGTAATACAATGTTTCAGAAAAGAATTCCTCCTTCTGCTAGTTCTAAGGTAGTTTGGAGATATCCTCCTCAGGAAAGAGAGCGGTAACAGTGATTGAAATACTTAAAACATGCAGTATTTATGAAGTTGCTTCATTTTTATATAGGAAAAAATAGATGAATTGTCCAAAACAGGTATGATACTGTCTTGAACAACTATATATCAGATTATTTCAGTTCAAGATTTTTGGGAGACGTATCTACAGTATCTAATTTTCAATTAAAAGCGTCTTGGTACAGGTATCAGATTTTTGTATAGATGCAGTTTTCTGTTTCCTAGGCACTTGATGCTATCCGTGTATTTTTTTTTGAAACTTCTTTTTTTTTTTTACAATGAGGAGATAATTACTTAAAAAATAGCAATAAAATAAAGTACGTAAAGTTGAAGCATTTCAAGACAATATCACCAATTATATCTCTGCATTTTATAGTGTCAGGAGAAGATAATTGAGGGATATGGTCTCAATATTTCAACAATGGCAACTGCTCATGTGAATATTTATGCTGTCCTAGCCAGTTTCTGGAACAGTTGGTCATAAATAAACATGAGCAAGATGATGCTATGAAATTGGAAGTCAATTAATGAAAGATGTTATGCATAGTAGCAGTTGAGACTTGATGTACACGGTCTGCATCAATTCTTCTACTACTCACCATTTTCTAATTTTGTGAATTAGGATAAACATATAATGATGACTATCAAGCACAAGAGTTCTATTCTTTTTTTAAGGTTAGGACTCCTGAAAACTGTTTGAAACTTAACTATACAGTGTTTATTTGGAGAAAGCAGGTTATTGAGTAATAGCATCCAAGTGAGGAAGCATACATGCCTTGCTGACTTCAGCCTGAAGTATCTCTGATATTGAGGACGCTGCAAAACTTGGAATGGCTAAAATGGAAACAATTTATTGGGGGAGGGGGGAAGCTCAACTGAGGGGTTAATTGCAATCCAAAACTAACTTGAATAAGACTGAATTTTCAAGTTCATTAGAAGTTCTATGTATGTTAGGGGTAGCTAAATCCTGTGGGTCTCATCTACCATTACTACTAATGAAAAGATGAGGATCTGTAAAGATGATCTTGTGAAACATTATTCCTGTTGGTTCAGTGCTGTTGAGCTTGGGATCCACAAGCAACTTGCTTGCAGATTGCTGGCAATGTTTGAACACTATTGTGCCCTTTCCTTTTGAGGTGGATGGAGGGGGATGCGTAGTTGGCTTAAAAGTAGAGGAGATTGACACAATTATACTTGCATCTGTATGAAGTCAAAAGCTGCTTATCTTCTCAATGCTGGAACCCAGTTTAAAAAGCCCTTCTTCAACTTTGTGTTTTGCATCTCTGGAAACAATCTAATGACTGTAGTGTGACTCCTGTGGTTGAAAACACTGAAATGTGGGATAAATATTGAAATGTTTTGAGTTGCAGCATTTGTATTATGTATTAGTCATTCTGTCTTACATTCTGCTTTTTTCTCAGTTTCTCAAGCAAGACCACCTCCAAACCAGAAAAAAGGTGAGTCATTTTTGGTTACATGGTCCTTTTTGTTTTTGTGTGAATTGTGCCCACTGTTTCTTTTACTGGAACCACAAGCATACAGAACTGTGTTTTGCTAAATATGGTGTTAGTGTTATTTACAGACTCCTGGAGACTCTTGATACAGGCGTACATTTTATTTGGTCAATGAAGACCTTCAATTAGATAAAACTTACTACAGTTTTCCCGGATTATTTGTCCATGATTGTGGTCCACTAAGCGAGAGTTTTGGTTTTATATATAGTTTCTCTAATTAAAAAAAAAAAAAGTAAACCAAGAAATGCAACTTAATTATCTCTACAGGATCTCGAACTCCCATAATCATTATTCCAGCAGCCACAACCTCTTTAATAACGATGCTTAACGCAAAGGACCTCCTGCAAGATCTGAAGTAAGTAGCTGACTAGAACATGCTGTATAAAAGTTGTTTTTAGTTATAAAGGTATATTAGTACCAAATCAATAAGTAATCAGGGGGGAGTATCTACTGTCTGATATGACAAGCTAGGTTTACGGGCTAGATTATTAAAAAAAAAAAAGTGTATTCCTCTTCAGTAGTGATAAAAAAATGCCAGAACCTAATTTCAGAATGTTTACACAGTTGTGACCAGTGAGCCAAATCAAGATTGAGAAGATCCTGCAATTCTAATGACTATTGTGGTTTTCTTTTATGTAATGCACATGCATGTGTGTGTGACTGAAGAACAAACCCTTACCATGGAAGAAGGCTCAGAGGACATAGGCAAGGACATTGTGTTCATGCAGCGCAAAAGAGAATGCAGGAACTGGCCACAACTATCTTAAAAGAAAAGGAGTGCAGATAGTGGCTTTTGGTTTAGATCAATGACTATATTAGCTGAGCAGATGAACCAGCTATGTTAATGGCCTTCCCTGAGACGATCAATAGATCTAACTTCGTGAGCGAGCCAGACCACCAGAGGAGGGTATGTATGTTGCCTAACCTAACATAGCATAGTTAAACAACCCAGAAAATCAACTTAAAACAAGCCTGATCTTTCTTCAGCAGATAGATTCTGTCCCAGTGTCTAGGAACACCCAGCGTTCCAGTAACCAGTGACAGTTATCATACAGTGACTCATAACAGGTGTCTGTCTACGTGGTCATCTAACTCCATCTTGCAGTTGCTATATTGTACTTATAGAGCTACTAACTGAAATCAAAATATCACTCTGTTCAATTAAAATTCCATAAAATGTCAAATGTTCAAATTTGTAAATTCAATATTAAATAAAACTCTTCTGTTTTGGAATATCTGGAAGACCCTGGTCAGAAAGCATTGGATTCTCACACTGATTGACACCTTAAGACAAGAAATTCCTGAGTGTGAATGATATTTACTAAAAGTTCAGTAATAATGAGACTTTTATCTAGCACAATAATTGTAAATAGAAGCTCATAGAGCTAACTTGTGAGGAAGGAAGGGTAGTGTTAAGACCAGGTGTGAATGAGAGTGTTGCCATTCCTATAGTCTAAGTTATTGTGTAGTGTAGTAGGTTAGAAAGAAATAGCAGCTAAGATTTAAAAAGAGAGGTAGAAAAGCAGGATTTTTTCATGAGTAGAACATTGCACTGATCTCAGTGGTATTGAGAATGAATTTGAAAAATGGGAAGATTCTTAGAAAAAACAAAAAAAAACAAAAAAAAACAAAAAACAACAAAACAACTGAAGAAAGGATTAGAAAGCTTGTGCTGGTTGTGAAGAAGCTGCTTGACAGCAGTAGTGAAATTAAGAGGTAAGAATTAGACATTAAAAGGAGATAAAGTTACAAAAGGCATGATATACACAATGTATGCAGGTACAAAATCAGAATAGGTCTCTTAAAATTGCAACCTCAAATCATAGCGAGTATTTATATGCTGGGATCACTTACTGTCAAGGACAATGAGTGGTTGGACAGTTGGACAAATGTGCTCAGTCTTTCTTTGCCAGTATCACTGTAATGTCTTTGAAATTACGTTTTCATTGGTGCCAAAAAGATGGAGACTTCGTTATTTTTCTTTACATATTTTTTGTTTAGCAAAGATTAGTAAATGAGAAATGACTCTGTGCTGAAGTGATAGGCATTCTTTTTTATAGTTCACATACAACAAAAATAATTATAATGCATATTCAGGGATATATTAATGAGTTGCTAAAATCTATTCATTGCACTGTAGTTTGCTAGGATATGACAGTGAAGAAACAGCTACTGTGGCTTAAATAAGCCTCCCGAATCCGAAAATTTAATTAGTTGTGGCCGTGTGCAATCAGCATTACAATCCACTTTGTTAGTGGAAAGGTAACAGTTGCTATTACGATTTTTTTATAAACAACAAAACACAATCAGGAGACTCTGGTGTTCAGAGTTACCTGTCTGTTAATATTGGTTAATTTCTGAAACAGTCATTTTCACAAAAGTATGCATTTATAGGTTGTTTGCACCAGTAGTCTGTTCAAAAACGAGGGAGCTCTTCTTTCTCCTTCAATTTTATCCTGTAATGAGACTTCATATGCTTACTTTTGAGAAATAGACTGTCCTTACTGCAGTGCTAAGTTTTTACTGGAGTCAACTTGGAACTTTTAAAAACAGCTTTGTGAGATACTAGGTATCTAGCCTTCTGATCTCCAGCTATTTCCAGTTTCTAGATGCCAGTAGACAAACTGGACTCTTAGTGCATCTTCTGAAATATTTAATCTGAGAGGTTTGCTTTTAACATTATAATTTAATGTGCTAGCAGTTACTGGGCTGATATAATTATGTTGACAGGGGATGTTTGATTATGTGGGTATTTAGTTTAAGAAACAAATGCATGAGCACAAGCCCTGACTTGTTCATCTATGCAGTTCATGACTTGCTGGTAGATGAATAGCTGTAATGGAATAAAGGATGTGTTTGTCACATCTAAGTATATCTGTGTTGGGAAACCTTGATTGTTTTCAGCTTTGTGGGGCAGAGTTACAGTTAAGTTCACTAAGACTCTTCCACAGAGGGGGCTGATCATTAGCGTGGGAAGAACTTGATACAAGGAAGAGAAAGCAATGGCAAAAATCAAGTTTAAGGGAACAAAGGATATTACTAACATACTTAACAGGTACCAAAAACAAAATGAGGAAGCGGGGAGTGTTAACAAGTCAGAAGTGCAATAGAAGAACTCAGAAGAGCAAAATATTAGTTTTGCTGTGACGGTTCTAGTAATGTGCTAGGAAGTGTGCCATGTGGCCTGCAGTTTTTGAATTCCAATTGATTGAATTAGTTTGTTTAGGGATGGCTGTAGGGTTTGTTCCTACTATTCAGATAGGCACAGTGTGAAACTGGATATGTATCACTCTACATCAGGGCTAGAGTGTGTGTGTGTGTATACATACATGTATGTGATGATTTTCCAAGAGAAATAGTTGTGTAATTTCTGCCTTGAATCACCCCCTGCTATAACTTTCACCACTTTTAGCTGTATTTGACAGAAAAGCAGAGATTTGGAAGACAAATGTTATTTACTGCAAATTGTAGAATAATTAAAAAAAAAAAATAAAGTTGCCCACACTGTTAAACATCCAAGTTAATATTCCTCTCTGCTTACTACACCTGCTGAAGAAGGTGCAGATAGATTAGAATAGCTTGTATTTTCAGGGGTAGTTAGCTTGTGATAGGTGTATGAGAGAAGATGAATGATGAAGCATATGAAGAAGGGATTTTGGAGCTAGAAGAGAGCTGGAGTGTCTGGTAGGAAATGTAAGAGATCCCACAGAGTACAGGTGAGTTGTACCTGGGAGAATGAGACCAAGGGCTGTGGGGCAAGGAGGACATGATACACATGTGAAGCACTCTGTTTGTGGGCTGCAGTGCTGTCTATTGTGCAGTTCTGTGAAGTGTGTGATAATAAGGAATGGGTACTTGAGTTTACGTATAGCTAAAGTAGAGCAGGAGTTGGCATCAGGGAGATGTCAACAGTTAAATGATAAATACATACTTTTAGTGTGTCAGTACTGTTACTCATCTTGCGTTTAACCATAGTTAAATTTATTTATCTGATAAGGAAGCAGATTACACAGGAACTAAAATGAGGAGCTAAAAATCCTCGGTATATCTAGCAAGCTCTGAAAATTTATCGTTTGACCCTTTGTCACAGAAACAAGAAATTGCTTTAATTTTCAGTATCAGTAGTTTTGCACAGCTAAGAATGATGTGGCAAATTAAGCCTTTGAAATTCTTGTTAAAGTGCAGTTTTTTTAACTGATCTGTATGGCTTGGCAACTCACTGAGATTTATCCAACTTTAATATTGAGCAAACTGTCTAAAGGATTATGCAGTACAAAAAATGACTTATTCTCTTGCAGAGGTAGGTCTGTGAGGCTTTTGGCTCTGTAATTGAATAAAAAAGTTTTGAGTGGTAAATATAAGTCTCAAATTGTAGACAAATCAAATGTATGTTATGATGAACTCAGTTATTGTCCAGCATTGGAGTTGCCTTATTGTCTGTTCATGCATTTTTCAGTGTGCCTAAATTGTGAGGCAGAAAGTGTTGACCTGACCTGAGTGAAAGTGTTCTTGAAGTTAATGCTAGCAATTGATGTGAGTTCAGAGCTTACACACAGGCAGCAGCGGCAGAGATGTATTACTGGTTATTGTCCATCATTTGATCCTGTTCAATCACTTGTCTATTACCTGAGAAAAGTGACTTGCTGTGTGAAGGAATGCACCAATTTTTATGTGAATAATCACTTTGGCAATTAATAACGAGAATTGAACATTATTAGTTTCCTAGAAGAGATTTGAACTTGAGTTCTAAATAGGGATGGGATGTTATATTTTTCTTGACTAGAGAATAGGAAAATGTAGAAGCAATGAAAATGTATGTTACTATGCAGTCAGGTTTCCAGTATGTTTCTATCATACTGCATGATGGAAAACAGGGCAAGTAAAAATAGGTCATTAAACCACCAACTATAATATTGTGGCAAACAATTCCCGAGGGAATATGACATCTTTGCTGTTTTCTTTAATGCTGAGATGGATGTTTCTTTTATTTCATATAGCTATTTCTATTGATTCTCAGTTCTGGAGCACGTGGGTTTTGTTACACGTGCTTAATCTGTGACAGCTTTGCTCCAAAGTCCTTGAGAGACAAGCATGTATTTCATAACCTTTTTGTAAATCATGCTTTATTCCTTTATGTATACATGTATGTAATTGTTTCCTTCAGTGCTCTCATTACAATAGCCACCTTTTTTACTCTTTGATTTTAATGGAACAATATATATTTCACAGTTCTTATTTTTTTTTGTCATCAAAACATATAAGATAAAACAGATAAGGTGTGTGTTCTGTCTTGGGGATATGTTCAAAAGCTTACAGATGTGTATAGCAATTAAAATGAAGGGGATTGTAGGCCAGAAGACACAGGATTAAGACACCATTTGTTGAGCCTCAGTTATGTAATACAGTTTTTAACTGACTTTGAGCTGGAGAGCAATTGTCAATAAAATAGCATTGAGATGAATTCTTAAATATTAAAAGCAAGGCGTAAAATAGAAAATAAGTGTCAGCCAATTTTGGAATGTCTCAGATATAATTTATAGTGGTGAAATCGCTAAACTTGAAGAATCAGAGTATTGCTTCTTCACATCCGTGTTTGTCTCGTCAGAGATTATTAGAGATGATCTCATCAGAGATTATTAGGTTTACTGTTCTCATTTTTACCTTTTCTAGTATATTTAAAAGCACAGCGTATCCTAAACGCCATGTGATTGGTGATTGCCCACCCTCTAATTTGTCAGGGTCTCTGCAAAGTGCGCCTACCCCTCAAAGATGTCGACAGCTACTCCCAATTTATTATTATCTGCAAACTTAGTATATGTTCGAGTTCTGTGGTCAGATGACTTACAAAAACACTAAAGATAACTGGTCCTATAATGGAGCCTGGCCTCCAGCCTGATGTAACTCCATTTACTATACTCTTCAGATCTGTCAGCAAAGTGTTCACCCATCACATGTTTTTGTTTTCATGTATGCTGTATTATGAGAAGCAATTATCAATAGTTTTGCTGAAATCCAGATGATGGTACCTACTGCCTTCTCTTGGCCAGCTTGGTAACCTAATCACAGAAGATGATAAAGTTCTTAAACAGGCCTTTCCCTTCGTGAACCCACATTGGCTATCACCACTGACTGCTTTGTCTTTCAGGTGTTTTCCAATAACTCTGAGACTATCTCCGTAATTTTGCCAGGCATCAAAGTGAGAATGTAATTACTAGGGTCGTCTTTCTTGCCCTTCTTGAAAACTGGGGCTACATTTACCAACTTCTGGTTCACTGGGCTCTCTAAATTCCAACGACTGTTGAAAAATAATTGTGAGAGCTCTTACAATGACATCGTTCAGCTCTCAGTACCCTGGGATGAGTCCCATTGGGCCCCATAGATTTAAATGCATCAAGCCGGAACAGTTAGTGCTGGCAAAACAAAACTTGCAATGTTGTCAGGACAGCCTTTTATGCACATTCATGATTAAAGCTGCTTTTCACTGTTGAGTTTTTAAATTATCGTGCTTGGTAGAGTTGTCCAAAATAAACCTGTGTTGAATGTTTCAGTGCTGCGCTTCATGCACTGTGAAGGTAGCATTCTGTGTATCTATCAGATGTGGTAGATACAATGTATGTGCATATTAATTGTATTTGAACTCACTGCTGAAATTACTGTCTTAACATTTTTATAATATTCTAGCTGGCCTAAGCATACTTTTTTCAAATCCATCCTTTATAGCTTTTTTTACTGTGTTTTCTTTTCTATGTTTTGCATGCACCAGACAGATAATTTAGAGTTTATCTTGTAACAGCTGCCGTGCAGTTTTTGTCCTCTCAGTGCTGCATAGCTCCAGTGCTCAGTTCAGTTATTGTTAACTTTTTAAAATAATTTTCTAATGTAGTACTACGCATTTGGGGATGCATTCCAAAAATTGATTGGGCCAGTCTGTTTATGAAGTGATGTTAAATCCTGCATTGTACAGGAGTGGTTCAGCTGTTTGTTGTATTTTTTTTTTTTTCGGGTAAGGAAGTAAAGTTACTGCTACTGTTAGCAGGTTTTTACTTGGCAGTTTACACATTCTGGTCTAAACAAAGATGTCATGTCTATTCCCCCACAGAATACCTCTTTTTCAATAGGTGTGACGTTAGCATAAGGAAGTATTTTCAAGTGGATTGAATAATGAATATTCCTCTTAGTTGGCTTCTCATTCTTTTTTGCCTTTCCTAGGAACTTGAAATGCAGTCTACCTACTGTTTAAGCATATTCAAGTAGTTTTTAGTACTGAAGTTGGAGTGGATCTAAGAGAATACCTTTAGAAATTGTTCAAACAACATACCCTTAAATGCAGTAAACTTTTAGAAAGCGCCATCTGTTCTATAATGAAGATAAATGTCACCAATTGCGTACAGCATTATGTGTTTAAAATATAGCGCCAATACTCCTGATACCTTCTGCAGTTAAACAAAACACACTGCTTCTTTTGGTCAGAACTTAAGAAACAAAATGTCAGAAGCAAACAATATTATGAGTGCAACTGGTGGCCCTGAATAGAATGTCAGGGGAGAGAAGATGGTTCTGAGCTCATGCTCTCCTTAGCTCCTTTGCTGGCATAGTAGGTGATACTGGGTCACGTCAGCATACTTTGCTGTCACACAGTGTTAGTTCTGTGAAGTGCAAGTCCTTGTTACAAATTCCAGATTTAAATTTGAGATTCATTCAAACAGCCTTACGCTAATCTCACATTTATGATACCAATTTTGGGAACTGCTGTGTGTATTTTGTTTTATTACTGCCATATAGAGGAAGCTCTTTAAATGGAATCGCCCTTTTTGTAAGAAGGAGGTGGAAAATTCAAAGTTATGGAATCTGTTGGAGGGTTGAATCTTAAGGATTTGTGGGTTTTGTTTTGTTTCTTTAGAGATTGAGACATGAGGATCACATTGTCCTTATTTTGCAAACATAATTGATCTGTCAAGGAAGCTATTTAAAATAAAAGGAAAGAAAAGAAGCCATAATTGTAGTATCATACATCAGATGAATCATCTAATAATGTAAAATTACTGTCATAAAATTAATAAGTAATAATATAAAAGGAGAAAGGAAGAAAACCACCAGAAAACAGACCCCTCAGTGTTTTTGATCCAAAGTCACAGTTTTCTGGAGAAAAAATAATTCTGATGTGTATGTTTGAATTCCCCGAGGACAAAAGCTAAAAAATGTGCTCCCACAAGCAATCATTTCTCAATGGACAAGCTTCCCAATGTCTCCCCGTGTAACCCTCAATCCCTAAAATAAATTAGTTAATGTCATTTAGCAGGCTGTGATCTTGCTTTTCATCTGCTAATGTGTTGGGTGAGGTAGGCAAGAAATGTCACCAGTGTAATGGCTGTAGTTTTGAGGGATAGAAGACCTAGTACGACTAGTTATATTGTAAATGCTTATGAAACTTCATCTTGCTGTACTGATTGGAGTCGTGGAGGTGTAGCATTATGAAAGTGAGATGGCTTCAGTGACTGCAATAGTGAAAGGATCTGATCGAGTCGTTAAGTTTCCTGTTACGGTGAAGTACTTTTGTCTACTGACAGTTTCTTTATTCCCCAAGGTTTGTACCATCAGATGAAAAGAAGAAGCAGGGCTGTCAGCGCGAAAATGAAACTCTAATACAGAGAAGGAAGGACCAGATGCAACCTGGGGGAACTACAGTCAGCGTTACCGTACCCTACCGAGTAGTAGACCAACCTCTGAAACTAATGCCACAAGACTGGTAAAATAGATGTCCCCTTTACTAAATTTCTTCATTGGGAGAATTCAGAACTTTAAAGGAACCAATAAAATTCTATTAAGTTGCGTAAAAAATGAAAACAGGAATACAAGAATGGGTTTTTCTGTTGGTTCTAATGGATTCTTGTCTCCAGGTTAAAATGGTATAAAAATGAAATTCTAAAATCTTTTATAAGGATAGTATTTTACATTTTAACAGTAAGAGCAGCACAATTATGTTTAGTTTGTCTAAATATTGCAGAAATTCAAGTAGGAATGCTTATATGACTTCTCCAGTTTCTGTTACTGTAGTGTGCAAGTCATTGAAGTATGATGCAAGGCAAAAATCCTCCTTTCTCATCTTCTTTCTGACTGAGAGTCTGTTGGGAAACTGCATTTGCAGACATCTTCAGCATCTGATATTCTAGCTATTTTTTTTTTTTTCAAAGTCAAAAGAAATGAACCATGGGTTTAGTAGTGAATCAGATTGATTGAACTGAATTACATGATGGAAGCCTAGTTCTGAAGGGAGAACCTCAGCTGGGGAAAGGGAATCAGAAATAACTTTTCCTGTTTAAAAAAAAAAGAAAAAGCTGCAAAAGATATTCTTCATAAAGGCCATTCTTTGATACTACGAAAATGTATTTCCCTTTGAATAAGTAAATGCTGAAGCAACATGCATTTTTTACATTTATTATTCATGTTATGTTTATTCTATATTTGTGATGCAATGAATTAGGAAACATTTCTGCTACTTCCTTGTAGGCATGACGATATTAGGTGTGCAGGACATCTTTGCTGGTTGTTTTTAACCTCCAAAGTAGATTCTAATGAGGAGGAATGTTTTTTTGTTTTTTTCAGAGGTTCTATTCTGAATTCAAGTTCTCAATGCAGAGAACTCTTAATCACAAGTCGGGGGCTTTGAAATTCTGATATCGGATAGCATTCAAGATGTTAAATGATCAGACCTTGATCTCTTAGGTCAGAAGCACTCTCAGAACATTAAGCGCTATGTTTTTTGAAAGTGGGTTTTTTTTGTTTGTTTGTTTGTTCGTTTGTTTTTTTAGTTTATCCATGGTAGCATTACTATCTGGAAATGAATGTGTGGAAATGTTGCTGCTGGCTTTTCTGCTTCTCATTACAAAAGCTGCAACATAAACAGTTAAGATTTAGGACTGTCTCCTCCCAATTCCTACTCCCCTCTCCCCTGAAAAAGGACGAAACCACCACCAAATAGTCAGACACACATGCATGCACAACTCTTGGTTGTTCTTCCCAATTTGAAATTCAGTAAACTGAAGTTGAGAATTGGATTAAATACACAGTAATTTGTTGTAGTAGGTAGGAACCATGCTTGGATGATGCAGGTGTTCAAGAAAGCAGACCATATGTGGCTGGATATTTATTCTCAAAGGTTTTTTAGAAAGTGTTATTAATATAAAAGCTTCATCATTTTAACAACAAATTTGTTTTCTTAAACAGCAGTTAATGGTTACATAGCATTGCAATATATGACCAACTTTGTAATTGGAGGAAGGAAAGTAGTGCCTGTCTCTTGTAGTAAGTTTATGGAATAAAAGTTAACAGTATGCAAAATAATGGCTTTTAAGTTGCTGCATCTCAGTCAGTTTACCCTGTAATTCATAGAGGTATATCTCTAAACTAGTAGAGAACTTTGAGAAAACCAAAGAATAATGGCCAGAAATAAACAGTATTGAGATAAATGAACCTGCAGAGAACAGAGATGAAAGGTAATTCATGTAACTTTTCTTTTTCCTTTACTTTGTAATAGAGAAAAAGTAGTTGTACTGAAGATGCAGTTGTTACACGTGCTTGATTGCTGTTGCTTTAAAAAGAAACACAACCAACAAACCATGCTAAGATGTGTTTCCCGATTAAGAAAATGTATTTTTGACCATCCATCTATTATGTTCACAGGGATCGTGTGGTGGCAGTGTTTGTACAGGGTCCTGCTTGGCAGTTCAAAGGCTGGCCGTGGCTCTTGCCTGATGGATCACCTGTTGATATCTTTGCGAAGAGTAAGGCTGTTGTTTGTATTTTACTGTTTGTTGTTCTGTTTCTTGTTTAGTAGTGTGCTTACTACGTGGTAATATGCTGCCAGGGTACTGTTGTGCTGGGGCAGTTGAGAAAACATAGTCATTGCTATCTGTGTGAATACCCAAATGTGAAGCTGACCTCTGCAACTTTTCTGTTTTTCAAAGCTCATAGAAATAGCTATTGTTTTGAAAAGTGAATTAACTTTCCGAGCCTGTTAGGTGGACAAAAAGACCATGTTTGTAGCACTGGGTAGAATAACAGATTTATGAGCTGTCCTTGTGATTTCATGATGTGTTTGAAGAGAGGATTAATCACCCAGTATTTCAGTAAGTCTTACAAGTATGATTAGGTGTCTTGACAAAAACTTGAATGTCTAATAAGATGTAGGTACTTCTAATATGCAAACTATATGCTTCCACTGTATAGATCTGAAGTCTATTCTATTAGCAATATTGTGTTTTTGTGTATATACAGTGCACTTATATTGCACAGTTCATTCTTCTATTTCAATTTGTACTGTAACATGTAAAGAAGCCGTAAGCCTCTGTTCTCCTGCTATTTTTTCATTGTGAAATTGCCTTAGTAAATAGGCCTTTTTTTCAGCGTGTGCTGTTTTCTGAACTGCAGACTTAACAAACGCACAAAATACCCAAATTCTGAAGCAAAAAAAAAAAAAAAAAAAAGTCATCTTCCAGTCAGTATGGTGAGGAGACATGTCTGGTCAGGTTTTGTGAGTCCACATTTGGAAGATGAAGTAGAAACTGGAAAGAATGCTGGTTTGGGATAGGATGGAGGAAAGTAGTCCAGAAGGAGAAGGATATGTTTGTGAACAAGAAAACAGAATGAACTGAATGAAGGAATGAACAAGAAGGAAGTGAAAGGTTTTTATAATCAAAATGGAAACCATACCATGGGAGAGCTTAATAGAAGAGACTAATGGAATAAGAAAACAGAACTTCAGACTGAGGAAATAAGAAAATGGGAATGGTGAACAGCAAAACTGAGTAAAGTGCTGTTAAATATTATAAGCTCTGGGCAGTAGTTTCACACTAATTCCTATGGCTAGTATTATATACATAAATGTGTAGAGGACCATGGTAATTGTCTTGAATTTCTTTGCTATGCCAAAAAGTAAATCCAAATCCTAGCCTGCATAGTTGAAATGATACTAAATACTAAAATACTAATTTTTTTTTCAAGTTAAAGAATACCTCTTCTTTCTTTCAGTAGTTAGTTCCCAATAATGTGCGACTCCCATATTAGATTGTTTTCTTTTGTTACAAACATTAACGTTTCAAAATTTACAAAGCTTTTATGAATACCTTGTGTACTTATTTCCTTATTCACTGCCTCCAAGATTCAGTCCTGCATGGGATTAGGTGCGTAATTGTTTTTGAGGAGTTGCAGACTTAATTCAAAATAGATGGTGCAATAAATTGATTACCAGGAAGGAATTGCACAAGACTGAAGTACTTCATGCTGGATCATATCAAAATTATGATTTGGCCCACGAAGCAAAAAGAATGGCAAGAAAAAGACTCTTCTTGCTAATGGTTGGGTTTACATAATTCGCATGAGACAAGGCTCCCAAAAGGAAATGAACTGATAACATCTAACTGTTATTAGCTGAGCATTACATCAGAGGAAATAGGCAGTTAGTGACTTTCTCAAAGTCTTCATGTGGCATTAGGGGGTTACACTGGCATTGACTTAAACAAGCCTGCCAGTGGTCTCTGAAATAGCTTGCTTTTTTGTTATGGTTTTGTTATGGTGGGATATATATATATATATATATATTTTTTAAAGGGTTTGAGGAATTCAAAGATCTTCAAAAATAATATCTTGGCTTTCTGAAAAATGCTCATGAATGGGCAATGAGTCTCCTACTGTTCTCCTGAGATTTATGTATCTAAAAAGATAAAATTAGCTCTGAGAGAGATAAATAAAAGATAAAATGGGCTAAAAATAGCCCTTTTGCATAGAACTGTGGTGCGGTGTTAGCGCCAGACAGTGATCACTGACCGCTGTATTCAGTTCAATATTAACTAACTGATTTTCTTGAGAGGTAGACTTGTTAGTTTTATTCTTGGATTTCGTTTTGAAAAAGGGAGATATACTTTTTGGAATAATAATGAAATACTGTGAAGTCCTCTTGTTTGTATGTTAAACCTTTTCTTTTTTCCTGTAGTTAAAGCTTTTCATCTCAAATATGATGAGGTACGTCTGGATCCAAATGTACAGAAATGGGATGTAACAGTGTTAGAACTAAGCTACCACAAAAGACACTTGGACAGGCCAGTATTTCTACGCTTCTGGGAAACTTTGGACAGGTACATTTCATGTTGAAAGTCTTTGATTCTTGAGATTTTGTGATGTTCAGTAGGAATAACAAATTTATGGAAACGAGTGCTATATACAACTTCAGTGCCTTAAGAATGCTTTAAGTGGTAAATATTTGTTTAGACTTCTCAAAATATATACCAGTATATGTTCAGTACAAATTAATAATGCTATTCTCCAAAGTGTAATATCCACAGATGTAAAAGAAGGATGGTTTACTGATCGTGGACTAGAATAGTGATTTCCCATCTCCATTTAGGCAGAGGCAAAGGAACAGAGAATGTCACCCTAGATGGTGCAGTTTTCCGTTGTTCCCCCAGCTCTTCAAACTGCTGAACTGTATCTCTCCTCTTTCCTATTTCTACCTTACTATAGATGACAGTCTCTAGTGAAGGTGAGAAACTACTTTCAAGATAGTAGCCACAAAGCGTAATCTTAGTCTGGTGCCTCCTGAGTCCACAGCACCAGGTAGAAGATGTAGGTCAAAATGGATATGACGTGTAATGAGTTCAGGTGTAGTGTTTTTACTTTGTATTTTTGAAACATTCCACGTACTTTAGGAATGCCTTGCATGAGAATTGATGACTGGAGGTGTACCAGTAGCTCTGAAAAGTGGTGCTGCTTTTGCCTGCTTCTCTCTGGTTCTGAACCTTCTTTGAATACCAAGTTCATTGTAATATCTTTTTCATGTTGTAGAAGAGAAACTTTTTATCATTAAGCGGTTGAAATATTGAAGGGAGAGAAAAGTCCGTGCATTTAATGAGTGTTTAATCTTTTCATGTTGATTGCACAGCAAACGGCTTGAACGATTGAGTGGACTTCAAAAAGGAAAATCCTGTGGGAGTTGTCTAAATGATTCTGAGCGTCAAACTTTCTGTGCCTTCTTATTTAAAAGTCTCAGCTAAACTACATATTCAAATTCTCAGAATGAACTTGAATGAGTTATCTTTAGCAGCAATTTTCAAATGTTAGAACCCATGTGACAGAATGAATTTTCTTTGAAGCAGACGTTTTAGCTGTCTTCTAACGGGGTAATATTGTGTTTAACAGAGCTTGATGGCCTGTAAGGTATTTCATCTATTTAGCAGCCAGCTAATGGTCTAAGAGTTAAGTTTTAACAAAGCCTGTTTATTGTTCTTGAGAGCAGAATTTCTATACATACCAAAAAAGTAGTAAAGTTGTTTGTTTGCTTGTTTTTTTTAGGTATATGGTGAAGCATAAATCTCACTTGAGATTCTGAATCCTTCAGCTGCCGTTCATTTCCTGGAGTGTGGATTGAGAACAATGAAAGAGACTCCAGTTTGGAGACCAGAGTTCGCACTATATGTTATGTCAATAACTTTACAAATGAAGAAGGGTCACAGTTGAAACTTTTTATAAAATCTGGTTTGGATGCTTCATGGCAGGTTGATACCTGTTGTTATTCAGAAGCAAAGGGGTTTTGCTTAAAACTATTTTTTTAATGTTGTTAGCCTTCTAGTCTGCAATTCAAATTGTATATTTTGATAGCAGCAGTTTCTTCTCTGTTTTGTTAAATTAGGCACATTTTTAAATAATGTGTTATGTTCCTTATTAGAAAATAGATTGATCTTCACTGCAGGTTACAAATGTGTGTGTGCCTGTGCGCGTGTGCGCACGTGTGTGTGTATATATGTGTGTATGTGTCTACATATATAATGTATAAAAAAAATTATAGACACGCTAACGCACACATAGTTATTCCTGAGGCTTCCTAAACCACTTAGCTTCTGAGCTTAGTTTTGGTTTTCTTTGCTTATTGTTTCACTTACTGAAAATATTTTGTTGTGAATGAATTTACATTTTAGTCAATAGAACTTGCAAACTGAGAAAAGTGAAGATTGTTTTGGAAATCAAAATGTCAACCTGTATATGTATATTCTGTCAGTCTTGGAAAAAGGGATGAGAGTGCTAGAAACTGACTTGGATTTGTGATGTCCCACTTTACCGAATCTTCAAACTTAAATACAAATACCTTCAGGTCATGGTAATTTTAAATCTCCATTCTCCACTCAAGTCTCTTTATTTAAGCTGGAACTGTGCACGTATACGTTCCCATCTATCAAAATACCTTCCTACAAGTTTAAGTGTTACCTGGACTGAACGAAGAATAGAAAGGGACAGTTTGGATTTTTTTTTTTCCCCTGGAAATGTCAGCACAAGGAGGAATAATGTTAACTTCTTTGCATTTATACCTGTGATATCACCACTAATATTATTTTATTGTGACAGAAGTAGCCCCAACTATGTCTAGAGGAGTTGTCATTTCCTGATATGAGTGGCTGATAAGGCCTCCTAACAGTCGTGCATCGGAGTGGAAAATGAGTTTACTCAGTTTACCAAAGAACACATTTGCTTGAGCTACAGTATAAATGAGGCCAGAAGATCATGGTATTTGTTTGGATTTATGGTACCTGTGTATCTATTTAATAATGTTGCATACCAGTTGATGTAGAGAATGATCCGATATTGTAACACCTGCATGGATTTTTTGGGATATAAAATACATGTTTATATTCCGTTCTTGAAATCCAAACCCATGTTTTTTAATATACTTTACATTTAAGACTTGACAAAAGTAAAGTGGTCTACCTGTTCTTTAGTTTTGCTTTTTATTTGGTGTTACCTTCATTTTAGTGGAATCCAGAAGCCCCATTTCCTTCAGAGGTTTTTAAGATGGTCTTAAATTTATATGAGAACTGTGAAGTCTGAAAGGTTTTTAATAATATGTTTCTATCCATGCTGTATTGGGTTTGCTATATTTAAGTTTAGCCAATTATCTTGATGGAAATAAAAGCAAGCGAAAAAAAGAAGACTCCAGGATTAGAAATTGTAACTGGATGACTTGAACAGATTCTGAAAGGAGGCCTGAGAAGAGCAAGCAATGCAGAGCTCGTTGAAAGTATGCTAGAAAGTTCTCCTATCTGTGTAGGCAGTTTGGTCAGCACCACATGACTTTTTTCCCAACACCTAAGCATTATTAGAAGTGCATGCATGTCGTATCTGAGTGAGGTAAAACATTCAGTGTTTGGTTTTAACCTATGTTACATTAAGAAAAAGCTGTACTGGCTACTACAGAGAGTACCATAAGGAATGGGTAAACTTAAGGTTTGTTACTATTTCAGAGAGATTGTAAGTGGCTTTTTCACTCTGACATGTTTCCAATTACAAATGTAAAGGTTTGTTTTGTTGGTTTTCTTTTTTTCAGACTTCAGTGGCCCATGCAGTTTTAAAGAAACATCTACAATGGGCACCAAATGTAACATACTGAACGTTGAACATAACTGCTTCACGTGCACTGCGGTGTAAAGACTATGGAAAAGTCTTAAAATATGCAAACTCCATTTCTCTTTTCTATGCCCTGTATTTCACTTGTGTTTTAAAAGTGTGTAGTCTAGCATCCAATATTGTACATAGAAGATGGTTTGATGTAGATGTAAATTTATGTATATATTGGGAGCAGCTTCTCTCAAAGGAATGAAGTTTCATGGATGTGAAACTCGCAGAAGAGGAAACCTGTGCTATGTTTATAACAAGTGTGCCGCTTCTTATGGATTGAGTGCAGACCTTTGACAGCACTGGGGTTTTGTTCTTGGAGGAAATTTTCATCACGAGTTCAAAGTGTGTTTGTGGAGGAGGTGGCACCTGATCGTCTGGCTGTGTGTCTCTTTGTCAGTCATAAAAGTAGCGATGTTTATAAAATGAGCCGTTTTGCAATCAAATTCCTGCTGACATTATTGGAAGTTTAATTAGGCTGTCAGAGAATAGCATTCCTACTGACTTCAGAAATATCTGCACATAAGATTATGAAACTACTTGGACTTAAAAATTTAGCCTTACAGCAGCGTTTTGCAACACAGCTGGATTTTTTGACACTTATGTTGTGCTTGATTTATCTACAAGTTAATGTGGAGTAATAAAGAAAACTGATAGTAAGAACTGGGGAAGCTGCAGGATCAGACATCTGTTTTAGTAAGCTGTATTCTTATTGTTGAGCAAGTTTGACACTTTACATAGAAGTGTATAAAGTGTGTAAATTGTACTCAATTAAAACATACGACTAAAACTGAGCTACTTTACTGCCTGTAGTTTATTAAACAGTGGAATGATACTAGTGTACAAATTGAATTAGCTGTTTCTATTAAATATCTCAAGTGTCATAACTCCACACTGTTTCATAGGTACAAAATGAACAAGGTGAAACAAGATAAGACGAGAACTGGTTTGAAATCTGTTATTGAGTTCCTGTACTGTCAGCAGGTGATTTTTTTTCATTTTTTTCGTGGCAAGGTTTTAGATGCCAGTAGAGATATCAGAAGTAATGGTTTCATATTAAGAACTACACTGCCTGTGATTTATACTGTTTGAGCTTTCTGAATGCTACCTAGGCAAAGCAGAATTTTTTCATAAGGTAGAGGAGGACAACTACCTTTTATAGTGGGTTTGCGTACCTGAATAAATCACAGATCAGCTTTGTCAGTGAATAAGCTCAGCTCTTCAGTTACTACATGGAAATTTCTGTAGCAAAACAGTTTCAAAAATAGACACTCAAGTCATTGTTGGAAATAGGCAACTTATAGAACTGTTCTGCAGTGCTGTAAACCTTTTCATTTCTGAGTATACAAGAAAATATAGAAGGCAGACAGGTTGCCCTTGATTGTAAGTTCAACTATGGTATTTGTTGTAAGGATAAGCCTTAATCAGAATAGAAAAGTTGTTTTTGGCTTTCATTTGGTATGCAGTGTATAAAACATTACTATTCTCTGCAATGTGTATTTTATTACAGCTTTCATTCTTTTGCTGGTGAAATATGTTCTTAGTTGCTTATTCTTGAGAACACTATACAGAAAAAAGCCAGTCAAAACTAATGGCTTAGTGATTTTAAATTTTAATGTCATGAATGCATTTTAATTCAAAAGCCATAACTAATGCCAAGTACTTTATTAGAGCAATGTGTTCATGAAAAATTAAAATTGCTGCCTGAAGAAACTGTTGGCCAAGCAGGTTACAGTTGAGCTAGTCTTTGGAAAAATGTGTCACAAAATGAAATCTCTGAACATCGTATTCTGAGTTATTTGTTACTTAATTGTTTTGAAGAGTGATGGCAGTTTTGTTTTCAGTTGTGAACAGATGCATAATTCAGCAGAATCATAGAGTAGCTTGGGTTGGAAGGAAACTTGAGGATCATCAAGTTTCAACCCCCTTGCTGCAGGCAGAGTTGCCAGGTGCTGGATAAAGTACTAGGTCAGGTTGCCCAAGGCCACATCTAACGTGGCCTTTGAACACCTCTGGGAGTGGGACATCTACAGTCTCTCTGGGCAACCTGCTCCAGTGCCTTATCACCCTCTCAGTGGAAAATGTTCCTCCACACATCTAAGCTAAATCATCCTTTAAATATCGTAAGGTTGCAGTGGGGTCTTCATTCTCTTCTCCAGACTGAACAAAGCCAGCTCATTCAGCTTGTCTTCATAGGAGAGGTGCTCCAGCCCTGTCATTATCTCTGTGGCCCTTTTAAGGACCACCCTTTCAACATACCCTTGAAATCCTCTATCAGGATGAGAGCCTGCAAGTGTGACTCCTGTTGCAGATGAAGCAAGATGAAGCAAGAAGGCCTTGTCAACAGCTCCCATTGATCAGGTGGCCTGTAGTAGATTCCAACAACCAGCTGTCCGATACTGATTTTGTCCTTGATCTCAACCAACAATAGCAATTGTATTGTTTGACTTTTTGGTTAGTTCTACCTTAAGGCTATTAACATGATATGATAACTGAAGAAGAGATGGGAAACTGATGGCTTTAAGTATGGAGATGTGTAAGTAGAGTTCATGTACTTGACAATCATAAGTGATTTCTTACTGGAACCATTATCCAGTGTGTAAAGTAGAATCCATTCTTCAACTGTTGTTGCCTTGTCTGTTAATCATTCTCTTGATGGTGCTGCTGTTGTAGAGAGTAAGTTTGGAGAATAAAGAGATTTCATCAAGAAAAATGAATTGGTAAGTAGTGTGTGGTTCTGGGCTGAACCTCCAAACTGAGTTATCATGTTCTAGTATTTTCATAAGCATACAAATGCACAGAACCATTTCAGGTTTTTGACACTACAATGCACAAACTAGCTGACATGTAAAACTGAAAGATATAAGGCAAGGCATACAGTCAATAACAAAAATAGCTTGAGTTGTTATTTTCATCTGTAAATTCCTTTGCTGTAGTATATGTTCACAACTAAGTACTTGCTTCGTAAGGTTTTTGCATGTCTCACTGAAAGGTATGAGAGATAAGTCTTGGAGTTGCTTTAAGGTTTGATTAAAGGAGTTTTTAAGTTATTAATTCTGACCTGTGTTAGTGGGAACAAAATTTACCACTGGTTTACACGGTTGAAACTGAATCAAAATCATTTTAGAAATAGAGAGAGCCACCACTGAATGGAAGGAGGAGAAAAAGTTCTCATAAGGTTGAACTTAAACTCACAAAACTGTCATACACTTAATCTGCTTAGTGACATGTTAAATCTTAAGATGTCTTGTGACTTGACTCAGTATTTCTGATCTAGAGTTCAGTGTCGACATTTCTATGTACTTAACAGCTCACATCCACCCATTTGAAAATGCTTAGCAAAAATGTCCTGCAGAATTTCAAAGGTGGGATGACTTTGAGTGCAAGAGTCAACTTGATCGTAAAAGCAGCAGCAGAAGGATGCATATTTTTCTTGGCACTATTCCACTGCTTTAAATGGTAAATAAAACTGCTGAAGAGTGTGAGTAACACATGTGAGGTGTTAGCAGGACTGGTTACTCCAGAAAGTCGTGTAGAACCACTTTGTGCTGGGGGTACTTAAAGCCAGAAACCTACCTTTAACTTTGTTTGAATTCACTTGTTGCGGCTCGTGTGGAAGTTAGATTGCACATTGCACAAGAGAGAGATCTTTTTGTTCTGTGATAAAACTTTTATGAAAGAGCCTCTATGTTTTATGCATGATGGAAATAATTAGTCTGGCTACCGAAAAGTTGCTAAAAAGAGAATAATGAGATTAAAGATGCAAGAAAATACATAAATGGGAAAGCTTCCTAAAGTGAGATTACTAAACAGAAATACTTCTACAACGCACAAGCAGCACAGAACAAATTTACTTCTGTGTGCAGTGGATTAATACCCTAAATTACCATCCCAATAGTCTAACTTTAACTTGATTGAATGGAGCGGTCCTGCAGATTCTCATATAAAAATATCTTGAAATGTATTGATTTTCACTTTTAATCTTCTTAATTTCTTTGACTTCGGTGAGTACCTTGGGTGTTCATCTAGCTTCCCATTCCCCAATGATCAAGGCAGTTAGATGACCTTCCAAGTGCGAAACTAAAGCACAGTTACTTCTGTCTTTATATGCATACGTTTACGTTAATGTTCTTATTCCACTGAGAAGAAATGTGCATCCCTCATGATGCATGCTGGTGGTTTTTTTTACACTGCTAGTTTTAAAATACCAAAATTAAGGTGGCAGTATACTTCTGAACAGAAATGTTGACATACAACGGAAGTTGATGTAGTAATGAAGCTACAGTAGAATTTATGCATAAGGAGACTTCTGCACTTATTTTGCCTTTCAGGAGGCATATTTCTACAGTCTGTTGTAGACTGATGACTGTTCTGCAGCCACTCCCAAAAGTAAGAAACAGACTTTGAGATCAGAAACTTTGGGGGGGGAGTTGTAAGTACGCAGTAGTATGTCAGAGATGTATTCTTTTCATAAACGTCACATGGGTATCTTCAGAAGCAATCTGATCTCCTGGCAGTCTGCAAGTGGAAAATATTAAATTTGCCATCACTGGACCAGTCACTCTTTGCACATTGTATCATGGAATTTTTTTTTTTTCTGTTTTCATTTTTTCATGGAATGAATGCCTTCAGATACAATCTATTTCAGTGAGGAGGACCTGGAGGCGAGTATTTTCTAATTCTTAGCTCCTTAACTCTACATTTATATCTTGCAATAGGATATAATATCTATTGCAGGTTGTAGTATAGCTGGGAATAGATAAATTACAGAAAACTGGAAAAATAGGTTGATTGTGGTTGGTGCCTCATAACTGGGTTGGGGGTGAGGGCACAGTAATCCAAATGCATACTATGTAGTATACTGCTAGCCCTGTAAACAGCTGTTGTCCGCATTGTATCCATGTCAAATAGGCATTTTTAATAATAGTAAAGCATTAAGTAAAGCTTAAGTTTAGATTAGAGGTGTCTGGTTTTATTTAATGCAGCTCTTTGTGTTCCAAACCAAAGTTAGGAATGCAGCATACGGATGAAAGGCTGTAGACTGAACAACTCCTTAAAAACCAGCAATAACGTTGAAGCTTGAGCAGCATGGCAGAAACAAGGATTCTGTTCTGCCACGAAAAGGTGAAGAAGTGAGGAGGTTCAGAAACATCACGAGCTGTATTTCTGCAGTCATTCCAGGCAACAGGGATTTAGTTAGCTTAACTTTTTGTTTATTTTGTTCCTTTTTTTTTTTTTTTTTTTAAGGCTCTGAAGGTTAGAGGAAGTGATATGTAGTTTGTCTATTAACTGAAGTGCCATAAAAAGCCTATGTGGGACCTTACAGGTTAAGATTTCCACGCTGGAAAATGGTGCATCTTTTTAATCATGTCATTTCCTTCATTAGAATGTGCAAATAAAACATTTTTAATGAAATAGTTGTCTGATTCAGCTAACTATTGCATCTTTCTCCCTGAGTAAGCTAGCTGACCATGCAAAACCCTAATTTAGGTCATGGGTAAATTGACATAGCTTACACTTCTGTGCAGTATGTAGCTAATAACTGCTAAACACAGCAGTTTCTCTACTATTGGAAATTGATCACCAAGTAAAAAGTATTTTGAAGCTAGAAAAAAAATCTGAAAGTCAACACTCGTATTTGTGCAAGCAGCTGTTTTTCCACACACATTTTGGATCAGGAATACCATAGGATAATTGCTATAAGTGACTGGTAAAGTATTAATTCTGAGATGGAATGTTGTGAGTATTGAACATAACTAGGAATTCATTGCTTCTATCTCATAACATCAGCGTTTGCTTTCTTTGCCGTCTTGTGAAGGTAACAAGTCCCAAACATAGGTGAAATTTCTGTTTATGCCTAGAGATTGGCAGTGATTGCTGTTGTCTTACTTCTAAATGGCTATCTTATGCCCTGTAGAGAGAAAAAAAATCTGTGCTGTTAACTTTCACCTTTCTGTTAAAAGTTCTTTTAACTTCAATTATTTGAAATAATGTGTGTGACTTGCAACAGTGATAAACCTGATTTATGAAAGTCATGGGATAAAATGCAAGCCCTAATACCATTGTGTCGTGCGGAGCTAATACGATTTTACTATGATTTTCTACAGATGTCTTTTTAACTGTTAAGCTTACAAAAGAGTGTGAGGCAAGGAAATTAATTATTCTAGATTTTTGCTGTTAATATGAATTGGTCTAACTACAATAGACGTGGAAAGCTTAAATGGTTTGCAATGATCTGTCGATCCAAATATCCACACACTGGCAGCTTTAATTTGGACTACCTCTGGTCAGAGAGTGTCATCTTGTCCCTTAGGCTGCAGTGGTGGGTTGCTCTGGATACACAAGCACTGCTGTCCTACAGCAATTCAACATACAAATCAACATACAAATAAGTAGCCCAGGGAAGTGCTGAGAATGTGTTCCTTACAGGAAACACTCAGAGCTTCTGGCTGCCTCCTGAGAGCGGGTTGTCCTGCTGGCATCAGCCCTGTGCTCTGCTCCATCTCTCACACTGGGTTCTGGCAGTTTAGTCAAGATAGTTTTCCTCTCTATCCCCTGTCTGCCATCTTGGTGAGGTACCAGGGAGGCACATGGCCATGTGGAAAGCAGTAAGTCCTGTTTTGTTTGTCTCCAGTTTATCAGTCATGGAAAAATGCACTGCTGCCTTTCTTTAAACCAAGAGAATCATTTTTTTTTTAATTGACTTAATTTAAATTTCAACATTTTGAGAATAATCGTAGCATTTCTGCTCTTGTCCCATGTAAGTATTACTGTCAACCTTCCTTCAAACCACTATGGAATAATTGTTCTGTGTGGAAATCAACACCATACCACCCAAAAAACCCCACTTTATTTTTAACTACCTATTTATGCAAATGTTACGTACTGTTTACAGGCTTAGTGAGATAGCTTCCAGTATAGTTACCATTCCTTTATTTTCATAATCCCTGCATCAGAAGGACTAGTAATAGTTACGGGAGGTAGAAGCCTCCTTCACAGAATTGGTACAGAAGTGAAGCAAATCCAAGTTTAAGTCTAGATGATTGCTGAATGCTTCTTAATTATTAATGTTTTCAGAGGAAAAGTTGTCATGTGGAGAACGAAGCTGGTCGTTAATTAGAACTGAGGTGAAAGTAAAGATATGAGTGAACAATTAGATAGCAATGTTCTCTATCTCTTTCCCTGCACAACTTGTGTGTTTAATTTGGTTTCTAAATAGACTGCAGAGATGTGTTCATGTGGAAACCTGCATGCATATGTGTGTTGTAAACCTTGCTGCTGGGAGGATGAGAAAACCACACTGCCACAGTCTGTGGCTCTTAATAAGGTTCCCTCACAAAATAGCCTGCATTTGTGTGGTGGTGTTCCTCATCAATAAAGGTGCTTTAACTAACAGTACAAAGATCCCTGAGATGCATGTACTTCATAAATTGAGCCAGGTTTCCAGCCTCTTATTACTGGCACTGAGTACTGAGTGTTTTGGATTAATTAGGTTTGGGGGATCTCAAATGTCTCCCATGTGTATGAAGTGAAATTTAATAGTGCTCCTTTATCTATCAGCTTGCTGATTGCAGGAGGCATCTGTTTTTTCTTCCCTGTAGTTTTCCAGTTCCTAAAAAGGTTAGCACTAAAGATACCTCTACCAAGATTGTCTTGTAGGGAACTCAATGTGATTATGCTTGTTGGATCTTCAGTTTAACCCTCAGTAACTTGCTTACCTTGCTGTAGCTATCTGTGTTGCAAGCTGAGAAATCCGAAACTATGGCCATGTCACAAGCCTGTTCTAGATATACAGCATATGCTGCTGGCCTGCAATACGGCTGCCAAATGGAAACTGTCTGTGTCACACTGCCTCTGGACTTGGGTACAGTCAGGATCTCCTGACAAGCACACCTATTTCATCAAATATTTCATAAAAAGGGCTATTCAGGTCAAACCGAAGGCTTCTTCAAGGCTTTCAGCTACAGCTGAGGCAGCAAGAACTGATTCAGTGCTTGGTAGAGCATACTTTCAACTGTTGCTTGCATGAAGGACATCAAAATGTCCTGTCAGATAAAATCTAGAGCATAGCATTCTTGCTTGCAAAGTTCCATAGCAGAAATGGATATGTAAAGTACTGCTCAGTCAAAAACAAAACAAAAAAACAATCAACCAACCAAAAGAAACCCAACTCCTAGCAGCTGCTTATTAGAGACTGAAATTGTTAATAGTACATGGAGTAATGAGTATCAGAGACCAGTTAGGTGTAGGAATTGCAGCATGAAATTATCTCATTTGTTCTGTGGGAAGCCAGGCAATCCTCACAGTCTCTTGCAGCCTTAAAATAGAGTGAATTATGAATGGTTTGTTTTACTGTACAGAAAAAATTAGTGAGTTCTGCTTTGTTTTACAGGAATGTACAATCTGCTGTATCTGCTGTGAGATTGTCACTGCTAGCAAATGAGTTTGAAAAAAGAAAGAGCATATGAAACATTTGCATAATCAGGTTTATTTGGACAGTGCTGTGAGGAAACTTAATAGAACAAACTCATACATGTTAAAAATAACAATTACTGCAAATGTCATGCCCCAAAAGCTGTTGAACCAATTCCAGCGTTCTCTCATTTGATTAAGACAATCTGTTCTCTTTACAGGGAAGTGCAATGGATCAAAATCAAGAGATGAATTCCCATGTGGAAAGGTGGCGTAAGGTTCCTGTTCGTTATGAACAAAAGGGCTGTTATCTGGCTTTCTAGGTCACATTACCTTCCAAAGAGCAGTTTATCTTGGGACAGTAGTTGTTTGGATTCCAGGCATTAGCTTTTGGCTTGGAGCTGATGTCTTAACTGGTATTGCTTAGTTCTTGAAGTAGAGGTGTCAGAAGTGAGAACCAGGTGTGCTGTTTTTTCAAGCATGAAACAGCTGTCCTCAGTAACTTTGCATTCCTTAGCCATTGGTTATCTTTCTACGTAATGTTTAAAGATTTTCTCTGTGGGCTTTCTTAGAGGTGTTTTGTTATGTATTTCTAATTGTTCAAAAGCTTCAATAAAAGTTTTAGTACCCTGCAATTCTGCAGTTATCAGAACGCAGATAAGCAGCCGAGGCGGCCAGGCACGCTGCTGTCATTATCAGTTATAGCACAAATGAGAGGACGTAATCATAATTAGAAAACTGCCATTTATCTCTGACCAGAGTGAAGACTTTGTAAAGTGATATGGCTCTGATGTGTGCTGCATTTCAGAGGCAACCTCCCGGCTATGATTAACATTTAACCTCTTACTGATGGTAAATACTATTAGCCTTTAATATAGAGCGTCAGGGTTCTTTACAGGTGCGTATGCTACCTTGTAATCACCCCGTTATTTTTGCCTCCCAATTATCAAAGGCCATGCCTGCCCAATCTGCTGTACTGATGCAGCAACATCGTGTGTGGACGATTCCTGTAATAAGAACAGGTGAGAAGAGCACAAGTTTAAGTCGTTGGGTTTTTTTTTGCTCTGTAAAAAAAAAAAAAAAAAAAAAAACAGTCTTTTTTTTCCCAAATGTTCAGTGTATAGCAGGGACTCTAGAAAAGGCAGCCAGTTGAATTCTTCAAAACATTTGCTAAGTGCGGCTGCTAAAAGCTCTCAGCTCCAAGAGTTCTTTTGTTAGAACCACAGTAGAGATGTTGTTCTGTACATCTCTGCGTTGCACACGGTTGCAGTGCCAGTCAAAGGAGATGGGACAGGCATAGAAATGTGTGACAGATGCGTAACATCTGGAAGGGATGTTTTTAAGTGAAACGAGAGTTCTTCATTTAACAGCTAGTTGCAAGAATGAAATACTTTTCCACCGACTTTTCCGGGGGAGATGACTTTGTTGTTGTGTAACCAGGAAGCTGATTTCTAGCTGCCCTCCCAGGACGGCGTCTCTCCTTTTGCTCAGATCACGGGAGGTTTGCATTTGAATAGAGATGAAAGAGCTTCTTTGGCAGCTGAGGCCGAAGATGGGTTGCAGCTGATTCGTGAGGTAAATGAGGCTTTGTGCTGGGAAGTAGCTCATGCTTTTAGAGTAATAGGATCTAGCAGCCATCGGGTGAGATAGCAGCAGTTGGTGCTATTGTACTTCATTCTGGAGATCGAAAGCCGTTTTGCCATCAGAAGGAAAAGGCGGCTTTCAGAACGAAATCTTTAACATACGCACGCGGCGATATTGGGAGCACAGAGCAGGCTGTTTCAGATTCACTCCTTCCTAAAATGGAACCTTGTGCTTCAGGGAAGAAGCGTATGTTTTAACATAGGATTTTTGCAGGAGATTACTGATTTGATGTGACTCCTTTTTCTCAAAAAGTGTCAGGCTATCATACACTTATGTGAGCATCCAAAATACTCCATGGTCAGAGGGCTGCAGCACCTGCCCTACGAGGATAGGGAGCTTCAGCTCTCTTCAGCCTAGAGAAGAGAAGGCTCTGGGGGGCAAAATTGCGGCCTTCCAGTACCTGTAGGGGCCCACAGGAAAGAGGTGGGGGGACATTTTATAAGGGCACGTAGTGGCAGGATGAGGGGAAATAGTTATAAAGTGGAAGAGGGTAGATTTAGACTAGATATTAAGAAGACATTCTTTACTGTGAGGGTGGTCAGACACTGGCACAGGTGGCCCGCAGAGGATGTGGATGCTCCCTCCCTGGAGGTGTTCAATACCAGGCTGGATAGGGCTGTGAGCAACCTGGTTTGATAGGAAGTAACACTGCCTATAGCAGGGGGATTGGAACTAGATGGTCTTAAAGGTCCCTTGCAACTTAAATCATTCCATAAAAAATGAAAAAAAAAAAAAATTTGCTCTCTTTTTTGATGGAAATGGCTTGAGTGAAATCAGGCTGATCTCAAAACGAAGTAAAGGATTGGTGAGGGGATGAGCCTTGCTGTAGCTGCACGTTTACGCCTGTTCTGGTTAGCTTCTGTCTCCTGATCTCTAGGACAGTCAGTCCAAGACTGCGTGCTCACCTTTTGAAGTGACAGCTGGGTACCCCACATACCCAGCTCTGCAGAGCATTGTGGAACCAGGAGTTGACACAGCTTTCTGTCCCTTCTCCCTGAGTGGGACAAAAAAAAATAATAGTAATAAACACAACTACAGACAACAGTAACAACAAAACAAAAAGCTTTTCAGGTTTGTTTTGTGTCCTACTTATGCTTCAGTGTCAGAAGCCTTTGCAGAGCTTGCAAATGCCAATTCTTCCTTGGCTTGTGAGCTATTTCCATACTTCAAGTTAGTTTCACTCATTCCTAGACTCATGACCTTCATTTCTCTTTAGCAGAATGAATTATTCTATGTGCCAATTTAAAATTGGTTGTTTCTGCCCACACCTCCAGTAGAATTTGAGTAAATGATTTTCAAGTCAATTAGCTTCTATTTCACATAGGTGAGATTGCAAAGTAAAATGCCTCTTTGAACAGTTCTTGAATGTTCGTTTTCCAATGTCTGAAAAAAATAGGAACGATCCTAACAAGTGGCTTGGGCATTAGATTTTGGTGTAAGTGGTAGAGTACTTAGGGCCCAGTACTACTGATCTAAATGTCTCTCTCCCCTCAGCCTTGCTAACCATGCTTCGCACTGGGATGTGTTCGGCGAGCATCACTGAGCACTGAAGCACTGAGAACTGCTGTGTCAGGCAGTGGTGTTTTTTTGCTGTTTTGTCTCTGTATACTGAGGTCACTTTGTCTTCTGTATAATGTGGTGCTCTTTGGTATGCCTTTATTAGACACCCTGTATTTAACTTCACTTATTTCTGTGAAAGTTGATCAATACTTGTTTATCAAAGAAGTATAGCTTTTTCGGAACATGCGAACAGTTTATTTTCATGAGCTGCAGCTGATAGGTGGTCTCTGGAGGTTGGACAAAGAGATGATCTTCTCACCCAGCTTTTATTTAGCAGTCATAAAACAAAATGTTTCCTTCCATTCACTTCCCTCTTGCTGGGTGTATGGAGCTGTGAGGGTTTTGGTTTTTTTTGTCCCCCACATTCTTCATATGGAGTAAAAACTGAGCACGCATTTAAGTGTTTTGTGACTATAAAATGGAAGTACTTGAATATATTAAGCTTTTGATCTGCGTAGAAATTTACATATACAAACAATAGGAGAAATCAAGGGCATACCTAGTTTGAAAATCAATTTCACCTTGAGATTTAGGAAGAGAAAATGCCTGTTTTTAATAGCTTTATACTCCTCTAAGGCACAATAAAAACTCCTGATATTCAGACAAGAGTGAACAGACAAATGTTCTCTAAAACCTGAGGACAACGCAAGAAGCAGCACATAAAAATACAGAGGAGAAAAAAAAAAACACAGAATTGTCTTTGTAGTAAAATGAGGTATAGGCACAAAGCTCACTGGATTTGGAGAGACTTGTCATTAATTTTTAAGTGTTGTGTATAAAACCTTAACTATTGCAGTGCACATGCTAGGTGCTTCTCTGCTGTCTCTTCTAGGGAGTTGCCATCTCTCTGTTCCTGCACTGAAGGATGAAAAAAAAACAGCACCCAAGGTTTTAAATATGCAATGAGTTAAGGAGGGTTTGTTTGCCTTCCCCTTCAATGTTTTTGAGAGGAACTGTTTGCAACGTAAGCAGAAATGCACTTGTGAGCTCAAATTCCTGAAGTCATGGGAATAGCAGACAGAGTAACAAAGTTTGGAAGTGATGATTTCAAGTACTAGGAAGTCTAAAATGGTATCCTGAACTAACACTTGTACTTTCAATAGAAAGCCTTCAATTTGGAAGATGTGTAACATAGGGGAAAGCAAAAGAAGCAGTGTTTTATTCCTGTTTTTTTTTATTTCCATCTTTGACTTGTTCTTTGAGGATGGTATTCCCACTCCTACTCAAACAAATGTGTAAAATTCTTAAGGTTGATCCTTATGATTTCTCTCTTTACTTTCACCTCCTAAAATGAAATCGGTCTCCGTCAGTTCTCAGAATATAAAATTGTTTATGCTTCAGCTCAGCTTCCTAGTTATGCTCATGGAAACCATTTACAAGGTATTTCTTCCAAGTCTTCCTTATTTGCAACGCACACTTGTCATTCCAAGCCCCACCAAGCCACTGTACGTCATATTTATTTTCATTTTGTATAAGAAAGCGCTATAAAATCTTTCCCATATATATTGTTTTCTTTTTTGGTGGGGAGGAGGGATGAGGAGGAAGCTGCAATGATAGCACTTTTCTGCTAAAGACTGAAAAAAATAGCACTGGAATGGGGTGGAGGACACTGGAAGGGGCATGAGAAAGTGCAGCTCTTCAAAGAAATTTCAGCAGGAAGTGCAGCAATATGACACGTGAGCCTTGATGTTAGGGTTACAGCCAGAGCCCAAGGGAAAAACAAATTCATGGGATCTCTACCTACTTGTTCCCATGCCTGTTCATCATGCTTGTGGTTCCTAGAAAGTCACTTCTAATGATTTCAAAGTAGCTCTCCTTGTGTTTGAACAATTCTTAACTTCCTGAAGCATTTTCATAAGTATTTTTAGCTGTTATAACTGTGAAGATAGTCTTACACCTAGGACCTTACCATAATATGTGGGATCACAAACTACAGAGCAAAATCTAAACAAGCTTTCTCAGAATACTCAGAGGAGTATTCTCTACTCCTATTTTAACTATTTGGAGGAAGAGCTTGTGCTAGAATACTTGCACATTTACATATGGTTTTGGTGTATCAAATGTGTTGATTTGGAGTTTAATCTTCTGTTTGTGAAAATATAAGAAATGGTAGTCCTCGAATGATGAGAGAACTTCAAATAATATTTAGCTGGGTTTCTGGGAATGTAGATTTATCCTGAAGGATTTATATGAAAAATAAAAAAAAAAAGAAGACATTATTGGCAAAAATAAATAAATAAATAAATAAAATGCAACCAAGTAGACTGATGTTTATGAGAGTAAGCCTGGTACACAGGTTGGAAATAATAGCCTATAAGTAAAAGGAAATCTCAAGTTGCATCGGGGAAATTCAAGTCAGACACTAGGGAAAAATTCTTCTCCAAGAACGTGGTCAGACTCTGGAACAGGCAGCCCAAAGGGGGAAGGAGTCACTGTCCTTGCAGGTATTCAAGAAACATTTGCATGCTGTACTAAGGGACGTGATTTAGTGGGAAATATTGGTGAAAGGTGGACAGCTGGACTTGGAGGTCTTTTCCAACCTTGGTAATTCTATGATAAAAAGATGTTTAGTTGTATATATATTTTTTTTACTTTTCAAAGAACATAAATATAGTTATATTATGTAATTGTATAAATATAATTTGACTAAACAAAGAATTACAAGAACCTTCAAATCCTTATAGGTGTAGAAAGAATATTGAGGCTTCTCACCCCTATAAAACTAATGCAGTATGAAGTATTTAAGCTGAGGCACATTTACTTTTGCAATATACAGTGTTAAGTACTGACCTGAAAAATCAGACATCTCTGAACTCAGGCAAAGGTTTTCCCTGCCCTGTCAGATAGCTGTTCATTTAAATGTATTCTTGAATCAAAAAAGAGGATTGGATTATGTAGAAGTAGGCAATGCTGGAGCCCTTAGACTTGGATTATTCTTCTAGGACTTTGTCTGGACAAACTGATCATCTTATTCAGTCCTTTTTTTCCCTTCAGCTTTTATTATTTTTCATCAGCTCTGCTCCACATTTACCCTTCTTATTTTCTGCCTCATTGCCCTTAGTATCAATGTTCTCTTTTTCTTTTCTTCTCTTTGTTTAGTTTATCCCTAGATTACTAACTTATTTCTTCTTCAAGATAAATCTTTGATTGCTCTGCTTTGTGTTTATATCCCTTTTTTCCATCCCTTATCAATTTTATCTGCTCAGGCTGCATGCTCTTTGCAGTAGCGTACAGTACTAAGTCCTCACTCCTGGCTGGCCTGCAGGCCTGTTTTTATAGGTGTAAACATAAAACTTAGCAATTGCTTAGGCATATATGGTAATGTTATGTGCTTAAGTGTCCCATTTGACTTTGAATAATTTGAATAAAGTAACACTTCTTTGAATGTAAATGGACATGGAGAATTGATCACTAATACTCTGTATGTTAATAATGAATGCTGTGAGTTTTGCATGTCTAAATTGGAAGTAGGAGCCCACATTGTCAGAAATGAGATGCTCAGTATTCTTAGGGAAATAGTTTTTGAGGGTCTTAGGAGCCCAGATCCAAATGCCACTGAAATTGTATCTCTGAGTCCCATTTATCTCCTGTTAATTTACATAAAAACTGCAACAACAGAACATGGTTTATTTGCATATTTTTCCTAGGTCTTTGAGAATTCAGATTTGTTTCCTTGATCCTCTAACCACTATCTTTTCTGTTAGTGTTATTGTTTCTATAGTAGCAGAGCTGAATCTGCTTCAGAAAAGTTGAAGGGATTTGCAGTGCACATTGTTTAACCAGAAAGTGCAAAGATGTCAGGAAATACTGGTGGACAGATTGGTCCCATCTGATTCTAGGTTGCAGTGGACCTCAAGATGCACTTTCAAAGAGAGGAGATACTGACACTCTCTGCTCAGAAAAAGAGTGCTGACAAGTTTTTACAATAATATTCATTTTCTGGCAAAACTCTGCTGTTGTTGCAAGATCTCTGATGTGTATCATTGCTAGAGCTTTGTTGTGCATCTTTGCTTACTTGAAGAGCAGTCGTAATGAATCTTTGCTCTGGCAGTGGTTTCTGCGGTGCAAATGGATCACAATTGTGTTCTCATGTTGAGGGAAATTGGAAAGCTGAGAAACAGAGCTGACTGAACTGGTTTGTGATCTGAGGAGATTAGAGCAGCGGGTGATATGGGCAACAGAGTTTTAATTTGACAGCTCCTTCTGGAATTGACTTGGCTCTGTATGAGTGCACTAGCAGTGTACAAACATCCTCAAACAATCAAAGCATGGTTACATTAACATTAATGAGTCTTTGATAATTTTGATTAAAAAAAGATGTTTTATTTACTCAGAAATCAACTCTGTCTTATTTTACCTATTGGAGAAATCTTATCACAATCTCAAAAGCAGAATCCAGTGTGCCTTTCTGTTCTCTCAGTCAAAGATAAAGTGATTAATGGTAGCAAAGAAATGAAGCCCAAGTGCAAGAGTTAAACTAATGGGTGCTCAGCTGTTACACCACTAGTAAATGGAAAAGGAAACTTTCCATCTTCCTGTTGCTGAAGAGCCCTGCTTCATCATCCCCTTTTCTCTGCTTGTTTTTATTGCTAAGTTCTCGTTACAACAAGTAGGGGCTGACATCTGCCAGAGTGAGTTCTTATGGATGACTATTTTCCTCTTAGCAGAGGAAAAAACCTGATGGAAGAAAAAGGGAGATTATATAAAGACACTGTTTTTTCTTGGACTTGAAAGAAAATAAATACTTGCTTTGGAGGAGGAGAAATATATGTACAGATTCCATCCTTACCCAAGGGGAAGTCAGATCTACTTAGATCTCATGAATTTTCTAGTTTTTGTTTGAATACCCATCTTTGTGAATGAAGAGGGAACAGGAAAATGGTGGGTATAAAAAATTGCACAGACTACCAGGTTAAAAGAAGGGAAACCTCTTCAGACAGGAAGGCAAAGAGGGGTGTGAGAAAATCACAGCAGAAATGAGTGGAAGAAAGACGTGCTAGGGCTGGCAAATAGTCAGATTTCACAGATAGATGAGTGGGCATTACAAGAAAAGTACCCAAACATCACAGATAATTGCAAGGGAAGTGGAAATTAGCAAGGGTAACTGTAGCTATGTAGCCATATCAGTATCAGCATATGAAAGGGAAATATTTCAGTAATGGGATCAAAATTATCAGGTTTTGGTACAGGCAGCATGTGAGCACAGCTGGATTTAACAGGTGGCTAATGAAGAGTTAAGCAAGAGAGACTTAACAGATAGCTTACTAGATAATTAAGGGGCACATAAGGACATGTTTGGGGCAGAGAAGCCTTGCAATGCCAACATGATTTAGGTTAACCTCCCAGAAAGTCTAATGGCATCAGAGATACCAAATGTGGGTATGAATGGAGTGAAATGAGGACCAACGAGAAAAAGTATGTAGGAGTGGGCTGTTCATATGGCAGAAAGTGGGGGCAGATTAAGGAGGAAAGAATGGAAAAGAGAGATAAAGTGTCTTCAAGCTGGGCTACTGGGTTTGTAGGATGAGAGGTCTGGGCACAAGCATGGGTGAGGGATAGGAGTAATGGGGGCCAAAATGTCTGGGAGGCTGTTAGCAGCGGAGGGAGCTCTGGGTGCACTAATTGACTGGGGTCAGCCACTACAGAGATCCATTTGTGTGTGACCAGTGGCAAACCTTGCTCCGATCCTCTTCAGACAGGATGAATAAGGTGAAGCATCTCATGTTTTTGTGAGTGCAGTCTGTTATTTAAAGTGCTTTTAAATGCACTGCTTTCTGACTGTGCTAATATTCACCCCTGACTGTTACCATCTGTATGTATGTCATACGTGTTCAGCACTGGCCCTGGCCAGAATTTGAAGAGCTTGTTAAAGGTTCCTCAGTGTATTAGTTGGAGGAATGAAATGTTATTGTAGGGGATTTCATAGCTATAAGAGCTATTGCTCACCTTGTCAAAGACAAGGAAACATTTCTTTATTGTTAGGGCAATGGAGCCCTGGAGCAGGTTGCCCAGAGAGGGTGTGGAGTGCCTTTCTCTGGAGATATTAGAGAGCCATTGGGTTGCCTACCAGTGTCAGCTGCTGTAGGGAACCTGCTTTAGCTTAGGATTGGACTAGGTGGCCTCCAGAGGTTTCTTCCAATCCCTACAACTCTGTGGTTCTTCGAAAGACTTATTTTGAGACTTAAAACTTTTGTGTACGTTACTAGCGCAAGCCTTTCCTTTGTGAACTAGATGATGATGGGAAAGAGGAGTAATGCTTTCTAATGGTTTTTGGAGTACTGGGTGAATATTAATAGTTATATCTAATGAAACATTTATGGTTCTATAATTGTTTGTTATTAGTTGTGGCCAGAAACATTTGGTACTATGATCTCTTCCTACTAATTTCCATGTTATTGTTACCTCTGGAGGAGGAAAGGCTTGATACCTCTGTGAGGATGAATCTACCTGTTATAAAATGCGTGGAACAATCATTCTAGCTCGTTCAGTGACACAGTGCAACTTAAGATGTGGTGATACGCAGGCTGCCTAATCGTGATGTCAGTAACATAAGAAGAAGCCCTTTTTTGACACAATAAATAAAAATGACAATCCACTTAGATTCTTTGCATGGTTTGTCAGTTCCAATTCTCATCCGTATTCCTAAGTGTTCTCAAACATGTCAAGATCAGAGCATGCTTTGAATAACTTACTCAGTGTGATTTAAAAATCTAGCAAAATCTAATGGCAATCTGCATTCCAGTCTTAATGCATCTTGTGCTCTAAGCAGCAGCTATGCAGAAAAAAACTGGCTTCCTACAGGCCTGTTTTCCTCATCACTTTCAACATGTACAAAGTTGACACAGAATTATTCCAAAACCTTTGTCCATCTGTGTTGTACTAACTTCATAAGTATTCATGTAGCTGTAAAACAGTGGAGTAGCAGGACGTCTTGTTCCACCTCGTTGAATTTTAATTATTACCATTATTAATAACAAGACCTTTTATTTCTAACGTTGGAGACATATAGAGTAAGAGCCTGTTGTTGTTATCTAATCAAATCCACAAGGCAACATGAAGCAGACTTTACCTTCAACTGAACTGAGGATGAAAATTCAGAACATATTTTTTTCAGAAAGGAAGCCACTCTTGATTTATGAACTCTGCATAATGGGGAAGTGAGCACATGCCTTGGAAAGGTGTTTCAGCAGCTGTTTTATTCTCATGGGTAACGAATGTGTAACTTCCTTGTATTGAATTTTGCTGATGCTAAATACTGTGGCATCTGAACGCACTGATTTGCAATGATGGCGAATATTCTCTACTAATTAGAGGAGCCTTTTTATTAGGAAAGGGGGGGGGGCAAAGAGGCAGGTAAGGGGATTAAGCCCAGCAAATTTTCAGGTTCCTTTTAGTAGAAAGCAACTAATCCTTAAGCTGTTTCTAAGCAGCTTTTCTTCAATGATAGCAAGTTAGTGATGGGGTGAAAACATTGATTAGTCTTTAATGTAGACAGATCCTATGCAAAAGTAGGTAAGTTCTTGTTGTACAGTCTACTGAAAAATGCAATTTTAATGTTAAGACTTGAAAAGGATGATGAGTTTGAGTAGCTTGCCTTTATAGGTAAATAACAAATTCCTTTTTTGCCACAACCTAATTTTTAATTTCTACCTGAGAATAAGAAACCACTGCATTTATTATGTAAAATAAAAACAACAACAACAACAACAAAAACTGTAGCATTGCCATGGGTGCAAAAAAGAACTCAATCTCAGTGGCAGATCTCTAGACAACAATTCGTTTCATCGTGAAAGGAAAATAGGAATGAGAAATTTGGACATTTTCCACATTCTATGTTAGCTACATTGGCTGCTGATGTTCCGGCATCCTGAAAATGTTACCAGATGACACCCGTCTCCATCAGATCAGCCACGTGACAGAGCTAAACAGGAATGAAACATGTGTCTAGGCATAGGAAGATTCTCTAAAACCAGGGAACACATAGGGCTGGAGTTAATGAGGCCAAAATGCCAACTGGCAGCTCTGTGTATACTGGTGTCATAGAAATTAACAGCCTGGATGGAATGAAATGATGGTATCCAAGAAATAACATTTTAGCCACTAGCTATTTTGGCAAATATGTAATTAGATTGGCTATTACTTTATTGGATTCTCTATGAATGGACTTGTTCTGATTGTGCTTGGCCATTTTTACATGTTGTAATTTCCTCAAATGAATGGATAGGAAAAGAGGTATTAAGGAAAATCAGGAGTTAGAATCTCCTAGGTGTAAAGAGTGGGATTTATTTTTACTCATTGACATTTTTTTAATTAATGAACTTCTTAATGTATTTTTTTAAATAAGTACCATTCTTACTTCTGAAAATAGAGTGTTCTGAGTTTTACTGTAATTACAGGATTCAAAAACTGCTTTGATTTTATCAGAACAGTGATGATACTGACCATGCAATTTTTTCTACAGCCTTCTAGTGTGATCACTGCTTACAGTGGCAGAAACTTCTGACACTTCTGATTTCATTTTTGACTGTTCATTGTTATTCCAATTATCCGATGAAGAATTAAGGCCACTGTTTGTTCCTCCTGTGTACTTTAAATTTTCTCACACCACGCACAGAATCCATAAATTCCAGCATATATTATTTCATTTACCAAGTGATAGAACACTGAGGTATCAATTCCTTTTGTCAAGTTAGCCTGCTATTTCCTGACCAGCTCACTTAATGCTCATATAGTGTCAGACTATCCTGCTATTCCTCTATGATGGAAAAGGAGCAGAAATCAACAAAAGAGGACCTGCCTGATGCTCTTAGTCCAGAAAAGGTAAGCTTGGGTTGCACCTCTGTAAAGCTGAATGTAGATTTTTATAACTGGGGGGAGGGGACTCTTTTCTGAAGGGTCTGTGAATCAAAACAGAAGAATGAAATCTGCATGCCACTTTATGTCATAGAATCATAGAATGGCCTGGGCTGAAAAGGACCACAATGATGATGTAGTTTCACCAGACCAGGCTGCCCAGAGCCACATCCAGCCTGGCCTTGAATTCCAGGGATGGGGCATCCACAACCTCCTTAGGCAACCTGTTCCAGTGCATCACAACCCTCTGTGTGAAAAAACTTCTTCAGGTGACATGTCCCAGATTTTTTAATTTGCCTGATATTTTTTTAAACCACTAAGGAAAATGTGTCCTAGCAGAAAGTCTTGTGGAGAACATTTTCCTTTTCTAGATCAATAAATAATGTAACCACATGGAACAGCAGTCAGTGCATGAACTCTTCTGCTCACTTAGATCATCAGCTCCTGCCAGCATGTGTTAGGAAGAACATTAGGGCAGTTCATCTGGGTAGAAGAAATCCAGGTGGACAATGGAGACAGTCCGTTTTGAGTCTTCTTATGCCAGGAGAGCTTTGATGTTTGAATGGCTGATATAAATATCTGATAGGATTTTTCAAAGTACTTTGTACCATAATGACAGGTGATATCGGAGGGGGGTGGGGAGGGACTGACACCAACATTGTGCTCTAAGATACAGTTACTAACATTTTGAAAGCTTTCCACCCCAAATGCAAAATTTTTTCAGTATGTAACAATTGCATTTCCCTCATTTAGGGTAGTGTTGCAACCCTATTACTTTGCAACCCCAGCTGTAAGCTTGCCTTCAACAGCTGTTGGGATTTGTTGTCTGTCTATCTGGACATAGACACTTGTATTTGTTGCTGGTTTTCTTATTTTTATTATTTTTATTATTTTATTTTATTTTATTTTATTTTTTGCAAAAGTATTGTCACAAGTAAGTGACACAAAATAGTATCTTGGGAAGGAAGTTGTTTTCTTGTACTATTCTATCTCAATTAGGTTCAATGTAAGTGAAGATCAGGTCTTTTAGATTTACCAGAACACTGCTCAGCAGCTGAGAAGTATCCTCCAGCTACAAAGAAAATCAATAGCATGTGAACAATAATTGCAGGGAAATATGAGTTTTAGGAACTCAGGAATAGACGGTGGTTTGTAGCTTTTAAATGCTACTTGTGTTCTTGTGATTTACAAACCAGATTTTATGCATGTCTAAAATTAAGTTTTAAAATGGATGCTGTACTTTGTATTGGAGACTTCAGTTCGAAACTGTAGCTTGGTGAGTACAGTAAGTTACTTTTCTTGTTCAAGAATGTTCTAGTGCAGAACTGTGTGCAAATAGCATCTTCAGTTATGTATTTAAATATTAATCTAGGTTCTGAGCATACTTATTTTAGGCTACTTGTCTCTTCATTTTATCATGTGCTTGATTTGTGTGGCATTGAAATCTTAAACCACACCACATGTACTAAACCTCCACTGAGAGTTCCTGCATTCTTAGATTTAGGCAGCTGTTTAGATGCATTTATATCACTTGTCAGTTTTTTTAGGGTTTTGTTTTTTTTTTTTTTTTTTCCATGATGATGTGTGCAGTTGGAGCACCACTATGAACTTCTGTCAGAGAAGCAACAGCTTTTTCCAAACCTGCAATGGAAACTGCCTGTCCTCTTGCTTCTCAGTCTCCCTGGGACTGTGAGAGGGCCCAGGTTCCTTAGGAGTGCTGAGAGGGTCTGCTCTGCCAGAGCTGCCATCCAGGCCAGCTCAGGGCACAAAGGCTTCCACTGCTATCAACACTCTCCCAAAAAGGGAAGCCTCTCCAGGAAATTCAGTTTCCTTTTGGGATTTACAGATCAGTGTATTCTGGCAAATTAAGTTGCTGAGGACTAGACCTGTTCTTGAAACCACAGGAACTGATACCAAGGCTATTGGAAAGATCTTTTTTTTTTCTTTCCAGAAAAAATTAAGCATAAATATGAATTATACTTGCATGTGAGTATACCCTTTCTTATTTTCAGCATTTCTGTCCTGGATGGGATAGAACTCTACTGTCACTGAACAGAAGGTTAATGCTGGTGTTTGAGGCTGCATGGGAGTCATTGCATTACTCTAACTTTTATCTCAGCAGCAGGTTTCTTCCATAATGCGGAAAAAAATAAATAAATTAAAAAAATATTCCAAGATGTCTATATTACTTGTCTAATTTCTTAATTCAATAATTTTTTTTCTAATAAAGTCTGTTTTCTCTGTTCTGTCATTTCAGACAAAAAGCTCTGGATGGAATGATCGTTCTGAACCACCAGCATTTTTAACAGATATTTCTTTGAACATGATAAAATTTGTCTGTATTATTTTAACTTCCTATTCTCACTTTCTTTTTCAAGTGAATTAGTTTACCTCTTTGACAACTAGAGAACAAGGAACAATAGGAGAGAAGGACTGATGTATATGTTGCAAACATATTCAGATACAGACAAAGTATGCAGAAAGTTACAATAATAGTAACCAATATCCATGCCCAAAAATCTTATAAAGAAAGGTTTATCTAGAAATTTTGTCACCAGAAGGATCTGCTAAGTTGCATGTTTGTTTATACAGTTGCCATCTCCTCTTGCTGAGAAGGGAGCTCTTTAGTGGATAGTTCTGACCAAGTTTCCCAGTGGCTGTAGTCCTTTCTGATTGTATTCAGTACAATAGTAATATTTGAGATATTCCGCTGCTTTTGTGAGTCTTAGTTGTAGTTCAGACATGTGGAGACTTCAACCTGCCTTCCAAATAGCTAATGTTAAGGCATAGATAAATACAAGAATTCTTAAAGAAAAATGTGGAAATACTTTTCATCCTGTGGAATTTTACAAAAATTATTTTCGGGTGCTTGATTTTTTTCTTCCAAGCTGATGTGGTGTGGAGTATCATATCTCAAATAATGTGTTCTGTGTGTGTCTTTGGTTGTAACTTCTGAACTGTATTGATCAGCAATTTTCTGACTTAAAATAGCATGATTTTCACCTTCTTACAAGAAATTGTTTGTCAGTGATAGAACTAATTTAGTATCTTCTCCCAGCTTTTCAAGAGAACAATAATCCTATAACCCCACACATAAGGAAAATTTTTATGCAACTTAAAATGTTAAAGATTGTTTCCCCTAAGCTTGGAGTACTGCACATTGGCATATCTATTAGCCATTAGTTGACTTGCTTAAATAATCCCTAGCAAAACTCTTACATCTAGAAATAGAAATAAGAGGGTTTGATTTATTTCCTGACAGTTTCCTTCCTCTTTGCTTCTTGTGGAGCATTAAGTGCCAGTGCTGGCAGTGGCTCTGCCAGCAAACTAGTTACAAGTTACAGCAACTGCAGCCTGAAGCAGTGCTCTTCGTGTGTTCCCTCCAGAAAATACCACTTAAGCCCACATTTCCAGGAATCCTGCCACTTCTTTATTGATTTGTAGGTGAAGTTCGTGACTTTAGCTGGCTCTCGTTCTTTGTGACAGTTGTGAGCACACAGTGCTGGAAGGAAGTGGGTGGGTCTTTACTGTGGAGTACAGTGGCCGTGCAGTCTGCTGCCTGTCTTCTGGAGAGGGCTTTTTGAATGTGTAAAGAGGTGGGTTTTTTTCTAATTTGGCAACAAAGAGGATACAAATTCTTGAATATTTGTTGCCAATGTAATGTACTTTCACTGTCACTTTCTCTAACATGAACACATTTAGCAGCGTGTGTGGAATGGCTGGTTACACACTATGACCACTTGTGATCCAGCTCTACTCGTGAAGTTCTGATAATGCCAAAGCTCCTTATCTTCTTGTTACCTTAGACTGTGATATCTTCAGATCTCAGCATGAAATGTGTGTGAAGTTTGTTATTCAACAGGGAATGTTTTTTTCCATTTGAGGCCATCAAAACTAAATACTTCTGATGTCGTAAGTGCCTGTGCTCATAAAGATGCTGCTTTCTTCCATCTTCTCAAATGATGAGGCTCTGACTAGAAGAAATATGTCAAATAGCATATTAGGTGAGTCAGTTATGAGCCCTTTTATTTATCCATGACACTACTTCTGTTTCAGCTGACTGCAGTGTTTTGAATTTCCTGACCTGAACTGGCACTTTGCATTGCTGAATACTACTGACCACTACTACCAAATGGCTCCTTCACTTTTCTAATTGAATTTCTGACTTCTAATACCATACTTATCCTGATAATAGCTAACTAATTCACCAAAGCAAACGCATATCTTTCTAGAACTAAAATTATTGTGGTATTTCGGGACAGTGGGATCTTCAGAATGCTGCCCGACTGTAGGACTGTTCTGCCAGCAGTAGCTGTTGATGGGAAGTTGAAGAATGTATTTAATGAAAATCCATTTTTTTCCAATGTTACTTGAGTCAATTTTTTTATTTTATTTTATTTTATTTTTTTAGTAGTAGAAACAAGGATAATGCAATATTAATGTTACTTGGAAGTAACAGAGAAGTGAACAGAAAGTGTAAGTATTATTATTGCGCAACTCTGAATGTCTTCTTGATTGAGTCAAAATATTAACAGTATGTAGTAGGGAAATGGACACTAAAGTTGTGGAATATGTGATGTAACTTCTCTGATAGAGGACCTTAAATGTTTTTTCTATTTCCAGTGTAGGTGGAAAGGAACACTTGGGGGAAAATAAATAATCTAACATTATGAGTAGCCTGGAGAGAGTGAATAGAGAGTGATTATTTACTGTTTCTCACCATGCAAAATCTAAGGAAAGAGAAAAAAAAATTGGTACAACAGGGTGGTGCAAACTAGCAAAATGGAGTGGTGAAACATGATTCTTATACATCTGCTTCTGCTGTGGTCACAGTATCCAGTGCTTTGGTGTCCTAACTCTGTTCCTGCAGTAAGGTAAGCTAAAGATACAATACTCAATTTGCACAAACTTTTAGGGACAGAACGCCCACGATCACGAAGGGAATTTGAGTCAGTGCAGTGCCTCTGGTCTTGGACTTTCAAAGACCTGTATTCTGATGTTTATCTTGAAGAAACAAATAACCAAAACCAACCACAGTTCTTTAATGAAAAACATACAGTTGGGCTGATGGAATCTGACCTTGTAGCTGAGCCTTTTAGCTTTGTTAGTTTTAAATGATCAGTTCAAGGGCATTCAAACACTGCTGTAGTTTTTCTGTAGGAGACAGAAGCTCACTCTTTCTCATACTGTTCTCAGCCTGTCACAAACAACTGTGAGCATGTTTCTGTGTTACTCTTGTTTTACCCAGCTTGCTGGGATATTATTTATCTGAGCACTAATATTTTTAAAAAAACTTAATTCTTAACAGTCTTTGCAGAACTACGTGTGTGGTTTAGATTCTATTGCTGAAATCTGTAATGCTTTGTTGTACAGGTGGTGTGACAACAAGTATCTGAGCATTTGAAATCAGGGTAGAGTTCTAAAAATGATTTTTAATATGAGGACAGAGGGTGAAAAATTATATTAAAAGAAAACTGTTTATCTCCAGATATTTAAACAAAGGAATGCATCCCTATTTTTCCAGCTGTACTGGAAATGAATTTGATTTGCTTTTAGCATAGGTACACTTATTTATATTGAAAACTGGCCTTGTACATTTTGAACTAACTGAATTTGTTTTATTTTCATATGATGGTTTCTATTACCTTTATTTGAGAAAGGCTAGAGATTACTGTTTCCTAGTATAGAGTCAGTCTCACCCAATTTCTTCTTGTGAGACATCTGTGTTTGTGCAGAATCTCTGCCCAGTGATTCTAGAAAAAGAGTCTCTCAGGGACAAGTCTTGCTTCCCCTAGTGAAAAGGCTGATTTTGCTGACAGAGCCTAAGGCAAGTAATATTTTAAGCATCATGAACATAATGCATTGCCACTTGATGTCTGATTGTCCATAAGAATTTTACTGCTTTGTTCAAGAAAGTGAGAAAAAATGATAATAGATGGGCAAGGTAAAATTCAGGAAGAGATCTTTTTCCAAGCTATTTTTTTTTTTTTTTTTTAGTAGAAATGTAGAAGAATATGATTGTCTTCTTTCGTTTAGGAAGTTTAAGATGAAATAAATTTTTGTAATAGTGTAAATAAAGAGTGCAAAGGATAATTCATTAAAAAAAAATTAGAATATTGAGCAACGGCTGTCACTGTGTGAATATAGCAGGCAAAAGAATTGGGAAGAAAACTTGGACAAGATGATAATGTGTATTTATGATAATGTTAGTGCTGTGTTATTACTTGTACAATATTGATACTTCATATACTGATACATATATGGGTCTATGTACTGATAATTTATATACTGATAAATATATATGTGCATACTGATAATTGTTGATGCTGCTAATTATTTTCTAAGAGGAGGTTAAATGCATTGAAACTTTGTGTTTGGCTGGATTGTTGATGGCTGGTTGGTTGTTTCATTGGCTAAATTACAGGACTGATTCATACTTAAATATGCAAGCCTTAATTATTTGTGGTAAGAGACATAGTTCTGTTAAATAAGAGAAAACATGTAAAATTGTCAGGTTTTTTATGCATTTTTTTTTAAATATAAAAGAACAAATATGTCTTGCATTGGATATGAATCAATTACATTTAGTCAATAGTTCTTTCCAACCTATGAGAAACATTGTTTTTAAGAGGTGGCATTCTTTGCATGCACACAAATGGCAATTTAGAACTGAGCATCCTATTGCCTGTCCAGAAAATCTTAACATGATGTTGCAATTCAAAACCTTTCTCAGTGTGTGGGCTGATAAATGGAAGAATGGAATGTAGATTACAGGCAATGTCTACTTAAGAGATTTTTAGGAGTGGTTAGGTAAATAGAAAAAGAAACAGAGGGAAGGAGAGAGAATGAAAAGAAAATCTCTGGGCTATAACAACATACTCTATTTAATCCTGTACTGTGCTTCCTATCTCTGACTCCAGTAATCTTCTTCTGCCTTCATTTTAACTTTAGCAGTCCTATAAAAGTCCCCATAACAAACACAGCATCCATGAAGAACATTACTATACTGAGACAAATTAACTGCTAAACCCTTTGAGGTAGGCAATAAAAATGTTGATGCTTTAATCTTATTTCATTGGGAATTCATCCCTTGAACAGCATATAGCTGAAAAGACTGCCTCTGGTAACTGTACTTCTTTGACTGGAGAATTACCTGAAGTCCATTTGGTATGGATTTTGCCTTATATTTTAATAAGTGTAGCATCATTTGAGAAGGAGTTTAGAAAGCAGTTTGCTAGAGACTTATAGAGGAAGATAAGGAAAGGCAATATAATATTTGAAAATGGGAAGCTGTTCTTACACAATCCACATAAAATGCCTTACATCAAGCTTTTGTAATTGTACAATTTAAATGTAATTTGCTAAGATAAACTTTTCGTGCACATAATTGCGCATGGATGTGAGATTGAATCTCAATTGTATAACTGTAATAAATGGTAAAAGGAATTTGTACTTTGAGAAGAAACTCTGAAACATCTGATACAGCACAATAAAACTGAGTGGGCTGAAGGGTAGGGAAAACAATTATATTTTAGGATTAGTTTTAATTGCCAGCAAAAAAAATACTGATTTTTGAAACATAAAATGTGTTTTATTCAAAAGCATACATCAAAAAGACGCACTGATTTTTCTCTCATCTTATAGAAAAAAACCCAGAATCCACTGCTGCATAAGTAAAATTGATGGCATGTGTAACATTAAAGCCATTTTTAATTTTAAATCACTTCTGTGGGAAGCCTTGATAGATGCTAAAAAACAACATGCAGTGGCATATAGGTTTCAGATTTGTGTAAGAAATGTGATCTACTACTTTTCACTGACCAGGCATTTTCACGTATGTCTTGACCACCATACCACTGTTTGAAATTAAGCTGCTGAATAGCATTGTCCATCAGTTCTTTTTTTTTTTTTTTTTTTTTTTTTTAAGAAGAGATAAACAGCAGAACAAACCTTCATTCATGCAAGACCACCGCAAGTCTGGGGAAAGTTACCTTGGCAGATTAATTTTTCACCCATCTGTGTTTTTGTGTGTGTGCTCTAAATATTGTCATTGTCACAGGGCTTTGCAGGGGGAGAAAAAATATTAAACTGCTCTTTCATTTGAATGTTCTTTATGGCCCATTGAGACAGCTTGATACTTCACTGCTGCAGACGGCTGCTGGAGTCTTTGTTCACTTGGGTTGAACTGTTACCCAGGTTGTAACCTGTTTATAGATGTTACATTTTGTGGGTCTGTCTCATTATATTTATTAATGTAGGTTGAGATTAATAAAAGGACGTGGCTGTAGCTACTTCCTATTAGTGTTATCTTTATAATTGATTGTCTAGGAGTCTCAGTGTTTACAGGTCTATACACTAAGAACTGCTGAGGGGAGTTGTGTTTCAAAACTGAGAATATGAACATGGTTCATGGTCAATACTTGTTTGAGAGTACCGTTTATGTTAGTTTCCACTCCATAGTGTGCCACTTTTCTGTTAGGGTAATTCCATTATAAATCATATCAGTTCAGCTTAGATGAGGCTATTAAAGACACTGCAATCAGGTCTTTACTCACATCTCAGGTAACGATCCTGTCTTTTGCACAGATGACTCAAGCTTCGGACTTTCCAGCACTCTGTTTGTAGTAATGTCATTTTCCTGTAGTGTAAATCAACCAGAGATCAGCAAAGGCAAGGAAGTGTTAGCAAGATACTGCTGTGTGTCATAGTTCTTTTTCAAGACAGCCATTCACGTGATCCTTTTAAAGTGGATGTATTCTCAATATTGAGGCTGGAAAAAAACTGAATTTACTTTTACTGTGCCTTACATGCATCTTTCCAAGAGAGAAAATATTGTATTAAAGCCATCAGAACTTACTAGATGTTGGAGTAAAACGACTTGGATTATGAAATGATCGGTGATTCTTGTCAGAAAGGAAATAATGAAAGAGGTACTTTGCTGAAATGCTCTGTGCCATCTCACTGCTGGCTGCATTATTGCAAGTACCAGGACGTATTACATTTTTATATGTTTATTATCCATGACAATAACTGTTTCTCGCATGACTTTCTTACTGGTATGTTTTGTGATGATTCATGCTGGGTTACAACAGCTTTACTGTTTTCCCTCATTCAATGAGATGTGAACTGACACAACTTGTTGTACTAGAAGATGGAAACTTAAGGATAAAACGATTTTCTTTGTAAGCCCTCTGATTTGGAGAAAAAGAGATTTTATTTCCTCTGGGAACTGAACTTCGTGTCTGAAGGATACATTTAAAGATCATGTTGTTTGAATGTGTCTGAAGTATAGGATGGGAAAAACAGGTTTGATTTCTGCTTAAAAAACTAAATGTGTTTCTAGTTGACAGCATGTCTGATTGTAAATGAGGCAAATATGTCAGAATGTACAGGGAAGCAACAAGTCCCATGTAGAAATGTTAGAGGTAAAACTGAGCTTCTTCAATTCCTTGCTTCACTCTCTGCTCACGTTGCAACTTGCCTCCTGCTAATTTTTTCCTCCGTGTGCTTAAGTTTGATTGCAAAGTGCCTAAGAGCAAATGCTTTATAACAGTACCTTTGTGACTTCAGTGTGATGTACAGCTGTGTTGGACTTAGAGATATAAAGCCTTTCCAGCCACAACAGGTGGAAAACAATGTGAAGAAAGCCATACACTAACTGCTGTGGTTAATCTTGCCTATAGGCTGTTAATTCTGCTGTTAAATGCTGTTGCTACTGGACTTCTTGTTAGTGTTTCTCAGAACTAAGACTCTTAACCAAGAATGAATGCAGAAAAATCTAATAGTGATGACAACGTAGAAAAATTTTCTGTCAGCCTTCCACTGCCTATTATTATTTACAGATTTTTTTTTTTTTTTTTTTTTTATAAAGATAAAATATAGAAGTAAGTGAAAATCAGTTTTTTTTTTTTTTTCTGGTAGGTAAAGACTACACTTAACTGCTAAAAATATTGAAACTCTGTGTCTTGTTGTGCTATAGAATCTCAGACTATCCCCTACATAAGGAAATCTGGGTCAAGAAACAAATCTAGTTTGGATGCCCATATCAGATTTTCACGATTTCTGGGCTCCAGTAAGTCCAGAAATCATGTAGAGACAGTAGCACTCTCATGTGTCAATGCAATCCTATGTCTTTACTCCTTCATTGTACATATGTCATAGATATATATTACATAAATAAAGCAAACATGTTCTTTGTTAAAAATATACTTGGAGAAATATTTTAAAGTATATTTAGAGAAGGGAAGAGACTCTTCTTTCTTTATAGACAGCCAAACAAAAAATGAGTTACTGCTGCTTTAGAAATGTAGAGTTACTAAAAACTCTTAAGAATATTCCCTTGTTTTAGACGAAAGTAAACCTCTGTCTCTCTTCTCTTCCCATCTCATATTCAGAATGACATCCTCATCATAATGTGGATGGAAAATTTGTCATAATCAGAGAAACTCATCTCATAGCTCAATCCCTTTCATGAATATTTATTTACTTTCTGGTGGAAATTTCTGTTTCTTGTCAAAAAGAGAATTAACAATCTCGAACATCCTTTTCTGACATCATGATATCTGTTCCCTTCTTGTAAATGATCTTTGGTTAGTATACTAATGTTATCCTTAGTTGACCTCTGAAGACCAGTTTATTGAAATTTTGTCGTGCCACCCGGGATTTGTATTTGTCCGCCTGTGGCTGACCTTCATGCAAAGCTGAGGAAAAAAAAATTGCCTCTAGCCAATGATAGCTTATTTTAGTAAAATTAATTTTTAAGGTCAGTCTTTTTCTGGAGCTGACTTTGTGCCTATGGAAGATTCCATTAGGAACAGGTTTCTTTACTGCTTATATTGATGGAGTGCTTCACTTGAACTTTGTGGGTTGTTTTTTTAAGATTTTCTTTTACTTTCGTCTTATTTTCAATTTTGAACTAGAAAATGCTATTTTTTTTTGTCTTGTCACCATTATTTATGGAATTGAAGTAACTGCTTTGGCAATGCTTTTTTAATTTGACATCAGTGTATATAGATAACCAAAGGGAGAGGTACGGACAGGATGGAGCCAGGCTTTTTTCAGGGGTGCCCAGGGGCAGGACAAGAGGCACTGAACACAGCTGGAAAAGGAAGTTCTGTATGAACACTGGGAAGCACTTCTGTGCTGTGAGGGTTGAGAAGCACTTCTGTGCTGTGAGTCTCTGGCACAAGGCTGACCAAAGACGCTGTGGAGTCTCTTCCTTGGAGACTTTCAAAAGCTGTCTGGACGTGGGCCTGGGAACCCTGTGCTGGGTGACCATTCTTGAGCAGGAATTGGATCAGATGGACCTGGAGATTCTTACCAACATCAATCTTTTTTTTTTTTTTTTTTTTTTTGGATTCTATAATAGCTTCAGAAATGAAATGGAATGTATTTTTAATGAGAACATTCTGAAAGTAATTACTTTTCTAATTCAGAACAAAACCTGCAAATTGTTTACGAACACAAAATGAAAGAGAAGGAGCTAAAAGTGTAAAAACATTGTCATTTTACTAGCATTTTATTAGCTGTAATAAAATATAATTCTCAATAATTTTTTGATAATATCAATGCCTTTTACAGAGAAAAAATGAAAGAAACTTTTTTTTCATGTGATCATAATATTAAAATATTAGCAGATTTTGAATATATTAATGTGGTTATACTTTGGTAATCTGAGCCACTTATTTCCAGAATCATGTCCAGTTATTGTTTAGGATCAACAGTGTTGAAAGAAGTGTGCAGATTCATTAATTTATGTATCAGTGATAAGACTGTATTCCTGCATTTTCTTCATTTTTACACCCTGTCAGTATATCAACAATCTATTAGTCTATTACAAAAATGACTTTTTATCCATCCTCTTTTCATTCTTACTGTGCATAAAGTGTCTGCACTTCCATTGCGATGCCTAATTTTTAACCTATTAGTTTTCAGACTATAATTGCCATTTAAAATAGAAAGGGCTAGTAATTCTCCTTGTGTTTTGGTCACACTCCATTTTAATAACAATATATTGGAATTGTGTTGAAATAATTATTACCAATTGCATTTACATTTATCTTTTTACAACCTCATCACAAAGCATTACTTTAATCTTTTATACGTCCTTTCATTACCAAGTTAATCTATAGAAAAATTCAATGTAGCTTTCACGGAAGAGTTTCAGGTACTGGATGTAGCCTTATTCAGCATAAAAGTGTTACGGAGTGCTCATGAAAGTACATTATGAAAAGCAAATTTCATCATGATCATTAGAGGTCAATGGAACTTTGTGAAGTGAGCTTACTAAAATTTTACTTGGAACTTGCTGGAGATGGAAGAAAGCTCAAGAAAAATGTGTAAATTAATATTTATTAATGTCAAACTTTTATATTTTATTCATGTTTTATTCTACAAATGTAGGAGTATGATTGGTATTCTGCAAAGACATTTGAATCAGCCAACAACATAGCAAAAGCTGTCATAAAGTTCACCGAATGTGACTCTTGATGTTAGTGTGATTTCCATATAACCTTTTCAAAATTATCAGTGATTTTATGTTAGTAATTTATATAAAAATCTATTTCTATGACAACTGAAAGGAGGAGAGGAAAAAACAACCAAGCTTGGAAATGGGGAAAAAATTGTCAGGTATTTTGTTTCCTCAAAATATCAGGAAAGAAGTAGAGCTGACAATTTTCCCTGTATGGTCACTTCTATTCCCTCTCAGATTTTCTGTTTGGTTGGGGTGAAACATTTTTGTTTATGTGGATTTCTGTTTATAAATTTCCTTCTCAGAGGAACATACATGAATCTACTCACTGACAAGTTAGAAAAAATAAATCACTTTACAAGTAGTAAATATTCTGATATATATTTACAATGAGTCTTTTTTTTAAGAATTGTATTAAATGCATAATACTTGGTGAATTATTATTACTAGACTTTCAGTAGAAACTAAAAAGTGAAAATAAAAAATAAGATGAATATAAAATATTATGAGTTACGAACAGTGAAAATTCATTCTTTTCTAAGACACTATTTTTTATTTTTTTTTTTAACAAATAAATTGCCTAATGAAAACCAGATAGTTATTTGGTGCTCTCTGTATAAACCTATTGGTTTGTCTGTATGCATGTCTTCCATAAGAGTTAGCATGGATCTTACCTTTCCGTAGTGGTTTGGACAAGGTATCTCAAAGTCCTAAGAGGTTTTAATACAATACAAATACAATTGCATTTTGAAGTGCTTCCAGTGAAATGAGGCAGGTGATGAAATGAAGAGTACCCCAAAGTTTACAGCCTTTTCGTAAGGAAGCTCAAATTTTGACAACTGACTCAACATTGACATTATGTTCAATCTCATGCTGCCCAACCTGAAATGCAGTGCTTTGCTCAGAGAAAGATTAAGATGCAGTGATGTTTTATCACTGGATTTTGAAGGCAAAATAATGATTATAACTTGAAGAGTTTCTCTTAAATTGGGAAGTTGTACTTCTAAGCAGTTAACACAGCTGATGCTTGTAAAGTCTACTGCTATCTTGATACCTATCAAGATATTTCTGGCTTTATGCTGTGAGTTCTTATTAATAAGTACTATGAAGGAAAAAGGACTTTTTCTTTCCCTGTTTTTTTTTTTTTTTTTTTTTAAGAAATGTTTTTTTTCATATAATTTTGATAAATATAAGTTGTTTTCTTGCTTAATAATTATTATAGTATTATAGTATTATTAATAGTATTCTGAAAAGTGGAGAAGGAGGAGAAATCATTTCATTCTACATTTTAGGAGATTTGATGAATCTGTAGGGAAGACTTTGAGAAGACATAGGGCTTCTTGTTGGAACAAGACAAATAATACAACTTCTCTGTAGCGTATACTCTCAGTTTTAGCCAGTTGATTACCTATGGAAAGATCGCCTTCTTGTAGTTTCTTTTAAGGTCTTTCAGAAATCCAGGTGGACTCCATCATCTGGACGTGCCTTTTATACCTATGTATCTTCAACGAGCTCCAGTGTGTATGTGGGATAAGGTTTTGCCAACAGTCTCCAGTTTTCAGTGTATCTCATGTCTATATATCTGTGGGCAAAATACTACATACATATATTATTTTCTACCTCTTTTCCAGTTAGACTGCCAATTTTTCAGATCTGTTCTCTGAACCATCTGAGAACCTTCCCAAAATTTCTCATTACATTTGCTGTGACTCAGAGGTAGTTTTTATCAGGTTATCATCAACTGTTCAAACACTTCTTCGAGTTCCTTTAGATATCTTAATATCATATGGTTCAGGCAATTCACCAAAACCATTTTCTGTTGGAAACCTGATCACAGAAGGGAAGAAATATTGGATTAAATTGTGTTTTTATTCTTTTGGATCCAGATACTGAATTACTGAACAGAATGGGAATTTTGACTGCAGATCAGAGAGGACAATCTAGGAAAAGAGGAAAAATATTTGCAATGAAGTATCATTATCCAGGTCTGTGACAGAAATGAATAGATTCAAAAATAACATAAAGGAAACTGTAATACAGTAGGAAGCATTTAGGATTTTTTGTTCTGTTGTTGAGCATTTTTAATAACAGAGCAGGAATCTGTCTGCTGGGGGTATCAAAGGTAAAAGTGATCTTTCTTTGGGAAGGGACCAAACAGTCACCTCTGGGTGCTAACTACGTCATTGTTATTCAGAGTACTGTGAATGGATCAAAAGGTGATCTATAAAACTGCAATGAATTGTTAAATATATGTGCAGAGATGGGCAGTGCATTGATGGCTTATAGCAACAGATACTAGAGATCAAGCTCTTGAGCGTTGTTAATGCTTGTTTGGTGCATCAAAGATAATAATAGTAAAAAATGATTTTTCTAGAAGCAATAAAACTGCACTGACTGATATGCAAAGTACTGTTTTTTCCTTTATCTTCTCAACTTCCAGACAACATGAGTTATGCTATGGCTGTAGATCTCTCTTCTTTTACCAAGAAAAGTTGTTCAATACATCAGTTAAAATGTTAAAATCTGTAATGAATAATTTTTCTTGAAGTATTTACCATATTATATAACTGCCACAAAGCTTTGTAGAACTAGACAACACAACTGTTTGCTTGCTTTTATAATTGCAAATTTTCACGTATCTCTGATAGCAGAAGACAAAAATTCCCCAAGGATTATCTTCCACAGTTAAGAAGATTACTATTTTTCTGTCTTTTTTTTTGTTGTTTGGTTTTAACTTTTATTACTAGTCTTTGGATTTTGATTTGAACTGTTATCTTGTTTTTTATTTAATTTAAGATCTGATTCTTAGGTGGCTAGAGTTATCTAAGAGATGGTTTTCATTCCTATTGTTCCTACCACCTACACAAAGTAATTCATCTAAATACATAAAGTTATGTTTGTTGAGTTTAAGGTCAACGTCTTTCAACAGTTCAAATCCAACAGTAATCAGGTCCTACAAGCAGTATTTAAGACACATTACTGGATAAAATAACTAATATTCTCTATTAAATATTTTAGTGCAAATAACCACCTAAGGGATAGAATGGATTAGCTGTTTGTGGAAATCTTCTTAGAGGAAGCTAATAAATAATACCTTTTAAAACATTAAGAAGAAAGTGTTTCTTCTTTTGAAAACTAGAAACAACAGCATCAGCGATAAAATAATTGAGCTTCCTTAAAACACAATTTCCTTCTTAGTAAGTTGAACATTGTCACAAGATTTAGAAAGTGTATTTTTAATGCCTATGCGAGATTGTCAGTCACTGCCTAGGAAACACCAATAAAATGTTGGCTGGTTTTCTGGCATCATTAAAATCCTCATGTTCCTCTTGTGCAAGTAAATCAGTCTAGACAATTACAGAGACCTGAATTTAGACTGCCTTCCAACATACAGGAACATTTTCCTGTGGTTGCTATAATAGGGATAATTGGAGCTTCTTTGCTTATCTCTCATTGCAAGAAAGAATTTGCTTGGAGGAGTACAGAATTAGAGGAATGTATGTACAATTATTCCTATTAGAGACAGCTTAATCAGAAGAAGTGACAGACAAACAGGAAGAGACTGATGTACTAAACCAACATTCTTAGGTGCCATAATTATTTTAAAGTGTGTGAGGGAGTGTAATAATGACAGGACATTTATGTCTAGAAAGTAATGAAATTCTACCTAATGTAATCAGCCATTCACCCTCCTTGTCAATAGCAATTGCCAGGTACATGTAAGGTTTCAGAGTTTAAATGTAATGTCTCATTTACTGTCTTAGTATAGAGATACTATTTTAGTTGTAGAACATGGCATATTCTTTAGCTAATTACTGTCGTGTGGTGCCCATAAAGTACTTTTTATTATGAAAGAACAATTCCATAGACAACTGGCCATGACTTTTTAAAAGTATGTTGTTTTTGGCTGTTTATATCGTGAGATTTTTTTGTGTTTTGGTGAAGACTTTACTGTAAAGATTTCTTAATTTCTTCTAGGAAGCAATGGTAGTGCATGGTAGAGCTGTAGTAGGAAGAACACCTTTCTGGGGTATAGATCCTGACTCTGTCTAATTTAGACTAGAGAGTTAGACCTGAATTTCTGTGTTATGCATTTTCCTCAATAAATGTTTATTCATCTCAAGAGCTCAGTTAACTAAAAAAGAAAAAAAAAAAAAGCATGACAATGACATTAACCAGAGGTATAAGAGGATCTAATTGCTAGGCTTGTTATCTTATGACATAATTTTCAATGATTTCAATTTTACTCCAGAAAACGAAATGCCTGAGTGTATTTCAGGTTTATTCTTCCTTAGTCTTACCAGTAATGTATGAGTTTGGTGCAGACAAATAAAATTTTCTGAGCTACTAGAATGATTTTGACTGATAAATAGGTTCTGAATATCTGTGAAATAACATAAGGTACATAAAATTGCATCAATTTCTTACAAACCTTCTCTCAAAATTCTAATGTAAATGTGTACCTGTCAGATGTTTTTTTCATCCAAAACTGTGTTTTCTGTGCCCTTTCTGCTTGTCAGTGTATCTTTTCCCAGATAAATTCTTGCATCCGCTCTTTTGTCTTGTTTGTTCCAAAATGATTTGTGAGTGAAACCCCCCAACTACCATTACTTTTTCTGATCTTTATTCAGTGTAACATAAGAGATAGGATTTTCCTTTCAGTTACTCCACTCTTTTTAACATTGTCATGGGAATCTTGATGGGCAGCCAAAAGAGCTGAACCATACAAATGAGAAGCCAGAACAACGGAAGGCTTTCGACTTACTAGTTAAAGAGGTAAGCTGTTCAAAAGACTGCAACAGTCCTATTGGTTTTATTTCATCTGCTGGAAGCATTTTTCAGTCGACCTGTTTAGATTACTGTGGTATGAGCGTGAGTGAACCATACCCTCAGATCAATTCCTTAGGTAGTCTGTCAAGGCATTTCACCTACCTGGAATGCTGAGCCCGCCTGTCAGCAATGGATGCTGCTGCATGGAAGTTAAATCGAACTCTTTATCATGGAGGAGTGGCCTTTTTCCTTTAGTGATCCCCTGAAGGGATTTGTTTCTCACATAAAGGAAGTACTACAGAGATTTTACAAATCATTTTTAGTTTTAATACTCACTGAAATAATGGTATATGTAGAAAATATTTTTTGACAAATATAATCTAATGTGTTTCAGTGCAGAACTGACAATTTGCAGACAAGGCTGCCTCTTATCCTGTACTGGTTCATTTTTTTTTTTTTATTTGATGCAGATCACAGAAGTCTGAGTGACCTAACAAACAGAAGGTGGTAGATGTTTGGCTCCAGCAGATTTACTGGAGAAAGTACTGCATTACTTGGACTACTTATTTTTCAGATAGAAACGACTGCATTTCAAAAACTATAAAAACTGATGCTGGTAATGGGGTCATAGCATGCTACTTGTGTGAAGTTACCTTAAGACTTAATGGGAAACATCTTAGAGAAATGCTGAAACAGTGTAGTGTTTGGATTTTACAGCATACCGATATTTGGAAAATAAAGAGAGACCAACTTCTTAGCCACAGAACCAACGCTCCTAAAAGCATGTTATGGCTTTTGTAAACTAGTAAGCATAGGTTATGAAAGCTAATCTCCCTGAAGCCAAGTATTACTACATATAATGATTTTTTTAATGTGAACTGCCTTCTGGTACTGTAATTAAAATAAATAATAAGCCAGTTAATTATCAATAATGGCCAGGAATGCAAGGATTTCCACTTAATAATTAATAACACGCTCTTTTCTTGTCATCCTGAATATTTTTTCCGTTCCTCTTTTCCTTCATCCCAATTGTTAATTCTTTGTGTTTTTGTGAGAGCACAATTTTTCCCTATTCTTTTATTTGACACATTTTATTGCTATTGTTTGTCCACCTTTTCTCAAGTAACAATTGCTGCTGCTACCTTTTCTTTGTATTCTCTGATAGTTGTTACAGCTTCTGGCAGGTAATTACCACAGATGTGTCACTGGACAATTCTTACCCTTTTCCAGCCTTTTTAATAAAAGTTCTGCATAATAAAATCTTTGGTTTTAGACTTTGAGTCCTGTAATAGACCTGCAGGGTTGTGATGCACAGCCTACCTATGAGAAATTTCACCTAGATCATTCTTAACCTTCTCTGAAAGGCAGAGGGCTGAGATGAGAGAAGACAAATGTATAACATAAATATATATATATATATATATTAAGATTCTCTTTATTAATTCAATCTAGGAGTGTTAAGTGTTGTGTTTGCTACTCAAGAACACTGCACATGATGTGGAATTGATTGCACTTGACAAGGTGAAAGAAGATGAAACACTTTCTCCCCTCACTTATCACTGTATTTGTCATAAATAAATAACAAAGAAAAGAATCACTTCTGTATTTTCTCCTTCTGACATTTCCCATGTTTTCTATGCATATGCAATAAGCCATCTGTATACTGACTGTGGAAGAAAAAGTTGGTATAACCTTTATGCTTGCACCAAGCCAGTGTTTTGTTTGTTTTACTTTTTTTTTTTTTAAATTAGCATAGGCTGCTAAAATTTCACATCCTTGGAAATTATTAGAGATTAGAGATGTAGCAAAAACACTTCCAATTTTCCCTTGATGCCTGGGTGTGAAGAAAGCAAAGAGTCTTAAAGCTTCTCTGACACGGGTTACCCAGTGACCATTTCAGTGGCCTGGGATATCAAGACTCTACAAGGGTTCTTAATGTGAACCATTTCTCATGGTGGTAAAAGCTAATGAGCATGTCATTCTGAAGGAGTGTCAGCTTATGCAGAGTTTGTATCTACATGTATGTTTTGACCTTCTGAGCTGTGCTAGTACAGTTATTTGTTTGGCTGTCTTGACAACAGATTCAGGAAAGACTGGGAGTTAATAAACTAACAAGAGAGAAAGATTATCCCCGATCTATTACATATCTATTTTCATTGCATAGCTACAGAAGCTGATGTTTGAGCAAAACTGGAGACAAGAGTAAGCATATACTTTGTGAGATGGGGATTAAGTCATTTTCACAGGCACTGAAGCTAAAAGAAGCTGATAAAACAACAATTTCAGACATTAAGAAAGAGTAACACAGTACGTGCACCAGTGATTGTATGTGCCCTTTGGATTACCTTTTGTGAAGTCAGTCCATAACCAGTGTGTGAGAGTAGTACTGGATATCACTGGGAAAAATGTGAATCAGTGTTAATTTCTTTCTTATACTTGTTCCATAATTTCTACCTGTGTTCTTGGCACTATGTTTGCTTTGGCACAATCTTGCCATATTAGAGTAAAAAAACCCCAAACATTTACAACCTCCTTGTGCTTGTTACTAGTTGAACTCCTGAGAAGAGAGAAAGATAGCTTTTACCTACCAAATTTTGGCTTATTATAGACAAGGACTTGTATTACCCTTTTATTTAATGAAAACCTCAATTTTTCAAAAATGACTATTGTAATTAGACTTTGCTTCTCTGATCTGAAACCTGATCTTCAGAGAGGAGAGGTGGTTGTGCTACCAATTGACAGGTTCAAACATTAAGAATAAGATAATGAACATTGCGAAAAGTAAATGAAGCAGGCATAATACACCTGAGATTATACATAATTTTGTTAAATTAATACACCATGTTTTAAAGTAGCAGAAATACTGTAAAATGTCTTGATGAAATGGAAAAAGAAAATGTTTCATATTAATGCCATTCTAATGGAAAACCACTTAGAGCAAATAACTGTAATTTGCATTCTGATCCCTGTTCTGTGAAGTGGCTTATCAAAAAGAAGTATGCTATTACTTCTCTATAAAAGTTCTAATTTTGAATTAAAAAATACTTTCCAGGTGGATCATTAGAACATGTTCTGTCCTTTAAAAGCCTGTCTCCCTTATCGTGGTGCAACTTGTAGAAATGCATTTTAAACAACTTCATTCTGTACATGACAGGCTAATTTTCATGTTCAGAAGTAATTATTCAAACTTGTAAGATTCCTGCCCATTTTATTTTGTCTGCACACACAGACACTATATTACTACAGGGACAGACCTCTTCTGTTCAAAAAAGATTTTTTTTTAAAGATTGCTTTAAAAATCTGGCCACAAATGTGTGTTTTTTGTTTTTTTTTTTAAAAAGCGCTCAAGTATATTAGTGGAAATAATACTATATCTTATAAGAATTTAGTGATTGTACTTCATTTGCGAGAAAATCTGAAATTTATGCAGTTTGGTTCCTACATAATCTTTAAATCATGGATTTTCCACTCATTTTGCTCCTGCAGAATGTCTCAGTGATAACTCTTTCTGCTCTCCTTTTATTTGAATCATCATTTTAGAGCCTACAAATGACTAGTGATTTTAGGTGAGAGATTCACTTTCTGAATATTACAATTTTTAACTTGGACAAGCTTGATTTGGAGAAGGTAGTTAGTCAACAAATGATGTTGTCCTAAGAAAAGTGCAGATGAATGCCCCAAAATTAACAGAGTAACTATGTCTCTACAACTTAACAAAACATTATATTTCAATATACAGTGGCTGCAACATAAATACTTGAAGGTTTATGAACCAAACTATATGAACAGCCAGAAGTAGATTTTATTGCTTTTATTTTTGTGGAGCTGAAAACCTACAAAGCTCATCTAAGGGCAAGTGATTACTATCATCATCTCTTATCTTGAAAGGTAGCATGGCTTAAAAAAGTTTTTAGACTTGAATCAAGTAAAATGGTGAATACTTGCTAAAATAAGGTAAGAAAAGTAAACGTTTTAAGTTAATTTCACTAATTATTGGTAGATAGCCGTGAAATGTTGAAATTGATCTTTGGTTTGGATTTATCACATACAATAATGTTGATTTTTTTTTTACTTGAAGGTCCAGCCTATTTGTGATGATACAAATTTTAACTGCTTTCCAAATTAAAATATGGTTCAGCCGATACATAAAGCATTTTGAATGGTTGGCTTCTGTTCGAAGCAGTGTAATGAGGTTGGAAATGTACTTACCTACAGGTATTGTATAAAACCTAAGCACAGCTGTCAGGGTATCAGCAATTGCTGGTACAGGTATCTGAAGCACTTAAGGCTCTGCTGAATGCTGAATCCTTTCTACTTTGTGAATGTTTTCTGAAGACTTCACTAGGCCAGCCAATTGATCTCTGTTACAGCAGGAGGGACATGTTCTGTTGCTCAGCAGAGTACAGACTTTTTGGCACCACATTAATGAATTGCATATGGCATGCTCATCTGGGAGAAGCGGTGTAGTATAGACTAATGATGTGCAGGGAACCAAAAGAAGTTCCACATTAATATCCATGCCTAAATTAATATCCACAGGTCAGTTTCAGATTTGGAAAAGAGAAGGGAAGAAGAGCAGCAGTAGTGAACAGACAGTTTCAACTCTTCAATACAAATGTTTTGAAATGGTTTTCTTAGAGAAGTCAAATTTAGATGCACTTCATGTAGTGCTCTCAGTTGAGGATCACAAAATTTACCATGGCCTTTGTCAGCAGCCAGGAAGCAAACAGTCACATGGCTTGAAAAGGCAGATAGCCCCGCAGTGACAGCTTCTTGCAGAAATGACTGACATTATTGAAAATAAGCAGTCAGGAATGGATGTCACTGAGGCTAAACTGTGTGTGTTTCTTCTAACTGGCCTGCTATCTTAAAGTATGTTTATTCACGGAAGTAGCATTTGGAAACTCTGTGTGACTTAAGTGTCCGAATTTCAGTAAATACTTGACTAAGCATTAGTTTTAGAGTTTCTATAATTCATTAAAGACATGGCAGTTACCTATATGGATTTGGTTAGAATAGATATCACCAGTTTTAATCTCTGTCTTCAGAGATGAAGATGCAATTAATCAAAAGCTTGACCTTGCATAACACTGGCTAGGAAAATAAATAAAACACTGAAAAATTAAAAGTTGTTTAGAAGATTTGAAATAAATTAATGGAATATCAATTGACAATTGTGACATCGTTTTGCTTGAAAGACCAATGTTTTCTCCTGAGATAAGTTCTTAAGTTCTTAAATCCAGAAATCTGAGTAAATGCAGTAAAACATTTATTGAAAGAATTGCTAATTTATAAATAAAATTGAACTTTTCTTGTACCTTTTGCCCACCTATGGGAGACTTGGGGAAGAGTTACTGAGTTACTTGCTCCTGTGCTCTTCTGAGGACAGGTGTAGAGGAAATGCTGAGTCAGGGCCTGAAGCAGTGCTTGAGCAACTGGTGGGAAGGCAGGACCAACCGAGGGGAGCTCAGGTCCATGCAATGCATCTGAGTGATCAGAAGGTGTGGACCCAGGATCTACCCCTTCCCAAACCTCACTTAAGGGTTGGCAGTGGAGGTGAGGGGATCTCTCTGAAGATCCCTGTGTACCTGAGGCCCTTGAAAAGTAAGTAGAGTCTTTCACATGTGCCCATGGCTGTTGTATTTGAGCAAGTCCTTGCTGCAGCCTAGGACTTTGCTACTCTGCTGTTATTGCTGTGCTTTCCATCTTGTTAAAACAGGTATGAAAGTTTTGCTCCTCATATTTACTTTTACAGATAGCATAATTAAAATCTAGGATATGAGAGAAAAGAACTGTTCATTATTTCTCAAAATGGTTGAAAGCCTCCATTTTGCACCACATATTCTATACAATACTTCTCTTGATATGTGAATAGATATTTTCTGCATAAACTGAGATGCTAAGACTGTAGGTTTTGTGGGTACTTGAGACCTCAGCTTTTGAAAAGGTGTATGAAAGGCAGTCTGAATCTATAGAAAACATTTATGCTTGTTTGGCAAAGAACCTGTTAATTAGTACTGTAAATTAAAACATCTTAAATTCTATGAACTAAAGTTGGTTTTAACATACAGAAACTACAAATAAATAAAACCTATACAGTTGACTTATGTGCCAAATTATATAAACTGAACAAATTTTGTTTGTTTTTCTCTTTAAATGATTTAAATTGTGCCATCTGAGTCTTCTGTTACAAGTAACAACTTGGTATCCTCAGCATCTTCTGAGTCCTGACAATACCTGTCCTTTTAAACAGGCACAATAATCCCTTCTACATGCCAAAAGGACAACTGTAGGAAAAAAGTGTGTCTGAAAGGAGCTCAGTTAGATAAATCTGCTATGGGAATTTAATAGAAAAAAAACAAAACTATTTCCTTAACTTAAAGGGCATAGGGTTTTCCAAAGAAGCCATATAGCAACTGTGTACTGTTCTTTTTTTTAGTTTCCTGCAGATAAATCTATCACTTACATTTCTGAAGCATTGCTGTCAACTGAGCCAAACCCCAGGTTTGTTACAGAAGGCTGGAACTATAGGTACAGAGTGGGCTGAGCCCTGTTTGCTTCTAAGTACCAGCCCACCTGTCATATTTCAGTAGTAGAAGGGTCTCTGTCAGCTGCTGTATATGATGCAGCCTGGCAATAGCATTTCTCTTTTCTCTTAGCCCTGAAGTATCTTGCAGTTGCAGCCTATGCTTTCAGATGCCTTAGGTAATTCTTTCTACTCAGATTGCAGGCCTGAATTAATTGCTATTTTGCAATAGATGTGCTGGCCAAATATGAAATCAGCATTTTAAAAAATGTAGAGCTGGACTTTGTGATCCATTTTATAAGAGTACAATTATTTTTCATTTCCTATTTCTGCCTAGTCTTCAAGGTGCTTCACTATTATTTTTTCTGTCAAAGCTAGTAGTTTTTTAGTTTGGCCTAAAACTTGTTCTACAGAAAGGAATCAAGAGGTGGGATCCTGAGCAGGATGCTGCGAAACTTCCTTAATGGAAGGTGCCAGACTTTAGTAGACTACCATTATACAATATTTGTCAGTAGTGTTGCTTTCAGGACAGACTCTAACTAAAAGTTATGCAGTGAAGCAGTATATGTTATTGACAGACAAAACCCTTGTCTGTCACACACTACCTGCTGCAGCTGCCTGTATCTGCAGCAGAGCAGATCAATTCCTCTTTTTGCTCCCACTGTTTTTTTTCATCTCCAAATGCCATTGATCACTGCTTGGTCACTGTTGACACTCCGTGTCCCTCCAGTAGCCACCCTGTTCTCCATTTGTCACCTTTTGCTGACACTATTGATTGCTATTTTTCTCAGTCTCTCTTAAAATCTTGACTGGTATACAAACCAACAGAGAGCTTAAACATATCAAAAGAAAAAACCCCTTACTCTTTTTCATTTTCTTCTCCCCAGAAGTGCTTAAATGCGCGTTTTCTTGCCTCAGATTATTTCTCCTTGACTTACCTCATTTCCTGTGGAAAAAAAGAACAATGGAATCTTAGGAACTAAGCTGGCAGTTTGCAATCTTGTCTTTCTTCTCAGAACCTAAAGGACATACCCAAGGGAATTTGTGTTCCCTTCCAGGTGAGGCTTACTGGGGTGCTTATTCCCTGGAGCCTGACTCACTGTTTAGTGAACAACCTCACCACTGCTGTAAAGAAGAAAAAAGTCTTGTACTGAAGGAGACTGGGGAATTTTGGAGCTTGTAACTTTCCTGAATCTCACCCAGTGTTCTAAAAGTAACAAAAGTGATTAGGAAATCTGGCAGGAAAGGTGATGTATTGGTCTTATCACATCTGCCCATTAATGCTCTCAAATCCTTTGTGCTGTCAGAAGGCTGACATCAAAATGGCAACTAAATAAAAGCAAAATTGTTTAGCATTTTTTGAACCTGAGCATTCCTTCAGAGATGAGAGAGGTAGACAGCCTCGCTATTCTCATGCCTGATTACTTTTAGCTGTTAAACCTGCTTGAAGTGTGCTTGTGTTGAAAGGTAATATTTTTGACAGATTTATTTTGAAATAAGCTACATCTGCTAATTAGCTCAATTGTTGATAGCTAAGGTGTGTTGTTTTTTTTTTTTTTTTCTTTCCCTACAAATAATGGCAGAATTCCCCTCACAGGAAGAGTAAGAAAAAAATTCCTGCAATCTGATTTATTTTGCTGTGGAGTCTGCTGACTTCAGTGAGATCAACAGTGGATTGGTTTGGGGTTTTTCTTCATAAGCTGATCATTAATATCCTTGTAGTATTTTGATATATGATACCTAATTGATGTTACTGCTTATAAGAGGAGGAAGTGTCAAATGTACAGTTAGAGCAAAAAGTCCTCTTTGGTACAAACTGATGCAAAGACGGGGATACTGCTCTGCCTGTTTTTTGAGGACCACTTTCTATTTAGTAGAAGTGATTTGTTAGAATATAGTGGACTCCATTTGGAATAGACCACCTGTTTCCCATAATACACATTTCTGTGACAGTAGTGATATAGTGATAACTTTCTTTTTCTCTCCCAAGTGTGCATATAGCTCTGCTACTATTGCACAGTCATAGATGTCAGTTTAATCACATCTTTTCATTTCAAATGATTTAGACCTGACAGAAGTTCCAATCCTTATAAGAGTTAGAGGTGAATTACTTTTCCTGCCCAGTCACTTTGCCTGCAAAGATTGTTTATAAATTTTGATAGTATTTATCCAGAGTATTTTTGATTGAACAGTCAGTAAAAAAGTGGAAAGAACTTCTTTCAAATATATTTCATGATATTCATTGCAATTGCATTCTCCTTTATTCCTAATACCACATAATTATTCTTCTTTCCTGGTACTTTAAGATATTTGTAAACGGTATTTTCTCCCTCTCTTTCCTTTTGAATGTTGCCATGCTGTGTGTGTGTGCACTGCTTCTTTTAATTTTCCTCCATTATGAAGTGTAACTTGTATATGTATAAACTATGCTGTTCTCCTCAGGCTTTTCTGTTTTGCCAGTGTTTTTGTAATAATGAGATATGCTGTATATAATGAGATTCAGGGAGTGTTCACGTTAGAAAAATACAGGGAAGAACACTTGAATATTCCTTGTAATGTGCTCTACCTTTACAGTCTTAAATTGTGTCTCAAATTTTTTGGAGCTTTATTTTTAGATTCTTTTTGTGATTAAGTCTTTACTAATGGATTTCATCTCGTTGATCCAGACCTATTTTGATTCTAGCTTCATTTATTTTAGCATTGATCTTTCATTCTTCTGAACTCTATCCCCCGTATCCAAGCACTGAAGCATCATGAAATAAAAGGACTCTAAAATATCATCCTTTGATCTGCTCTTATATTGTGTTGCCATCTGAGCTACATATCCAGGTTTTCCTCCCACAGCCACGACAGTAAGAAACTTTGCATTACTTCAGATAAAAGCTGGCTTGGCCAAGAATCAAGTTCCACAGCAAGTGGCTTACTTATTGACCTGCTGTGATGGGCACACCGATGGATTTAATGTAACACTGATACATTTCTAGGCTAGTCAAAAATCTTTAGAGTATATTCTTCTTTCAGAGGTTAACTGGAAATGGACTGAAATCCTGGCATTGGGAAGTGTAGCATTATTTATCATGGTTACAGTTTCAGTGAAGGAAATAATGCCTTATGTAAGCTCTGGTAGTTATATTGCATATTTTCTTAAAAATAAAGTAACAATAATATATATATATTTGACTTAGTATATGTTGATTCCAGTCAAGTATGGGTAGTTAAAATTATAAACTAAAATGTGCAAATCCCAATTCAGTTACTATGGCTCAGAAGAAACATACCTGTACAGAAAAGAAAGAAGAGCAAATGAAAATGTTTTATGAACAAAACATTAATGATTGAGAAATAAATTGATAGTACTGCTCGGTTAGATATCTTTTGTTCTAATGTTTTTGGCAAAAAATGCTTTTTTAATGAGAAGGGGGATGATTAGGGGTGCAGTAGCAGTTCACCGTTCTGAGTGGGAAAATAAGCCTATGCAGCAAGCAGTTGGCTTTCAAACAGAGGCCTGGAGTTACTGTGATTTAGAAACTATTTGGGAGATAAATCCTTCACAATGATGATGTATTTCTTGATTCCTTGTTATAACTGGGAATTCTGGTTTCGAAGGTTCTTTCTTTCCCCTCTCATTTATTTGTGTTTCTCCTTCAGCTTGTTAATGCTGTTTCCTCACATGTGCTTTGCTTTGCTCATTTTCTTCTAAGTTGCTTCTGTTGCTATTGCGATGGGAGCACTCCACATGAATGCTTGCAGACACTGGAGGGCTGCAATAGAATTTAGACCTTTTCTCTGAAGGATTGATTGCAGTGTGATATCTAAGTAAAGTAAAGTAAAATTGTTGTGCTCTACTGCGTGTGGTGAATTCCCAGTGAAAGATCTAGGGAAGCAGGTGGCTTCTTGTTCATGTGAGAGGTGTGTGTTGGGGCAACCGCACACAGCCCCTGGATGATCTCAAGGTCCTTTGCAATTCCATGCTTTCATCTTCACTGAGCTTGTTTTTTCACCTGGCAGTTACCCTTCCCAGGAAGGAACGATAGAAGTAGGAGCTCAAGCACGTAGTTAGATGGCAGAGAATATGCAAAGAAGAAAAACCATGGGAAATCAGGACTCAGAAGTTCTGCTGCCAAAGAAACTTTGATTATTTCTGCTTGATCCTTAACTCCAGTCACTTAGCTGGAATGTGCTGAAATGACTGTTCAATTTTCAGTACCTACCTGGATGTGCTGAGTACTTTGATAGGAAATTAATAAGCATGAAAATAAGGGGAAGCAGGGATGCATGCTCCACATGCAGAGCAGATATGCAAGAGCAGATAGGTAAGTCCAGAGGAACAGATTTTTAAGCAACAGAATACAAGGTAACCAATGAACATCTGGTTTTGTGCAGATGTACAAATCATTTTGCTTGGTACTTTGCCATGATTTAACCAATTAAATGTGAAAGGAATATTTATTTTAGAACTGCTTATAATTGCACTTCTTTGGCCACCAGAAAACCTCATTTTGAAAAAGCGGGTGAGCTATTTTCAAAATAGAGTGAAGTATTAGGAGCACAAAATTAGTAAGAATTATTACAATAAACTAGTTTTATGAAAATGAAGATACATAGAAAATAGCTGCCTTTGTAGCTACGAAGGTAGAAAAAGAAAGTTTATACAGAACTTGGTGGAATGCAAAAGCTTAATAATGCATAGAAGTGTAGTGAATATGCACACAAAGTATAAGTATTTAAACTCAGATGTGTCTTCTTTAAAATGAGTGTCAGCATTAAAATAATTGCCTTGATTGACAGCTAGAGTATGTTTCTATTTTTATGTTTTCCCTAGAAACTGCACTATCCTGCAGCTTAAAAACCTTGCCTTGATTAAACACTCATCGAATGCCTGCCTGCTGTAATGTGCGGCTAGACCAAGCAGAACACAGACATACTCCTCACAATGACTTCTTATGTTTGAAATGAATTAATTTGGTTCAAGCATGGGATTCATTGAGGCTGAACCTGCCAGTGTAAACGCATTTGTAAGGATGTGTTTTAGAATAGCAAGTGGGCTTGGCTGACCTCCTTGTCAGAGCCTGGAAGAAGTAATCCACTCAAGAATATGCAAGGACTGTCATAAGGATGTCCTGTGACATGCTGGTACATGAAGCTATAGCTGCACATTATACAACTCTGTACGTACTCCGTTAATTCGTAGGTGCTGACACCTCTCTCCACAAATGGGTAGTTTGAACATTCTGAATGTTCTTTGGACAGGGTTATTTAAACAGGTGCTTCTGCAACACAGACTTAACCATTGTCAGTGAAATGAAAAATTATAATTCTCTGCATTAGGGGTGTGCAAAACAGAGCTGTGCTAAAATTTCAGCACAATACCAGAGCTTAATGCTTGCAAAGGTATTCTATACCTCTGGCAAACTCATGTCCTGGAGGTAGAGGAGAATATGGAACTTATGCATTATTCTGAAAACAGCTATAGAACCTGTATGTAGCAAATACTTTGCTAATGGCTCTGAAAAACATTTAAGCAGAGGCAAAAATAGGTAACACAGGGTTATAAATTTTGAAGGTAACCCCTGGTTAAGTGAGTCTGTTACAAAATTTAGTCCAGATTCTGAATACCTTATTAAAACTGCCAAGTATTTGTTGATTTCTGTAATTGTATTGTCTTAATGTATTCCATCTTGAAATGCGATAGTGGAGTTTATCTGAATGTTTCATACAAAATATCTTCCCAGATGCTTGCAAGTCTGGTTGCTTGTTTAACTAGGGGCAGAGGGAAGGAACAGCACTGCTGGATGTGAAAAAAATTTTCTTCTAGGTCTGAACTGTGGAGGAAAGAAAATGGTAGCTTAAATCATTTGGATTGAGGTGATAATACTGATAGTTCATACTATTCACATCAATTAGCCATCTGAGGTTTCCTTACATCTGGATTTTTGCTGAAGAAACTACTTGTCTGTCTTCATGTTTTACTGCTGGCAAACTAGCTTCAGTTAAATTTACACTGCCTTTTTCTTTGCTTAGATGATTCTGGTATTTACAAGCTGTGCATGTGGCCAGAAGTCAGGCTGAATATATTGTATAGTTGCTTAAGTAACTGGAGAATTTACAAAGCAAGGCAAAATCTGTGCTTATAATTCTGACTTCTTGTGATATATTTGCATGTTATATACAAGCAGATAAAGTTTTGCTGTTTTCTTTTTTTTTCCCCCATTCAATTTTGACAAGTTTTGTGACTGGGATAGCTCCAATGGGTGCAGTCTGCATGAAGTCATGCATGGGAACCATTCTTTCTCAGTCATTGCTGGATGGGCCCAGCTAGACTAAGGCTGCCTTTTTCTCCATTCAGATGAGTGACTGCCTGCTGCTGCCAGGCAGAAAGAGAATATTTTCTTCTCTTAAGGTCAACTTGGAATGTATGGGGTCAAAACGAGGCAGTGGTAAAGGCATCTGGAGGCTGATGGTAAAAGGGAGTTTTATTACTTTTAACGTCCTCCTTTTTTTCTATGCTATTATCTTTGATATATTCTTTCCCTCAAGATTTACAGTATACATTCTTGGGTTTTACCTTCCCTACAAGCTACCTGTGAGGAAAATCTATCCCCTTTCTCTGCTGTCTTACTACATATAACAATTTGGCTCTCAGATGTATTGAATTACTTAAATCTTTTCTTGTAAGTCCGGTTGGTTGACAAACATCTGCCCGTGATCTTGCAGCTCTAAGAATTCTCTTGGGCTTCTTTGAATTGCACACAGTTAATTACACCACTGGCCTATATTAGCTTTAAAAAAGCAATGGCCCAGGAGTAATTACAACATTAACTTTTAACAGGATAATAAACTTGCAATGGTGCAGTCAATAACTGCATTTTCACATTGTATGTAATGCATTATGTGAATTAAGAGTGTTTTTCAGTTAATAAAAGTTGCGTAAAGAAAGCTTTTATCCATTAATCTTAAATGGCCAACAAAACCTCAGAGTAAAGCACGTGTACCTACTTTAAGCTACAAAAGAAGAATTGAGTGAAAAGGTTGTTTTCAATTGTAATTTGGTTAAATCTTTACCTTATTGCTCTGAAAGGATAACAAAATCCTTTCATCTTGCTACTATAGAAATGTTTGACTCACTTTTTCTCTCTGTCTGTGTAAGGCAAATTGACTAAACCATTAAATTGGAATATTTCATGTGATTATATTATAATCATTTTTGAATTTTTGTAAAGAAAACTTGTCAAAGAACAACTATTATGTGAGACTAATCAATTCTTTTTTTTTTTTTTTTTTTTTTGACCTATATTTAAAATGACTAAAAACAAGATGTTTTAAAGAAAGCTGAAGTGTCCTGTTTCTGATCCCAAGGGCATGATAACTTGGACATTTCTTTAAGATTTTCCAGAGCATCATCCTGCTCTTAGGGAGGGCCATCACTGTGCTGCACAGGCTGCTTTCCAGCCACACACAGCTGGGGGCTGTGAGGTAAGCCGTAAGAGCTCATCCTTTCCATTTCTTAGGAAAATATCGTAAGCAGTATCTACTTTTGTACTGTGTGAAAAATAAAAGTATAGTGCTCATGTGACATGTTAATCTTAGCATGGACATGGGGATTAGATTTAGTATAATCCGTAGATCAGTCAGGTGAACTGAGCCAGTTTCTCTGCAGCTTCCTGAGCTGGCCCTTGTCTCCTTCCAAGGATCCAGCTTTATTTCTTTTTAATTTAATTTAGGAACTAGAACAGGAACGATATTTTGGAACACTGAAACTTCTCAGCATAGAATTGCACTAGAAAGGGCAGTGGCAAAGCTACTGCTAATTCTTTGTTTTCTGTGAAGCCTGTCACTGCCATCCACTGTATACATCCTGCAGCCACAGCAAACCTGAGAGCTCTTGGTTTCTATTACAATACTCTGCATATGGCAAATGGAATTTGCTAACTTTCTGAGATTTCTTTGTACTCCCCATGTTCCTCCTGAGACTAAGGAACAGGGAAATGATTATTTCATAATCCCTCATGGATTGCAGAATGATCAAATTTGTGTGATTAAACATGAATGTTCTATTTAATTCTGTAATAGCATACCAGTTTTGGAGATTGGATGTTTTAGGCTTCACGTAGTCCAGAGACTCAGATTGGAAAGTAGTGAGAAAATGGAGGCAATCGCTGTAAGTGTGCTGACTGATCAAAGTCAGGTATAAGTCAAATTGAATTCTGTAAAACCTCACTCTGTAAAATGTTTTGAGCTTTCATGAAATTACATTTTAAAAATTCAGGTTTACAAGTAGGATAACCGGTATTCAATTCCACTTTGAATATAGTATTTTTCCAATAACAATTTATCTGACAGAGGTGTTTATGGACGTTGCAACTAGCCACATTCTCATTTCCTCTTTTTAAGTAATTTTATGCTGGATGCACAGTGCATGATTGTTCCTTAATTGATAATGGGCCTGAGGGCCTGGCTGCTTGCAATTGCATTAAAATAAATCCATACTCACCTTATTGAAGACAAAAGGGCAGACAGGGTTGTTGCTGGATAACAACTGCTTGTGTCTCAGGACAAATGTGTGACTAGCTTGCTATGAAGGACTTCTGCTTTTGATCTCTAGGAAGAATAATTAGTAGATGGCCCTGGTTGAGATCGAGACACCGTGGTTTTCACCAGTATCCTCCCAAATTGCCTGAAATAACAAACTAGATCTAAGGGCACACGTAAGCAAATCCTGTCTGTAGTTATCTAGGAGAAGAAAAGAAGTGGACTGTTGTGAGGATGTGGATGAAAGGCAGCAATAATGCTGACCTTGTACCTATGCTATGTGCGCTGCATTATATTACTTCACATCAACGGAGCTTATAGAAAGTACTTGGAACTCAAATCAGCCACCAATTGAGAAATCTAATTAGCTTTGATAATTCTATTGAAACTTGGGAGGATTTGTTTCAATTTGTACTTTTTAATAAGTTGAATAATGCCACAAACCACCTCTTTCTAAAAACTTTCAGCATTGATTCCTTGTTCTACTATACAATTTTTAAAGGAGAGGTTAGTTTGTGCTGCAGTAGCTGCACTATTTGTAAACAGTGATATATTATATGTTGTCAAACAATGGCATGAACATGAAAAGTTAAAGTTATTTTGTTAATTATGTTAGTCATACTTTCAATTTACTCATTAGGTGGAGAGTAATTCTCTACTGCATATCAGCAATATTTACCTGCATTCTAGTACAGTTATTTTTATTTAGTAAGACTAGATACATTACCATGCTTTCATCCCGGCTCTGCTAGTTCAGCTATAGTATTTTTCTTTAGAAGACAAGTCATTATTAGCTTCTGTCTTGGTAATTATAATTTTAAACAGCAAAAATGTTTGGTAATATAATTAACACAAATATGTTATAGCATTAATGAAACTCACTGGCCTTTTCCTCTTGACATTTAGCCATCAAACAAGTCATTACTGTTATTGATAATTTAGTAGTGGCCTAGAAATTTTAACAAAATTTACAATATCTGAACATTTTCCCATTTGCTTTTCCCTAAACAAACAATAAAACAAATCACTAGGTTTTCATTTTTCATTTATTTAATTTGTATTTACAGCAGCTTTGGTGAAACTGTTGTATCAGGGAATCTAGCTAAAGAAATCAAGTTTGCTGCAGTGTCAACAGAAGATATAACTCAGCTGCTCCAGAAAGTTGTTTATAGGGCAGGACAGTACCAGGAGAGTTAATTTAGAGGATGATGCTCATTAGCCTTCAGTTGTGCCTGAAATGACTAGCAATTTCAGCTCAGTGAGACTCCTTTTTAGGGAAGGACTGCCAGAAATTTCTCTGATTGTGTATGAATCAATCTCCTTTCTACTTTCGTGTCCAGCTAAAAAATTGAAGGCGATAATATTATGCAATGCTATGCTGCTTTGTCACCTTATACACCAATAGCTACTTCCTAGAGCACATGTTCATATGCATTTAGCATAATGTGGTTCTATTTCATGTGAGCAGTGTTTTGATGCAAAAAAAAGTATTGCCCTTAAATCTTATCGCCTTTTACCTATGGTCAGAATGTCTGATTAAAAAAAAAAATCAGCAGTGGTTGTCTAGGCTTTAACTTTGCCCAACTAATATTAAGTAAGCAAACATCAGTGGTCTTTAGACTATTTATAGTCAACTTCCTGATTATGATGACATGAAGGATGAGTGTATTTATCAGTCATGCTAAAATCCGCCTTGATAATCATTAACCCATTCTAGCAGGCTGACTGTGTTTGAGTAGCAGGGGATGTGAAACATGCTGGCTTTTTCTAGCGCAGTGAAAAAGATAAACAGAAAATATCACCTCCGGGGGGACTGATAGAAAACTCTGAAGAGTTTGCAAAATCCGTTTATCAGACTCTTCACTGACTTTTGTCGGTATTTTCTAGCACAAATATAAATTGAGAGAGTATTTAGTATTTCACTGCATATCTAGTCTGATTGCAGCACTAGAATACCATCAAATACAGGAAATGTTATGATCATAATACAGTTATTTTGTCTCATGTTCTCTTTGTGTTTTTGTAATGGAGTGAGGTACACCCTTTGCTTAGGATATAGTAACAAACAAGAAGGAAATCTACATACTTAAAGAGCTTAGAAAATAGAACCTCTGGGTACCTCCTTCATTCAATGTCATTTGATGGGTTGCTAAGATAGTTCCCAGTGCGAAAGTGAACAATGAGCAATTGAATGGTGCCATGTTCTCTTTTTGTACCATTGAAATAACAACAATCAAGTATTACACGACTCTTCATTTCTTCAGTATGTTAAGCAGATTTCAAATATGAAACATGATGTGCCTTAACCACCTGCCTCCTTCCTCCCCCTCCCCCTTCACTCCACCCCCAGCTTCTAACAGTTCTGGAAAATGCATCTTCCATTTTGGTACCTTTTCTCAGTTATAGGGCTATGAATATATTATCTAAACTTTGTACCACACATGAAGATGAAGGCTGTATCATCAGGTCCAGATGATAAGCCAGCCACTGTATTTGATACTAGTGGTCTCCTAAAACATACTGTAAAAAATCCAGGACTCCATATCCTGTTTAACTTTGTCATTTTGTAGGAGAGCTGTTCTATTTTGATGCCTGGATATAAAGCAGGAATGTCAGCAGAGTTGCAGGAGGAATCATTAGAGAGGAGCTGAAAGCAGGAATAAGGATGTTTGCAGGGTGGCAATCAAGGAAGGAGGAGAGGGAGCTGCCTGGGGAGGATGAGCAGTGGAACCAGAACAAATGTCAGCTGTTAGATGAAGCTTTCTGTGTGACAGGGAGAAAGACAGCAGAAAGGGAGGTGAACACATGTAAAAACATCCAGAATCATTCACAACTTAAGAGCTGAAATGAGTGATTAAGTCACAAATCTTGTTTCACCTAGGCAATCTATTCATCACATCCTTGTTTGTGGCCGCCTAAGAAAATTCTCACGTGTCACCAGTCAGAATAAATGAGACACCATAAGTTCACCTTAGAATGTCTTACATACAAACTTAATGAACCAAACACTGCAACACTAAACAATCTTTGGAACATGTTTCAATTTGTTGAAGCTGCCAGAAGACAGGAAAAATAAAGTAAAAACTATTGTGGTGTGTGTTTCTCTAAAGCTATATAAAGTGTTTTAACATTTATTCAGTATCATTTCACTATATAATTTCCTGCTTTTCTGTGAATGTTATCTTCAAAACTACATTTATTCAAGAGTTCTGTTGGTAGTTATCAGGCCGTTCTGTGAGATTTTTTTCCTATTCCTTCCTAAAACCCAAATTTAAGCATGAACAGAATTGCTTGCTCTTTCTGGACTGTTAAACTCTTTATATATATTATATATGTATATGTAATTTGTGTTTACTTTCTAATTTTTAATACCTCAATCTGTGTTACGTATGTGCAGAGAAGAATGTTGATATAAAAGCAGAAAAATGTTCGCTAGGTTCCTTTGAGTTTGATGTGATGTAACTCATTTCTCCATAATTTCTTGCCACCGCAAATCTTCAATACTGACCCATAAAGCATCACTCTGTGCTCTGAAGTCACACTTTTCTCATTTAAGTAAAACAGGGCCTTCCTGTTCACTATACATTTTGTATATACTAAGGTATACAAAGTTAATATAGTCTAAAAGGCACTGAAATAATCAGGAAATTGTATAAAGGCTGTAGTTCTCAAAATAATTTTGGAGTCTGTAGTAACATAAAACTAATGTACAATAACTACTCTGTATGCTTTTACACCATCATCTACATTTCAAAAATCATTTGAATTCTTCCAGAGAAAAAATGTGTAGAGTAAATATGAGCGGTGAATGCAATCATTAACTAGGAGACCGTGGCTCTGCTAGCTGCATCTCCACTGACATCCTGTGCTGTGCCTATGGCTTGCACCCTGCATGCCTTTTGTCAGCTGATGTTGTTCTCTGTGTGTTACTTAGATCCTAAACCTTCAGGTCACTGCCTCCTCTTGTCTCATCTCCACCATGCACTGTTCAATAGAGAGGGCAATGTGGAATTCTACTATTGGCTGTGGATGTCAGTGTTCTTCATGGAGAGAGTGGTGAGGTGCTGGAACAGGCTGTCCAAAGAGGCTGTGTATGCCCCATCCCTGGAGGTATTCAAGACCAGGTTGGATGAAACCCTGGGCAACCTGGTCTAGTACCTGGTCTGGATACTGGTGGCCCTGCCTGTGGCAGGGGCTTTGGGCCTTGATGATCCTTAGTGTCCATTCCAACCCAAGGTATTTTATGATGCCTCTTAAGAAATAGGCACATGAACGTATTGAAGTATGGACTGCCAGGCACTGCCCCAGGCATTTACTTGTCAGACCAGTGAAGCAGAACATCAAGAATTTGCTGTAATCTTGCCTTCCTATACAAAAAAATGTAGAAAAAGGGATTTCAGCCTCTAGTTTCTCTTTTGAGTACAGTTGCTCATGCTGCAGCTTATTACTTCAGACATCTATTTGGAAGATACAGACTAGTGCATAAAAATGAGTTTCCATCATTTCTGTAGGACAGGTTGTAATGTGCAACTAGGGGCAGTTAAATAGCGCAGTGTAGACCCAGATGCTCTGCCTATGGCTTTCCATCATATTATGTATGTATTCACAGAGCGAAACTCAAGAAATGCTATTGCTGCTTCCTTCACCTCTTTTAGGTGCTATCACAAGGTGGTACAGTGCAGTGACACGTATTTTCAGCATATGTGTAAGCCATGTGTACATCTACTTGTTGCAGATTAGTGCAATGTAGCATTGATTTTGCAAGTAAGAATCACATTAATAAGGTTCTATTCAGTGTATTATGCCTCTGGATAGGGCTAAGTAGCAACACTGTGCTGATGTATTTCTGCTTCTCTAATGTGTGGCTCAACCTAGGGCTGTCTGCACCATGCTGTGCTGTGCAATGGTTTTGTACCAGTACTGCACAGTGACTGTACAACATGTTGATGAAGCCATCCATCAGGAAAAACAAACTTATTTTTTGTTCACAGAGCATGATAGAGCTGCATTTTATGAAGTTTTTGGTGCACTGTTGTATGACAGAAGTAGTATAGAGAACTTCTGTTCCTAAAGCAAAAAAATCTACACACTTTCCAAAATGTATTTTAAAAGCCAGTATTTAATGTGACCTTCATAAAAAAATCTAATATTAACACTGAATGTCAGTCACATCATCATATTTGCTGAATTTCACTTCAACATATTTTAGACAGCAACTTTCTAGTAATTCCAAATTTTTGCTAAGAAATCATTTGCCACTCTTATACAAAAATGAGAAAAGCAAAGAATGTTGTCTCGGTATTGCAAATAATGCTATTGCTTTGCAGAACCTCCTACAGTTCTTCTTAGTGCCCTTTCTGCTGTTTTATGCTAGTTACCTTTCAGTTCCAGTAATAAAAGATGATGAATTAATTAGTGCAAATGTATGATAATTATTGCCAGACAAAATAAACATAAAACACAAATGGTTTATAACTAATCAATAATTATGTACTTTGCTCAATCTCTAATACACAGGGCATATCTAAATGGTGCCATTATAATGCAAATCAAATTATTGCATAGCTATGTTGATTATGGAGCACCATTATAACTTTCATCCTTTTCATTTGGTTCCTGCTTAAGTCATGCTTTTGTGCTCACATCTTAAAAATGGTAAATGTCTCTCTCCCTTCTCTGCCTGTTGATTTATACTTTATGTTGATGTATAAAATTTCCTATTATTGCAGCTTTCTCAAGGTCTTTCCATGGATATTATACAGATAGACTCTAAATTCTTTCACTGCAGTTATATAGAAGCATGGAAGCAATATGGAAGATTAAAGACAAACTTAAATGATATATGCCCCTATGTTTGGTTTAATCTGTGCCTGAAGATATTTTTGACCTAAATTACCAAATATATTACAATTTCATAAGAGGCAGCTGCAGCCATCTCATTCTGAGCTACTCAGATTCTACTTCTTGGAATATGGAACAGGTAAAATTATTTATGATCCAGTCAGTCACTAGTTCTTGCTTTGGATTGGAAAAAAAGTCTATACATTAGTATTCATGTGCCATTTGATTATTTTCTTGGTTTGCCTAAAGAATGCAAAGTTAAAACATAAAAAAAAAATAATGGTGATTAATATTTGACATCTCCAAAACTAAAACACCATAGGAGTGAAATATTTGTTGTATGTCCTTATTGGTATATATTTAAGTTAGTATATACAGTTTGGGTTTTGTATACAGTTTAAGACCTTCACTGATGAAAAACTCTCCAAACATCACTTGAAATCCAAACCTTATTCTGGCCCTGAAGTTTAACCCTGAAGCAAATAGTGTTTTACTTTATATTGAGAAGGAATACAATAAAATACAACAGTTGGATGAATTTCAATGTTTATACGTTACTCAACACGCAAACATAAGACATAACATTATTTTTCTAGACTTTTTAAATTATTGTGGGCTACTCGTGTCGTCTGTCTGGACTTCAATAAGGTCTTTTGCATAGTATCCCACTGCATCCTTCTCTACAAATGGAAAGATATGGATTAGATGGGTGAACTTGTCTATGGACAAGGAACTGGTTGCAAGATTGCACCCAGAGTGTGGTGGTCAATGGGTCAGTGTCTGGATGCAGATGGGTGATGAGTGGCATCTCTCAGGGGGTTAGTGCTGAAACTGATGCTCTGAAACAAGCTGATCTGGCTGTAGATGTCCCTGTTCATTGCAGGGGAATTGGGCTAGGTGGTCCTTAATGGTCCCTTCCAACTCAAATAATTCTATGATACTATGAAAAAGTTCAACTTGTGTACTCTAAGGTATGCAAAATAATTATAGTACAGAATGCTAAAAAATGCCCTCAATGCAGGTGAGAGTTAAACATTGAAAATGATAGTTAATACTTTCTTTGAGAATAAATGGGTGATATTAGTCAAATGATCTATAAAATCAAGTTTAGTTCCTGTTCTGCAAAGTACGTTTGCTATGGACGTGGCAGTTCTAGCCTCTCTTAAAAACTGTGGCTAAGGTCGTTGTTTAGCTGATTTTTCACAGAGCTTAGTGAATGAGGCCATTTCCCATTCAGTATCGGCTTGTAGGCTTTTCTGCCTCTGATGAGAATTGGAGTTCATCTGTATCGATCATGGTGAAAAAGATATTAGGAAATACTGTGTTACTAAAGAGCTTCCTACACATACAAGCTTCAGAATTGCTATTGACAAATTATTACTAATGATATTCAGGGAGAAAAGGATTTCTACTGTTTTCTTGTGGGAGAAAAAGAAAAGTGAAAAGCCCAAATACAGATTTCTGTTCTTCCTTTGGTTAGACATTTGCAGAGACCTTCCCTACTTAACTTCTGTGACACAAATACTGCCTCTTCACCTTGGCCTTATCCTGTTGCATTTGTATTGAACAAAACCGTTGAAGCTGATGTCATAGTTCTATCCCCTCTGCAATTAAACTCATGAATAGGTGTGATTGTAGAAAGGTCACTGCTGTAAAAGTTGAATATTGAATTTTCTTCCATGGTAAATTGTAGTTTTATTCAATTATTTAAAAGTTACTCAGCAGGGCAAATATCGAAGTTGGAAACATTAATTTATGGAGAACTTCAACAGTCAAGACTGTCAGTTTTCTCTGTTCTGTATCCGTTGACTTTTTAGGCTCCACAACTATGTCCATCTCATTCTGCATATCTCAGGATTTCTTCCAAAACTCTTTCCACGTTTGTCCTGTCTTCCTTTCTTTTTCTGCAGCCATTTTCCCCCAAGATTGCAAACAGGTGGATGATTTACCCAGCACTTTGAGATTTAAAAAAAATATGAAAGCTACCTACCTAGCTTAACTCAGTCTTCTCTGCAGTTTTTAAAAAGAGACATGTAAACTTCTCCTGTGGAAAGCATAATTTGTGCATGCACATTATTTATGTATAAGTTGTTCATTTAAGTAAAGTAACTTAATTTAGGAAATAAACTGAATGAAGCAAATGAAGAAATTATGACACCTGAGTAATTAATTCTGTAAGTAATTAAAGTAAATTTAGCACAGAATTGCATATATTAATGCATTATCATGTATTCCATTACACATAAGATTGTTATAAATGATGTAGGAATATCTTACTGAAAACAAGCATCTGCATAGATTTAGGCAATTTCATATAAAAATCTGGGATGTCTGGAAGGTGAAAGATAGCAAGGTATGATGGCCTTGGATAAAAAGATGAGGACAAGTCGGAGATCAGTATCCATGATCAATATTAAACTTTTAATTCTTATACTTGAAGAAATTGTGTTTATAAGTAAACTTGAAATTGAGGATATATACATTATTCTAAACTTATTCACTTAAAAAATTTGACAAGTAAAAGCAAATAGTCTTACAGAAAGGTAGCACATTCCCCAGTAACTTCAAATCACATAATTTTCTTAATTACTAACAGTTTTATTTAATACTTAAATGTTCACAGTAGCAAGCAAGTAATAAGTAGTAAATAATTTATAAGGCAGACAGATGCCTAATTGTGGATTATATATCTGTAGAAATTATGGGTGACACATAAATTATTTATGTTGCTTAATCCTTAACGCTAGTTATATTATAAACTACAAGGCCCCTCATCTGTATTTAATGTAGATGTCTTTGTGTGCTTAATATTTGTTTTGTATTTACCCTGAAAGTTATATATAGGCCTCAAGGAACCTAATGACCATCTGAAATAATCTATAGGTAGCCAAGAATTGAAGGAAGGTCGATGTTTCAATTAAAGGAAACAAAAGCTGAATACCTGAAATTGGAACATTTTATTCTGTTTTCAATGGTTCTGACTGAATTTTGTTTGCCTTGCAAGCAGTTATTGGAAACCCGTCTGCTTTCCACCAAACTCACCTGGCAAGCTGCTGGGTTTCCCTGAGCTGCAAGACAGAAACTTCTCTAGAGTTTTGGTTGCAAGGCCCAAGTACTGGGCACATGTGCAACCTCATCTTGCAGGAATGCTAGAAGCTTGAATTTCCTGGGAACTCTGACCTTATTCCCAGCTCCTCAGTGTAAACACAGGAAGTGATCAGAGGAATCCTGGTGGAAATGCGGGCTCTCAGATAGCATCAGGACTGGAAGCTGCAGCAGCAGGCTCTGGGCAGACTAATGAGTTCAGGCATCAATGGCTTGCTTTGTTGTTGTCTTTTTGTTTTTTCTCTCTCTCTTTTTTTTTCATTAGGAAATAGAGAACTGAAACTGTTACACATCTTCTGCAGATGTATATTTTAAGTTCACTCTCTTTCATTCCAGGGCACAACAAATCTTTTGTCAAAGTCATTGAATAACTGCAAAAAGGGAAATCTGAGGTTTTGATCAGCTCACTCTCCCTCAGGGGTGTTCAGAGTTACTAACATTACGTCCTTTGTACAGGCACAGAATGGACCATGCTAATGCAAGTAGTGGAATGAATTAAACAAAATAACGGCACAGACCTAGAACTATGAGATTAACTTTGAAGGATTTAATTCATTATAACTTTCAACTCTGTTTATTCTTTCTGACTTGGATACATCAGGAATTAGCTTTAAATCTTCACAACCATTCCCTTGCAACACAGGGCTATCAAACAATGGTTTTTTGAATGGCAAACTGACCCAAGTGGGAGGCAGGAACCCAGTGATGACAGTTTCTTGTCCTATCAGCAAATATCCAAATAGGCAAAATTTACTCATCTTCATACTTTCTGCACAGCAAGTGGAGCTTTTTTGCAGATGTTAAAAGAGAAATCCTGATTGCAAATCAGTCTCCTAACTAGTTTCTAATAAATCTAAAAAAAGGTTACATGTCCATGCTAGATTCTCCTATTTGGAAATTTAGATGTTTCCAGCTTTAAATTAGGCAGAGTTTTCCCAGAGTTTTCAGTCTGATACTCCATGAGACTTCCAGGATGTCTTTCACCTCATGGTTAAAATCCCACTGCTAATTCCTACTCTAACTGTATTGGCCAGTAATGGTTACTTTTCATGACACTCATTCCCTCTTATCTTCTCTTTAAAGATGTCTACTGTGTGATACATTTATAGACATCATAGCATCTTAATATTTGTTAGCTAAATAACCCATGTTTCAAGGGGCTGGTGCCTTACTGACTGTACATGGAGTAGTACCACAGAGAACAAAAAATAGAGAAAATTGATTTTGTTCTTCTACAAGCCTTTGCCTGAGATGGCTCTTAGGTATTTTCAGGCCTTATTGAGAACAATATTAGATAGAAACATTTTATCTTTGAATCTGATTTTTTTTTTTTTTTCTGGATTGACAGCTGTGCTATAAAAGTGGTGTTTAAGCAGCCCTAGCACATACTTTCTTAAATCTCACCTTTCCACAGGGCTGTATCTCTTACACTTTTATGTTTACAGTGCAGTTTTGACAGTTAATCTATTTTCCTCTTTATGTCTGATGCTTCTTGGAGAAAAAAGCTCTCTCTGAAAGTGCTCATTTTTTGCCCGGTATTTCTCAAACTGTCTCTTAACCTCTCCAGTCTGTCCTCCTCTTGGAGGAATCCTGGAGGAGCTGTTTTTGCAGCTTTTCCAAGTGCTATCATTTCTGAAGGAGGGATCTGCTCTGAACTGAGTGCCTCATTTCAGCAATTCTGCTATGAATTCACACTTGTAAAAACATGTTTCCTGCCGGCTCTTGGGCTGAAAGTTCTGTATGCTTTTCAGAGCAAACCTATCAGATGACGTTAATGCTTTGTCTGAATGATGAGTTAGCCTGCTGAATAGCTAAAGGCTGGCAGGCCACATCCTCTACAAGGATACAATGGCACAACTCTATTTGAAGTCAACGGAGCTGTGACATTTCATATTGGTTGGAAATCTCCCCTGTGTATTCTAGGAGTTTTGTGTAAATCTTCCTCACTTGTTAGTATATCTGGTGCAGTGTGAAGCACACCCATTGAAGATGATAATTTTATGCACGGCTCTTACCTAGTGTGAGTTAGGGTATTTTATTGAAGGAGAGGAAGAATATATGAATTATGCTACTCAGGCCAGCCCAAATGTTCCTAAAGGCAGTACCTATGCTACAAGTCTGCTAACAGCATGTTCAAAGAGGTCATGATTAAAAACGATTAAGTGAGGTCAAAAACAAATATGTGATTAAGAAATGTGTCATCGGCATGCGTTGGTATTATGGATGAAGTCACTGATACATAGGAAGATTGAATTTGTGCAAAAACATGTGATTCAAATGTCAGATAAGAATTAGGCTGAATTTCTGAGTTGCTTTTTCTATGGAAAGAATACATTATGAGAAAATGAAAACAAAATAGATGCTTTGGTTTGCTGCCTGAGCAGATATCTTTGCCTGTGTATTGGCTGTGCAAAATTAGTTGAAATGTATTCTGGTTTCTGTATCTACAGGATTATGTAAGTATTTCTGATGTTAAAACAACACAAAAAAATTGAGACCTTGCATACAGTTTGAATTTCTCATCAGAAAACACATGCATCAAAAGAAGATTGAAAATAAGAGTATGACAAAAGCCTTGTAGAGGTTGATTCTTTTATTTAGGAAAATAGTTGCTCTAGCCAGAAAGAAACATTAATAAAAATCTGATGGTCAGTTTAAAGTGAGAGTAGTGCAAATAGTATTTGCAGGAACCCCCCCCAGCTATGTTTATATTTGATGTGCATTTTACAGTGGCATGAATAACCAGCCACTGTACCATGTTCCTTGCTCACCTCCAGGTTATTCACGTTTACAGCACCTTCCTGTGCTCTGGCCTTTATTCTCACATCTTTTCCTAGGGTAGTTGGATGATTTTTTCTCTTTTCTCTGCTGCATAAGCTGGCACTACTTCAAATGTTCAGCGTTGTTCTCAGCTAGCTTCCTCTCTCTGTGAAATGTTGTTTGTTTCTATGTTTAAGAGCTTTGTTTCTCTGGCTGAAATGATTTACGTAGGATGGCTCAGAGCAATGCTGTAGGCCGTTGCATTTCTGCAGGAGAGGTGCTGTTTTCTCTTGCAGACATAAAGGGAAAGGGAGAGCTGGCTGTTTGAAGCTACCATCTTGTGCTGGGCTGAATGGATAAATAAGGTAAGAGGAAATTGGCAGCCATAATGGAGCTTTTCTAGCAGTGAAAGGGCTTGCTCGCAAAGGGCTGTGCATAACGGAATTTATGAAACAACAACAGAAGAGATTCTTCTTCCAACCAACTACAAAAAGCTTTTTATTCAGAAGGATCCTAACCCCAGGAAATGGTCTGAGATCTGGATTCTTTTGTTTCCTGCAAAGCTAAAGCATTCTGTATTATTCAGCCTTGTCTGTCAAAATGCAATCTCTGGGATGTGGGCCTGTGCTCTGTATCTGCCTTGCACATTATGCACCTCCACGATTAGATATGAGTATGTTATATATGTGCCTGAAACAGATCAGTGATAAGAGATAGTTGAAAGGAGTGGAGCATTTATATCACCTGTTACTTCATTCTAAACCTTACTGATCTTTTCAGCTATTGTGATTCACCAAGTTTTTAGTTCTCAACATAGAATAATGCCAAAAATTCTCATTGATTCAGTGTACTCAGAAATGGTGTGATGAGCAGGACTAGGGAAGTAATCCTGCTCATGTACTCAGCACTGGTGAGGCCTCACCTTGAGTACTGTGTTCAGTTTTGGGCACCTCAGTACAGAAAGGACATTGAGGTGCTGGAGCAGGTCCAAAGAAGGGCAACAAGGCTTGTGAATGGCTTGGAGAATATGCCCTATGAGGAGCAACTGAAGGAACTGCAGATGTTTAGTCTGGGGAAAAGGAGGCTGAGGGGAGACCTTACTGATCTCTTCTAATACCTGAAAGTCTTACAGAGAGAGCGGGGTTGGTCTCTTCTCACTGGTGATGAGAGAAAATGGCCTCCAGTTGCATCAGGGTAAGTTTAGGTTGGATATCAGGAAACACTTCTTTACAGAAATGGTAGTGAAGCACAGGAGTAGGCTCCCCAGGGAGGTGGTTGAGTCACCAGCCCTGGATATGTTTAAAAGCTGTTTGGATGTGGTGCTCAAGGGCGTGATCTAGTGGAGGGTTATTAGTTAGAGTACTATGGTTAGGTCATGGCTGGACTCGATGATCTTTAAGATCTTTTCCAATCCGAGCAATTCTATGATTCCTGAGTTGACTTATGTCTTCCTGCATGTAAACAAGTAAAGAAAGAAATATCAGCATGGCAGCTTATATGTTTATAATAAGATAAATAAATAAAGGAAAGATAAATAATTTAAGGAAATTAGCTACCTGTAGTTTTTGACTCCTGGGTACTTCTGTTACATAGCAAGGTTCACATCTGAGTCTTTAATCCAGGTCCTCAGTAAGCTTAAAATCAGGCAATGAAACACTTATTAACAGCGCATTAGTGCTGTTCCTATGAGAGCACAGAGGCATACAGGGGAGATCAATCACAGTTTAAAAGTGTCCATTTGGACAAGTCAATGCATCCATTTAAACTGCCCCTCTGTTAATTGGCTAATTTGTTTTTTTTCTTTTTTTGCATATCTGTGCCTTTTGCAGAGCACAGGGAGAGGCAGTGATAGCAGGAAGCACAAGCTGCTTCTACTACTCTGTAGAGCTTCAGCTGACTCTAGCTGGAGGGGCAGGTGCCCAGTGCTTCTGAAGTTCATGACTTGTGGAATTCTCCCTAAAGGTATTCAGTCTAACTTCTTATGAATCTGAATAAAAGACCATGTGCACTGATGTACCTTTAGCACCTGTACATAGCATCTGTACCTATAGTGTACCGCTCTATGATTGAGAGAAGGGAAAATGGATGTCAGAGGTTTCATTCATATGCTACTATGGGTGGTTATCAGCTTTTATCAGAGGTTTACTAATAACAGAGAATAGTAAAATGGTATTATTCACTAAGTATCTGCATTTAATTGTCACTGAAGAGGAGGAATGGTAAAATATTTCACATGAGAAAGTGGAAGGTTCTTAAATATATGTATATGCTTACATGATTATTAAAAGCAAGAGACTAGACAATCCTTTAGGTGTTTGGCAGTAAAGAGTAGGAATTTATTTACACATGATGAATCTAACTAAATGAAATGAGTGACTGAAATTCTGTTTCCATTGTACCAACCAAATAGGGTGAGATTGAAATAATGGAAAACGTTGTGGGAAGCATAGCCTGACTATTTTTGCAAACACTTAGCAGTGTGTTGCAGTGGTACGCACACATGCTTTTCCAACTCTTACTCTGATTTCTTTAATAAGAATAGAAAATTAATACATATCAAAAGTTGTATTTAAATTCTCTGCCTTAGACAATTTGAACACAAACCAGGAAATGCTGTTCTTCAGTTTATGCGGGATACATTGAGAGTGATTCGAATATCAAGGTCTGGGGAGCAAAGCAATAGTCATTGTAACAAAGGATTTTTTTTTTTTTCTCAAGTATTCAGGATCTTAAAAATCAGAAAGTCCAGAAACTGTCACTTTTTCAATCAGCAAACACCAACATCTAGGTTCACATTTGTTTTTGTCAGGTGTTCACATTTAATTTTTATGATCTTCAAAAACCTAAGGACTATTTTTGCCTAACTAGAAGTGATGTGTAATAAGCATTTGCACAAACATCTACCCAGCTTCTGCCAGTGGTATGTGCATGTTTGGTTTTTCATTGACTCTCTATTATAGCTTCCTCACCTAGGGTAAATTTGGCTATTTCTGTTAGCAGCATTTGGGTATTTTTCACCGTATGTGTAATCATGAAAACAGACTTTTTGTTGTTGGGTTTTGTAAGCTCTGTTGAGAGCACTGACATGAATTTGTTAAAACTTACTTTCTTATTTGCTCACATTCTATGTAATAAGGTGAAAAACATTCACATGAGCATATAACTGTATTAACAGCAATTTAAAATGGTCCTGCTTCATTAAATGATTCTTTGCCACTGGTTTAGTTATGTTCTTTCTCAGTTGGAAAGTCATGTTTAAGTAGCATTGTTGCCAGTGGTGTGGACGTGGTGTTGTGGATTATTTATGGCACTGCCTGGAGTCAAATGTATTTTGAGAGTCTGAGAGGGAGATACTGGAGTGTAAGTTAGACTGAGAAACCTCAGGATTTTACTGTATCTGCAAGAGACATTTAATGGACAACAAAGATTTCATTTGCAAGCTGGCTTTTATCCAGCATTGAAAATTTCCAATTGAAAAATCTGATCAGGATATATAGTAGAGTTATCTGCAGAAAACTCAATTCACAGCAGACTTTACCACACAAAGACCTTACAGTTTTTGTGGTTTTGTTGTGCCTTACGGTCCTCAGTTGCACAAGTGTTTGCATGCTGGGGAAACTGAAGCATAATGAGGGTAGGAGTTGCCTAAGGCCATACAACAGTGTGCTGATAAAGTGGGAATAGTCTCTCTTGTGTTTTCATCCATTGTCAAATCTTGTACTGAAAATACAGCCTAAACCAAAGTTCACTGATGTCAGAAGAAATGGTCTCATTGACTCTGACAGGTATTAATTTACTTTTATGGTATATGGCCCAGGATACACAACACCCTAGAGGTTTACAATGGTCGTATTAAGAACAGAATTTATTCTCCCAATATTGGTTCATTTTCATTATTCCATCTTGTCCTCTTAGCTTCTCCTTTGTATTAATTTCTAAAAAGACAATTAAACCCTCTTTAATTTTCATGGGAATATGTATGTGTGTAAAATCAGTCACTTCTCCTATTCTATTACTGCTGCTTAAAAGCAGACATGTAAACAAAAGGGAATCTCCCTCAGAAACTCCCAAAAATAAAGAAAAAATTCAGTGCTACTAAATCCTGACTTGTTTGTTTTCCTGTTTCTGATTAATACAAGCCTATCTCAGACAGAAAACCAGCACCAACAGTCATGTTTATAACACCGTGTGATACATTGATCCAATCCTGAAGGTTACCCTTTCAGTTCAGCAGCTTCATTGACTTCTAGATAGAATCCATTTGTATTTCCAGGCATCTCTGAGACATTATTGCAACCTAAACTTTTAGGATAGTGGTATAGAAGAATATATGACAACTTCTGCATTGATTTAGCATTCATTTTAGTTAAAGGGTCATTTGGAATGCTTTGTATTTCATTCTTTTATAGGCTATGCACCTAAAGAGAACAATGCATAAAATCTCTGAGAGGAGTGAGAAGCTTAAGTATATACATATTTTTTAACAGCTGCAAGTGAGAGACTTCCAGAGGGAGTGCTGGAATTGGATGCCTTGAATTCAGCTTCTTTCTCTGGCACAGACTGCCTTTGTACAGATTGTTTAGCTTTCCTGTGTTCCTGCTTAAAATTGATAAAACGGAGGTAATGGATCCAAATCAGATCAAGCAAATGGTTGACTTTAAGCCTGTTAATGCAAAGGCTTAAGGGTTTTGTTACATAAAGACCAATATTACTGATCTCAGGGAGTTATAAAGCTGAGGAACATTTTTATGAAGACTTCTGGGATCTTGAACTCCCGAATGTTGACAGGCATTATTATTAGCTCTGGAAATTATTCTCTAATTCTGAAATGCCTTTTATCTATTTAAAAACAATAAAATATTATGATAAATAAGTTGCACAGAGGTAATTTTATTTCTCTAATTTATTAATGACTGCTTGAAACATGCAGCAAAAAGTATTTTTTTGCTCTTTTACTATTATAAGAAATTAGAAAATAACATTTAAATATTTAGATATATAAATGTCGTAAATTAAAGCATAAAAAAGTGAAAATGTTAATAAAAATCTTCATGGAGCTGTCTCCAAAAGGATTAACAAATCTGTCCAAATCAGTCTGCACCACTCTCAGTTTTGGGCACCTCAGTACAGAAAGGACATTGAGGTGCTGGAAATTTACAGAAATGGTAGTGAAGCACAGGAGTAGGCTCCCAGAGAGGTGGTTGAGTCACCATCCCTGGATGTGTTTAAAAACTGTTTGGATGTGGAGCTCAGGGTCATGATTTAACGGAGGGTTGTTAGAATTAGGGTACTATGGTTAGATCATGGCTGGACTCGATGATCTTTAAGGCCTTTTCCAACCTGAGTGATTCTATGATTCTGTGATTCCATGACTCTATGGTTTATGTTTGCTACAGTAGAAAGCAGGAAATGTTAAATGTGTTGCAATAATTATGGATATTATTGAAGACTGTTGATTGGTTCACTGTTTTGGAATAAATAGTCCTTGACAAATCTGATAGAAAAGGGCTGATACACTACAAACAAACAAACGAACAAAAAAAAGGTTACCTTATCTATCTCGTCGAAAAAGCATTTTCAAGGACATAAAAACCTCAGAAGTATTTTATTAGTCTGCTAAACTTTTCAAGTTTTCTGCAGATTTTTGCAATTCAGAATTAACTTCCTTAAGAAAAATCCTTCAATCTCTATAGGATTCTTAAACTTATTTTTAGCCTTATTTTTCTGTGCTAACATTCCAGAAGGATTTCCTCCAAGGAAATAGAATAATGTATTGATAGAATAAGAGCAGTGAGTTTCTAATTCCTCATTGGGAATGTTGGTTTATTGATTGTCATATTATTACAAATATTGTCTTTTCCCTTGAACTGTCCTGCAGAACTTGGCAGAATTGTACAGAAAGTAGTGTTATCCACAAAAAAATCCTTTCACAAGTGTATTTATTGCTTATTAACAAGTGCTCTAGAATTTAGTTAGGAGTTTCTTTTTCCTCCATTTTCCAGGACTTTTTTTGAAGTTTAGATTTAACAGAACAATTTTCTGCTGGTTTGACTTCCCATCCACCTCCTGGGAAAGGGAAGCTGTTGTGCTTTCCTCATAGGCATCATTTCCAAGAGTCTGTCATTCTCATAAGTTTTTCCTACTCCAGGAAACTTGCTTTAGCAGTGGGATTGGACTTGGATGATCTCCAGAGATCCCTTCCAACTCCTACCATTCTGTGATTCCTTGTTGAAATGAAGTTTCCCAATACTGAGTTTCGGGGTCAAGGCAGAACTTGATAATTTTTTTTTTTTTTTTAATTTTTTTTTTTTTCTTTTTTTTTTTTTTCTAGTGATAAAGATACAAGTTTCAATTATAACTGCCAGGAGAACGGTTCCCATCTCACTCTTTCTTCAGGATATTCATGCTGCTCAAAATACAAGTGGCTTTCTACTGGTTGCATTCTGGTCTGCACAGTCTTCTCTGAAAGTGTACAGTGTGGGACAATTATACCACTGGATGTTGGAAGTCATATTTAATTTTATGGGAAGGGAGGATTTTATAGACTGCTGATGGAAAAGTTATAATTCCATCATCTTTCCCCAATTTGTTAAAAAACTTAGTGATTTTTCACCTTTAAAAGGAGATGGAATAAAGTTTGAAATACTAAACCTGAGATGTATGCTTGAAAGATTATTTTTCTGATAGGGAACAACAAAGGGCTAGAATTGCTTAAGGAGAAGTTGAACATATATAGTCATGGAAGATGAGATCCACAATAATTATCTAAATACTGATGAGTTGGAGAATGAAATTGGAAGTCATCTAAAGTTTTCTTTTTCCCTGGAGTGTTTGTGTGAAAAGTCATCAGTGCAACCAAACCTAAGTACAAAAATTAGAAAACAACACATTACATATATATACATACATATACATATATACAACTCTCAAATTGGATCTTATATATAATATTTACAGAACTTTCCAATCTGAAATGCTTTGTCCTTTACTTCATGCAATATTTCCAGTACTCACAAATTTATAGCCTATAGTAATCTGAGTCATGCATGCAATTATGAACAGATGTGTTGTTTGAATTGGAGCATAAAATACCAAGGGATAAAGTTGTTTGTGTGATTAATATAGTTAAAGCGTGATTTTGCTGCCATAAGCTTTTCAATTTCCTTTTGTTAATGTTTTGAAATTTGGTGAATAAGAAATAATAGCAATAAATTAGAAATATGGAAAGAATTTTTATCATTCCTCAGAGATGTTGCTATGGTGGAAATACTTTATCCATACCAGGGATCCTCTTTATCTTCTACTTGCTTACCATCTCTCTCAGCAAACAGATACAATTTTATTGGAGACAACTCCAAGTTCAGAGAGAAGTCATTGTCCATATCTACACATAAGAACAAGAGTGTTGTATTCCCTCCGCACAACATATCAGAGATAAATGTGATTCAGAAGTGGGAAAATTAGGACATAGGCTTTGAGAAGCTGTATTGTGGAGTGAGTGCTTTACAGGGGAGTAGCATAATGGAAGTGAACAAACATACTGAAGTCTGTTTAGCAAAGTACTTTGGATATGTATTCAAATCTCTTTTTTTCACTAAGACATCGTGCTTTGTAAACTAAATAAGGCAAGGCTCACGCTGACTAACAGATGCAAAGTTCTTTCTCTGCCACTAGAAGATGAAAGCAAGTTTATTTTCTTTAAACACGGGCAGTTTCGCCGTTTTAGTGAGAAGGATAAGGCAGGAGGCAGAACGGGATCGATCCTGTTTATTCTCCAGTCTATGTGAGTCTATTATGCATTAATGACTTAAAAGCAACGGTCCCCGCAAAGATAGGGGCCCTCTGAGAATTATTAGCAATAAAGGCTGGTGTTTTACCACTCTCGTGGTAACAATGTAATTATTCTTGGGCAGAAATTGCTAAGTTCCTTGTAATTCTGCTACTTTTGTGTTCTCTTAATTTGCTGTTCAGTTACAGGGAGAGGTTACCAAGGCAAGCATTACTGTATGTAAAATAAATGTGGTGAGTGTTCTAGTGGTTGTTCACGATCTGAAGAGAGAGCTGCTTCCTATTACTGAATAAACTTGTGAGACTTATGGTAAAAGAAAACACAGAGAAAAAAAGTTGGACATGAACTCATTAAACTGCAACTAATAGATACTATGCAGTGGTCCTTTTAAATATGAGTCATGCTCCATTTAAAATCTAACTTAAATTAAAGAGCATTTTATTAGGAAAGATGATTACCAATTATTTATTCCCCCACAAATTAAGTACATATTACAATAAATTTAAAATCTATCTTGATGTTTAGAATGTAAAAACAGCTTTTGTGCGTCTGGTGGAAGAAATAAACAAAGCACTAGAAAATATGTATTTTTTTCACTTTTCAAGATTGTAATGGGAGGCTGGCATCAGAAAAGAGAAAGTAATGTATGTGTAATGTATGCATTAACTTTTTCAGCATCATGGCAGATTTTCCTAAAAATCTTAAGTTAAACAAAAGACTGTAAGGGAAGATTAAGTAGTGCTATCTACGTGAAAGCATTCTCTCTTCAGAAGGTCCATGTTGATTTACAGTAACTAATGACTAAATAATTGATTTTGTTTCGCTTGCATGGTTAAATTAGGCTAAAGAGAAAAAAAAAAAAAAAAAGGCTAGAAAGGAGTAATGAGGTGTTTTTAAAGAAACCTCAGACATACAACTTGAAAGTAGAGACTTTCCTACTTAAATGCTATGGGAAAGTAAACTCTTATTTCTGGAAAATTGAAAATATTTTTTCAAGCTTTCACTGTGCTGTTCCCACCAAATAAGGAAATAATCTTTAAAGACAAAATACTGAATCCTTTATACCATCAAATTTCATCACTCAGAATTCATTGCTTCTGTTGATTTAGATGCAAACTGTTTCATCATATGGGCACCACATATCCCACAGATTATATCCAGTTATGAAACACTAGCAGGTTTTTCCATATGCTCTTGTGTTTGAAAAGGATCTATAGATACAGTGAGGACAAATCTGCTGCTGAACCAAGTCCAGGGAAATCAATGGAGTAGAGAACTTGACCTGAGAGAATTGAGAAGTTTGTTAGCCACAGACAAGAAGCCACAGAGGTCTTAAAAAGCTCTGCAGTAGTTAGGACTGAAACAATCAGTTCACTTTTATGGGAACAAGCTTGACTAGTAGAAGTAATTCCCCCTTCCAACACTTAGGAAAGTGTCATTGCAACTTTGCAACATTTTGAAGTTATTTGTTTTGCTTGTGATTACTATGGCGAAAGACGGAGGAGAAAGTCAGGACTGGAAGCTACTGCACATGCCTTCAAGTTGGTTACTCTGAGATAATGAGGGATGAAAGACATCCCTTGGAAAGGCAGAAACGCATTTTTTGTTTCCCCTGGCATTTAAGAACTCAGATAGCAGAAGAGATTGGTAAGAGAGCAGAGGGAAATGTAATCAAATCTCCCTATAAATGTTTACCAAAGTCCAAAGGAAAGGACTCGAGGTTTGGAAAGGTAAATACTTTAGTGATATTCAGTGATATAACCTTGAAAAAAAAGAATTTAATACCTGTTTTTCTGCTTATCACTGACTTCCTACAGTGCATATAGAAATGTTTTTTCCACTTTAAACAGGGTTGTCTTGTTGTAAACAAGTTGTGGCATGAAAATGAAGTAAGGTGGAAAATGTGGTGAATTAGGTACATGACTTGATTTTGTAATTTTCTGCAGCTTTAATAAAACTTCTGAAACCAGTCAAGACTGAAGAATTTGTGTTAAACTCTTTTGTGAGCTGGATAAATTCCTTAATTAAAGTGAGACTTTCTAAGTTAGGCTGTGAAGGAGATGCAAGACTATAAATATGAAATTTCTCCAGCAACTGCTTTCTCTTTCATTTAGCTAGAAATAGAAGCATGAGGGAATGTGTAAATGTTTGTAGAAATTTATACAGTGATTTCTTGAACTGTACTCAAAATTTACACTGACATATTAAACATCCAAAGTCATTTGCAGTTTGGATTTGTTGAACATAGTAATCCAGACTGGTGAAAGCTTTCTGTGAAATTGTTCAGCATAAAGTACAAACTCAATTGCAAAGGTGTTTCTGCATTGTAAGCCTTTCTCTGTCTCTGACCCTATTGTTTCTGCCTGTAAGATAGTGTAAGATGTAGAAAGAAGGTGGGAATAGAGTTACAGAGTTGATACGTAAACAAAATCTAATCCATTTTGAAAGTTGAAAATTATAAAACAATAAGAACACAGAATATGTTATGTTGTATGCATATAAACAGTATTAGAGCTGGTGAAACTGTTCTGAGAATGTTTTGTCCTAATGTAAATTTCCAAGAAAAAGAACAAAGCATTAAGACTAGTAAAACTAGGAAAATTAATTTTACATGAAAATATCTGCAATTTTTTTCAATAATTGACTGAAAATGTTTTTATTTATGCTGTTTTGGTTAAAAGTTATCATGTTCTTTCCCAAGTGCCCTGTGGCTAAAAGAAAATGAAAGAGAATGGATCTTGTCTCCAGCTTTCATTTGAGTGTCTGGGAGCATAATGTATTTGCCAGAAACTTGACATAGAGCCTGATTTAACAGCCAGGTAGGAGGGTGGGACGGTGATACCCTGTATCAATCAGATGGATCCCAGTGCTATGTCTGTGCAACCCCGGCTCGCTCAGCACCTCCCCAGCTCTACTCCTCATCATTCTGGATCTCCTTGGCCACTGATGAAGCATGGCTGGACATGCTTCTGGCCCTGGACCTGTTCTACTCACCATGTTCAAGGCAGTGGGACTGTGTGCCTGTGGCTACCTTATTGGTGTGGATGCTGCCTTACTGCCACCACAGGCTCTGGCTTTCCTCACATACAGCACCTGAAAAAGGCTGCTAAGAGAATGAAAATCTGTGAAATCAGTATTGACTGGGGAGAAAATTACCTAGGGAATAGAGTTAGACTTTTTAGCTATATTAAAAAAAAAAATGTAGAGGAAAATGTGCCTTCAAATAAATGTTTCCTGTCTATTTTCAGCAGTATAACAGAGCTGTGCTAAGCTAGAGTAAGCAGAAGCATGAGACACATCCACCCACTTCTAGTGTCTGAAAGCTTCAGAGTAAAAAGGGAGGAAAAGGGTGAAGTGACTTTATCTCATTTATAACAGCCCTAGCAACTGTCTTGAAAAATGTTTAGTCTAGAAACTTAAGCAATAGTGTTGGAGTGCAGAGACTTACATTTTATTTCTGCTACTGTTCTCTTCTGTGGCCTAGGGTTTCTTTTAAATATTTAGTCCTCACCTTCATGGCCCTGACCATGCATCTATTTTGATAAACCCATGTCTGCGTGTCTACATTTCTAAGGCTACCTTAATTTGTAGTTCAGAAATACTCTCGTTTGCCTATAAAGAGCAGAAAAGGCTCCCTGGGGGCCAGTGTTGGTGTTTTCTAGAAAAGAACTGCTACTTGTTCACTTTACAGAAGTTTTTGTCATTAATTTTTATAATTTGGAGGAAAAAAAAAACAATTCTAGGAAGATCATTAAAGAAATGGCTGCCTTAAAATACTAAATGATTATCAGTGTATTTAGTAGTTCCTCCTGACCAGCATCTAAAGTAAGCGTGACTTTAGTAAGAAAATGAATCTACAGTTGTTTAATGTATTCAGCAGCAAAATTAATACAACAGCAGTTGTCGGATAATTTGAACATTGAATTTATAGGAGTAATTTTAATTTACATCAAGCACTGCAGGCAATTTTTATACATCAATTTGCATTTCAGTGTTTATGCTCAGCTGAGGGAAAATGGTGGCTTTTTAAAAGTTGCTGGTATTCCATGAAATTTAATGCAACGTTGCAGGGACTGTAGAAAGAAGATAGTCCTTCTGATGCATTTTAAAACCTAAAGTTTTCAAGAAAAAGGACAATTTAAAAGCCCTTCATTCTATTTAGCTGTAAGAGTAATTAGTTCTGTTTGTATCTCACAGACAGTCTTTGAACACTTGTGATGTTTATTTTGCATTTGTAAACTGCTGCTCACTTTGTTAATTACAAATAGGAATGAAAAGCTTTACCTAGATTATTGCAAAAATGGTCTGTAGTGTTTGACTTCAGAATTAAAATGGCAACATTTTAGCAGTGAATAATTTAATGTTTGAAAATTCTGGATAGATTGAAATAAAGAGATTTTTAAAAGTTAGTTTTTAGAAAAAGTTAGGATAATTTATTTTAAAATGTTATAACACAATACAATAACATAGTTAGTCAGATATACAGCAGGTGTAAAGTGGTGTACATTTATTTAAGTTGGTGTTGATGATGAAAATCCATGTATCTTAATATTACCGTTGTCCTCAAAAATTAGTTTCTCTTCACTGCAAGCGAGAGTGCATATGTGAGCATAGGAAATATAAGCATTCTAAAAAATGAGAAGGATTTTTTCAGACTTTCAAGATCATATCCACCATCTTTTTTTTTTTTTTTTTTGGCTGGAATTTTCTTTTTTGCTGGAAGAATTCCAAGTTACGTATTGTCAGTTAGATCTCAGGATACACACAATTTGTCTTTTCGTTTAAAATAGGCTTCTGGGCTATCTGACAGCAGTTATTGATACGTATCTGACAAACGAGGCCTATCTGTGTGCCACTGAATGACTTGCTGGTTAACATTTGTTTCTCTCTTTGAGGTCTGAGCCACCGTAAAACATTAAGTGAATTGCACTGACTAATTTAGATCCATCCTTAGCCACACCATGAATCCATGGAGACACCTGGCAGGTTCTCCTTCACCAATATGAAGGCAAAAGAGGCTGGCATCTCCTAAACCATGTGTGCTTACATGGCAGCCTCTAGATTTTGCCACAGTGATGCCAGGGTAGGAAATTACGAAAATATCTCATCAGTATTTCTTGTTAAACTTTGTCCCAAGAGCAAATATATACCCTATATTCAGTACATGGTTCTGTTTGTGTAGCCTGTAGCTGAACAAGGTATATTTTGTATGATTAATGTTTCTTTCCCAGCACGCCAACAACCAAGCATGAATTTAGGTATAGCACTTGTCAAGTTTCATTTTAGTGATCATAACCGTGTTTTGTTTTATCTGAATTATACGCATCTCAGCAGCCCTAATTAAAATGGACTGCTGAGAGTGTTCCTTATTCATATTATCCACTCTCTACTAGACACAAAAAACTTCAACACCATTCATTTATAAACATTATTTCTATCCATAGTGAAATGGAGCCATAGTGAAAACAAATGCCTAAGGACATGCAACAAATCCAGAACAGAATAAACAACAGAATTATTCACTAGAACTCTGTGAAACAACTTCTATGGCCTCTGAAAGTTGTACATGCTCCATTTTCCTGTGCAAAGCAATGGTAGATTGCATATTCTCGTTTGTCATTTGTCCACTACACCGATTCACTGAGTTAAAAGTTGCATTAAAATCAGGATGAGTTCTGTTTGTACCTTCAATTCAGCTGAAGAAGTGCTGATACAAGCACGATCTTTTATTTTTTAAATTTATTCGGGAACACTTCTCATTTTTTTTTAATATATTCTGTGGAAGCCTTATTTGTTATGTTTTGTGTTACAGGGCTCTCCAGGTAAGGAGAATACAAATGCTTTGATTATCGTCCCTTAGTCAGTTTTCAGTCTACTCAATATGGATGATTTCCTTTAGGGGAGATTATTTGGCACATACTTCAATTTACTATGATCTACTACTGTATATCACTCTAAATTACTATATGTCTCTTCTCCACTAGCATATAGAACTACATATGTGTGACATAGTTTTTATAATTATGTTTATTTTTTGGAAATTGCGTATTATGTAGTCTACTCCACTGATACTGGCAATGTATACCTTAACAAGTTTGTAACTCAAGCGTTCAGAACAATAAAATCTAGTGATTTTGAATTTTGTATTTGTTTTGAATTGAAATATTAAAGATATTTTTCCTTGTAACAACCAAAATTTTGTAAGTATCTTTTTCCCAGAAGTGCTGTGTTACAGAGTTTTCAGGAGAAAATTCTTCTCTCTTTCAGAAATCATCTGCTGCTGCAGGGTTTGGACGCTACACGTTCAGAAGAAATAAACTGTTGGATTACCTACATGAGAGGGAAGATTCCTGAGCTTGTAGAATCTGAATTGATTCCCTGGCTAGAAAGGTAAATAAAAACAACTCAACATACAATCTACAAATATTATGGTTTGTAGACTCCTAAGACTTTTTTATTCTGCAAGTTAGCAGTGCTAAATAAAAACGAGGGAAAGTTTTCCACTTCTACCCCAATCTTCTGCTTTCTCCCAATCCCACGACTTTTCCTGGTCCTTGCCCCTACTTCTTTTAAGATATCATATTTGGCCTGACATGATTCAGTTCTAAACGCCATACCAGGCCTTCTATCCTCAATTCACATCCATTCAGATGACGCTCTTACCCTTTACACTGGCTTTTCTACTCTCAAACACAAGGATGCTGATAGCCTAGAACCCTCATTTCAGGTCCCTGCTGCATGCACTGCTTTTCCTTCATGTAAACTTTATAAGGAGATCAATAATTCTTCTTTCCTCAATGTAATTTTTTTTTTTTTTTTTTTTTTCTGCTGGAGAGTATATACATTGCCTCCAGCACTGAAATTAATATGATTGGAGTTTGTAGGCCATATTATTTCCAGCTTCCTCTGAGGAAAGCCGTTAGGGAAAACATAGACTAGGGGCTTGTTAATTTTTCTGGAGGTTTGTATTTGGCATGTAAGCTAGATATTGCCCACTCACTAGTTCAGGGGAATATGGCCTTGCTTAAATGATTGTAAACACTATCATGCTCTGCAGTATTTCCTGAAAGATGTTTCGGCTGTTTTCTTTTCCCTTATTTGCTTGTATGGTTCTTTCTTGCTGTTTGTTGTCAAGAGTTCCCATCAACAGAGTATGTATATCATCATTAATATCTTTTGTTTCAGAAATATTGCAACTCAGTCAGTAAAATAGTTTCTGAATAAAAATTGGTCTTTCTGATTCTAAGTAGGCTAATATTTTCACAGACAAACTAACAGAACCTACTTTCAAACTTTCCAAAATATTACTTTCACAATCCTGTTAATGTATAAGAGATTTTATTACCAGAAACATAGATTTATACTGTTTATCAGCTATAAACTAGACTAGATATTAGGATGAAATTACTTACTGTGAGGATGGTCAGACACTGAAACAGGTTGCCCAATGAGGCTGAGGATGCCACCTCCCTGGAAGCGTTCAAGACCAGGCTGGATGGGGCTGTGAGTAACCTGGTTTAGAGTGAGGTGTCTTTGCCTTCAGCAGTGAGTTGGAGCTACATGATTTTGAATGTCCCTTCCAACACAAACTATTCTGTGATTCTGTAATATTTCCAGTAAAAGGAAACTAGTTTTTATAGAACAGTACATGGTGATTGGCTGCTGGGAATGTATGATAAAGAAGGAAGAGAAATGTTATTTTACATCTTGGACCTGTGCTTATTTATTTGTTTAGTTTAATAAGATAACCATAATTTCAGTTCAAAAAACAAATGTAAAATTAATAATGGCTTGACTCAGCTTTGTAAGATTAATTATCATTAAAAACTTGTGGGTCAGGTTGATAATGAGGTTGCATAGTCTTATCTTTATTTGTATTCAGAATGATTTTTTATTACTGATAGGAACAGCATATAAAATAAAAATGTCAAATATCCTGTTCCAAACGAATAATATAATAGAAGTGTTGTTCAATACATGAAGCTATGTGCAATTGACAAAACGTATGTTTTGATGAGTGGGTGTGAGACAATGTTTTCATATAGGTATGCATTTGTGCCTTTATTTATTTGTGTATCCATACGGATTAACTTTCTAGAAAATTTAAAATTATAAATAATATTTTAGAGCAGATACCAGAGGTAAACCTTCAGGAATTTTATTTTTCCTTTAGCAATGCTTTGCTCTGCATACTTAGGATTAAATTTACCATTAAATTAACACAGTTGGAGATGTTATATTTTGTATTTAAGATGATGATTTGAAAAGCTTCATCATAAAAAGGACACCCAGCAACCCAGTCTGGCTGTGATGGTAACATTTTAGCAGTAACTAAGCCAAATTGCTCCCAGTAATTCAGGTGAAATCCATGCTTCAGATATTTCTTCAAAATTGGGTTATATACAGGAGCTGCAAAATCAGCAGCTATGCTTCACATCTCCTGATGGTATAAATTAATTAAACTTAAGCTAGTTTTCACCAGAAAAGTAAGTCTAGCACATAGGTATGATATTTGTAGTGATTAAAACTCTGCATACTGTTGTTTTTGAGGTCTTGGTAGCATTTTCCTTCTTCCACCAAATTCATTAATAAATTTATATTCAGCAATTGTACCTAAGCAAATAAAGGAAAAGTAAATTCCTCCTACAAATAGCAGCAAGCAGTCTTTATTCACAACTGAACTGGTAATAAAATTTAGCTCCGATCCCTCCTAGAGGTCAGCTGCAGTTATGGCAGCAATGCAGGCAACAGTTAGGGCAGCAGCTTCGGGTTCCCAAGGCAATTTCTAGTTTATTCTGAAGTTTTTTTTTTTTACTTACTGATAACCATGGTCTTAAGCAATCAGACTAATTAACAAAAGCATGCTGATTCCATTTGTGATATTAACTGAAACCCGAAAAGATGGGAAAAACAATGATTTTGATAAAAGCAAATCACCCTGACTTCAACCTTGATTTGGCTCAGCAAATGTCGATGCATTCAATAGTGCTCATACAGAGTGTATGGGACTTTGGGGAGAATACTCTTATCTGTGTGAAACAATTCTGCACCTCATCTCTGCTCTATGGCTAAATAGTTCTGTGGAACAGATTATGGAATTCAACATTAATTTGAGATTTAGAGTCACAAACATGCCTTAATTTTACTTGATTACAGCATTATTGCTGCTTTCCATTAGATATGTGTGATTCTTGGGGACTCAGAATAGAATAAACTAATTCACAGTGCTTATATACCCCTATGACTATGAAGTAGGGTGTTTGGAACAGGGAGTGTGTACACTGACTAGAAAAATCTTTTCTGTATTTTTAAATGAGAGGAGAAAAAAACACAATATTTAAATCATTTCAAGTGCCAGAACACCCTCAAAGTGTCTGGCAGCTCTTCCTGAACCCGAGAAGTTGAAATTCAGCAGCATATATGAATACTAACCAACTGGTCTTCTCTTTGCCTGTGTGCTTTCTAGCAAGTTTTGCAGTTCAGCTTTTCCAAGAAACTCTTCCCTAAATATCTGTTTTAAAATTTGACAGTTAGAGCCAATTACCATAAAGAGGACATATTGTTTCATCAGCATTTTCCATTTCTTGTGTGATTGACAAGATGGGCTGGAATTTTAAAGCTCTCTATTACATAAGTCTTTCATTTTTAAGGAAGGTGCATGTCTTTTTGTCCATCTGCTTCTAAACTGGGTATATTCCAGCTTGAGCAATGCATAGCTGAAGAGATAGTCCAAGAAAGGAGTAGCAACTGTGTACCACTTGAGCTTCAAGAGAGAAGTCATTTTTCTGCTCTCCATAAAATCAAAATAATCTACATTTTGAAATTACTGTTGACTAGCATGTCTGGAAAGCAGACACAAGAATTTTTCTTGCATCCTGTTCTCTCTTTATCTTTTCCGTGTTTAAATATTAGCACGTTCTCTGAAATAGTAAGTGTTGAGAACCTTAACTACAGTTGAACTTGAAGTAAAGAATGTAGGGAAATGGAAGTGCATGTATATGTTTATTGAACTCTGATTTACTTTGCATAACTACATTAGTGTAGTTTGTCATCTCCATTAGTTTTTGTCATCAAATGCATATGTAGCAAGAAAAAGATGTCATTTCCCACTGAAATATACTACATGCAAACTTTCTGTTCAGATTTTGCTGTGATATCTCTCAGTAAAAGGATTTCCATTTGCTACTCTTTAAAAAAAGAATTAGATTTTGTATTCTGTACCTTTGTACAAAAATTGGAACTTCTGTGGGAATTACACATTCAGCAGAGGCACACAAGTAATTCATTCTAAAACTCTAATGTTCTGTACCTGAAATGTAATATTTTTCCCTAACAATCACTTGCAAGTACTGCTTTTCTGCCTTCTAGTGCCCTGTACACGACTTAGAAGTACACAGCGTAGTTGTGTTTCAATGATATCGAAGAAATGAGACACATAAGGTTTCATACTGTATACTTATCTTGGAATAGGTTTACTTTCCTTGGCCTGTTCCATTAGGAAACTTTAAGGTGCAAAATACGTGAAATGTTCTTCCGTCTTGCACTTCCATGTTATTTGCAGATGCCTTGTCTATAATATTTGTTTCCAGAAGGAACTTCGCTTCCACTTCTCAAAATCCTTCAAAAGCCATTTCTGTTTACTGTCATGAGATTGTGGATTTTAAATAAGTTTTTGTAAGATAAAAATTAAATAGCTATAGATAACTGCAGTTTGATTTAAATGAATGACTCCTACTGCATTGTGAAGTGAGGACAAAAATATGTTAAAAGATAATGACATGCCATAGAATATAAGAAACTAAGCAAGGCACCTCATTACAGTGTGCATGCAACCTGGAATGAACAAAAGGTCGAGAATGGAATTGTCACTAAGGACCTCAATTTTAGGAAACAAGTCATATATGAACAAGGTGTTGTCATGAAAGATTTTTTGTCCTTTCATCAAACTTTTTATTGTACTTTTGATTGGTGATCTCAAACAGAAAAAGTAACACTGTACCAGGCAAAATTACTGGATGTGTATTTAAACAGCACATTAAATAGCTGAGCTGTGTGAGTTAGTGATGTTTAAGCCATTGGCTCACATCTGTAATAACCAGTAGTTCTTTTTCTTCAGCTGGAGCTTTTCGCTTTCACAAAGGGAATATAAGACATTAAAAGAGGTATCTGCTTTTATTTTTTCCATACTTCTATTCTCCCTGCAAGTCTAATGTTGCACTGACTGATCTAACACTTGAAAGCTCAGTGAAATAGGGCCTCCACTTACAGTAACCTTCTGTAACTCAAGTCCTCTTTCTTTTGTTTAAATTCCCACAAGTGGCTTTATTTGCTATTCTGAAATGAGCTACAATAACAAACTAGTTTTCAGGTGTCTGTGATTACCATATTACTGTTAGGACACTTTTTATCCTAATATTACAGGGAGTTGTTCTGGTTTGTCTTAAGACTGTCTCATTTTCTTTCTCTGATACTTCTTTCTTCATACAACGGGTTCAAATAGTGTTCCGTGACTACTATTTACATCCTTTTTACACTGAATCTTCTTCAGAAAGGCTGATGGGGAGGGGAACATTAAAGAGAAAACTCATTTAAGTAACGATGAGATTTTTCTCCATGATGTAAAGAAATTACTCCATTGTTAGCATAGTCAACTTCTGTGCTGATGTGTGAAGGTCCATGCTACTGCTTATGAGAAGATGCAGGGTCTGCTCAAACCATTAAAGACTGAGTTTTGAAACCTTTGCTCACACTAATAAGCAGGTGGTCATTAAGGTAGGGTCACAGGAGAGAAAGCATCTGTTCAAATGTCTCAGTAAGAGCTAAACAGTAAGTTCTCATAGCCATAATGCAGTGTTATTGCAGCAGTTTAGTACTGGACTCTTTGGTGGAAATCTTTGAAACAAAATATGCATTTGTAGGCTGTCAACGGTTTATGGGCTGGTCCGGCCCAGTTCCATGACCAGCAGGGCGGAGGGATCTGCGGATCCGCGCCTCGGGGAAAGGGGAAGCAGGGGACCCCAAAATACTTGAAAACAACAGCACTGATCTGAGGTGGAACAAATGATTTTACTAAATATAGTATTAGTAAAATACAATGAGAGAGAGAGAGAGAGAGTCTGTTTGAATTGTATAGACCTCACCACAATGCTGGGATGAGAAGTGCAGTCCAGTTGAGTGACTGAAGTACAGATGGCGAAGTGCAGATGGCGAAGCGCAGGCGGCGAAGTGCAGATAGCGAAGCGCAGACAGCGAAGAGCAGGTGAAGAAGAAAGAATCAGGTGACCTTGCTTGGAGTTATATCCCCTTGCTGACCGCAAAGTCTCCTGGGGAAATGTAGTTCTTCTCTGACGGACGAACATTCGGCAGATATCAAACCCCACCCCCAGTGCATTACATGATGTTATGGTGTGGAATACTGATGACCAAAAATCATAAAACCATGACATAGGCTAATAATTTTGTGGTTGTTATTCTAATTCTATGCTGAGATTTAAAACTTAAATATAGGATTAAGCAGAACAGAAAGTTTCACTCTGGCAGCTTTCTTTAAAAATACTCAGTTTAATGCATACTTATATATAACTCTGCTTATGAGAAAGAGGGAGACTTAACAAGAAGGGGAAGTAAACGTAGAAAAAGGGAAAAGAAGGAACGAGGGGAAACAGCTGAGGAAGGATGATGTGCTAAGTTATTTTCACCTAAGGCAATTTTTGGAGATTTGCCTAGAGGAGAATAAAATATAATAAATGCACTGTTACCTAGGCTGTTGTGTGTACCAGTGTATGTGTCCCCCCATGTGTGAGTAAGAGAGAAGACAGAAGTGCATTCATATACGCTTAGTTTCAAACTTCTTTTCTTTTAGGATCTTTCTCTTCCATTATATATTATGTGTGAAAGGAGTCAGCAGCATAGCTTTTGCTGAACACCTCATAATTTAGAAGACAAACTTGGAAAACCTCCAGTATATCTGCCACTCTAATTTATACCTTTGAGGATTAAGATGTCCAGAAAAGCCATGAAAATGACTAAGTATATTCCCATTTGATCAATTACAGCGCCTCATAAGAAAATGTAAGGGTAATATCTACACATATATATTTAATAGATGTCATATACAACCTGGGAAATATACATAATCAGCGCATATATTAATTTAATAAGTCAGTTAACATTTTTATTAAAAGTAAACCTCAGGATTATTCTCTATAAGACTGTGTCTGAGAAAGAAATAAACACAAGCTACTTCACTTGTTTGTCAGACATCGAGCTTTTGACATAGCTGAGGTTTCTGTAGATCATATCACTTGTCAGTTCTTTGACTTAAGGTGAGAAGAGGGGAAAAAATCTATTGGAGAGAGAGCTGCATACTTTTGTGGTCCAGAATGTGCATTAGTACATTTTTCTTTTTGTGCATTTTTCACCACTTATCTACCTCTTCCCACTCTTCTCTCTTACTCCCTTTTTTTTTTTTTTTTTTTCTCCATCTCATGAATATTTCTTTAGCTTCGCCTCTATTGTTTCGAGGAATGAAAATTTCTTTGGTTGCTTTTTCTTTTTGTTCTTTGTTTGTTTGTTTCTCTGTTTGTTTTTGTTGTTGTTGGTTTTTTAACTGCAACAGAGATGTAAACTTTTCCTCTCGTTTCTTTTCTTCCACTTCCATTCTTTGGGATGTTTTCACAATTGTGCATCAGAAGTGGCATGAGAAGTATTAAATCCTTTGCCTTCTTCCATATGCCAATGAGAGCTACGTAATTATTATGAAGCAAGGAATTCAGTCAAGAGAAAAATAAGCTGCAGAAGAAAAAGCGAAAGCATTCTTTAAAATTTTATTCAAGTTGATATTATTGCATTGGAGTTAAACTATATTCAGTTTCAATTTAGCAGACTCGAAAATGCCAGGAAAAGAAGTAGATTTTATTAGCCAGATGTAACATTTTGATTATACTTAGAGTAAATTCGAAATATAGGTTTGCTAATACCGTAATGTTTACACATTATATTTCCTTATACTTTTGAGATACCAACTTTTGGTTACAGTAAGCTAGGTACTCAAGATAACATTTTGCTGTTAAGGGCTTATTGTCTTTGTTTGGAATGCCAAGGGGCACAAGGCACTATAACTCTGTTAAGAATCCCTCTGTGCTAGAAAATGTTATTTGAGAAATGGAAAAGAGATTATTATTCCAACTGCCTGCATAGTGGAAAAGAGTTTAGCAGAAAGCTACTGAACAGAATAGTCAGAAAAGTTTCTGATATTGAATGTGTCCCCATACTCATGCCAAGACTCCAGAGATGCAATGCAATTACTTGAAATGTGGCAGATGCAGAACTAACAAATGCAGGGTATTCATACTTTTTATATAAGTTTTTCTGTGTCTATTATCATAGTACTGTACATTCTGAAAGAATGAAAAATAGCAGATAACATGGAGGTACCTCTACTGACCTCTGAAAAGTTGTTCTGTATTAGTTCTGTTAAAAATGAATATGAAAATTTAAGGTAGAGTTTCTAAATTTCATAGAGCGCACTGCCCCTACAAACTTGAATACTGGCAGAGACAGAGAGAGTTTTAGCCTTCAGAAATGCTTATATTTTTTTCAAAACTTTCATTTACTTAAATAACTAGGCAAAAAAACTCGGGACAATACCATCTGCTCGAATCAGTACTGTCAGTATTGTTTTCTCAAATGTATTCCTCTTGTGTCAGAAATTTCCTTGATTTCTGACCATGAAATGGCTCTCATATCCACAGGTATCCCATGGGTGTATTTGGATGTGGCTGTGCTGCCTGACCAGGAGACAGTGATTGTTGGCTCAAAAGTAAGACACTTTAGTCTTTCAGCCAAGTAAAGTTGTCACAGCAGTGATGTTGCCATGCATGGCATTTATGGAATAATGTGTATTTATCCACTGTTGCTACTAAGCAGCACAAGCAAGCTAGTAAAGCTCCTATCAACCATAACAGCTGTTAAACCTTTAAAGCATTACTTCAAAATTAGACCCTGTGTTTGCAAATCCAGTGCAATGCAAAAAGTGCCATCTGGCTTAGATCTGTCTGAGTAAATCAACTTCTTTTGTGAGATCACAGAGAGACATCTAAAATAATCTAGAATGAGTTTGTGTCAAGAGGTTACAGTAGTTGACAGAAGCGTTAACTTCTGTGCGGTTGGATAGTGCTACACACCGCACTTGATCATTATATGGACCCAAAGTACTCTCAGCAATAGGAAAGAGACGGGATCTCTTGTAAAAACCTGTTGGGCCTTAACAGATATGAGCATGCATGATGAAGAGATGGAGTTCTACAAGTCATAATAAATTAGAGAAATTTTCTGGAAACAAATGTCCTCACTTTATGTTCTGTAACATCTGAACACTGAATCAACCACTTTGTGGTGGGAAAAGAATTTTCAGGCAACATAGAAGTCATCTCCAATCCATAAGCACCTAATTATCAAAATCACTGCCCAAAGTTGAGCAGTGATTACAGTTCATGGAAAAGGGAAGTGCTTCTGGAATACTGAAATGGACATTTTTATCTTGAGGAACTTCACATACAAGCTTAGTGCCTGAATATTTTTTTTCTAAACAATGGTTATGAAAGACTAGAAGTTTAAACTGTTTGTCAGTTATTTTTTTAGACTCTGTTTAGAGATGGGAGACCCTGGACACACAACATTCAAAGACAAAAGAGACCCAAGGACTAACATTAAAGGAGTGAACAAATAACATACAAGATATTGGTAGCGAAATACTCAAATTTTATGGAATTTTCTACTGATTGAGTAACATCTTAGGATTCAGCCTACACACAAATTAGGTGTGTGATGTACTCATTTTAACTTTTGGGTTACCACACTCAGTGAGACATAGTGCTACTGCAGTAAGAATTTGTTTTTTAATTTTTACAAATTGCCTGTATAAAGCTCAGGCATAATGTAATTTTAAATCAAGCAATTTAAAATCACTGATTCAAATTACATCCCTACTGTTTTGACTTTTTCTGAAGAGACAGGATTAAATATAAGATTTTTTTATGAGAGAATATTTCATAATGTTTATGTGACTGGTTGGTAAGGAACTTGTGATTTGTAGTATTAAAGAAAAAGAATAAAACATCTTACAGCAGCATTGTTGCAAAGCTTTTAGAGACAGAACATTCAGGGCATGTAAAACTGCAGTTACTATAGTAACAGATCTTAGTCCTTTATATATAAATGTGGAGAATCTGGGGAGGCACAATCTGACATTGCTGGGCTATGAAGATAGTCACATTTGTCACTGTTATCATAAATTTGAAAAAAGCCCCATTTGCAGTGGTGCATGTAGAGAAGGTAAAAAGAAATACATGGGGGTTAGGCATGTGTGTGAGAAGCTCCAAAATTGTTTTGGAGAGCGTGTAATAGAATGGAATCCGTTGATTTTAAGTAGAGAGTTTTTCTTTAATCTAAGAGGACTCATAGTTTAGAGTAGTACGTAATGGACAATCAGTACTATTTCAAATAGTTGTACAACTTTCTTGCTCATTTTTAGTCCTATTCTCAGTATGAATGAAATATGTAAACTTTTCGCATTAAAACAGTACTTGAAAGCCAAAAGCAGAGCCTTGTCTGGATTGGCTGCTGGGAATTTTCCTGAAAAGCCAGTCAGGAGATGAATATGAATTACAAGTTTGAAAACAACAGCAATATTGCAGTGGTATGTCTCAGAGGTAGATATGAGCTGAGATACTGTGATGACTTGCCATAGTTGAATAATTAAAGACATATAATATATGGATTAGCTAATTAAACTGTGATGCATATAGTTTTCTTGGACATCTAAACAGTGATGTATGGGATTATAGAGCCAATTGGCCTTCCTTTCTTGTCTTCTTTTCCTGGCTTTTCTCTAGATAGAACATACCAGCCTGCCATTAATATTTCAGTGCTTGTTGTGGATGGTGAAGATTTGAGCTGAATTAAAATATCCTTTAGTATCTGGAGCACTTTAGTTATGTGTTTACTAGAAGAAGTTTGAAGAGTGACACATCTTTACCATATAGTTAATGTGAAAGAAGGAGAGAAAGAAAGAAAGAAAAGAAAAGAAGAATTCCCTTGCTACTATTTAGATAAGATTAGGAAAGGTTTAAAGTAGTAATAAAAAAAACATTATGAGCTGTTCTATTCTGACAACACAGTCACTTACATTTCAATATGATGAGAATAAAAAGCTTAAGAAGATAATAAGGATGCTATCTATCACCATAAAGTAAGGATGTGTTGACAGTTTTACAGAACTCAGGTTTGCCACCTATCAGCTAATGAATGCAGTGGGTATTTTAAACCAGCATTAAATTTAGATGCATGAATCGATTGAAGCTGCTGTTGTTACTTGCTTATTAAAAATAATATAGAGACAGTGGTCTCTAAGTGTTCTGGGGGGGATCTTTCCAATACTTCCATTCAAACTATTTCAATTTATATAACTAGAGCACATAGACAACAATTATGACTTAAGCTAATTCTTCAGTTGTCTGGAAATCTCAACTTTACTATTATACATATAAAGGTGATATCAGTCATAGACATAGAAGGTACAAATAAGAGGTTTTTAAGATATAAATTCTGCATTAAAACAAAACAGTAATTTTGAAAGTATTGAGGAGAATCCAGGCAATCTAGTACCTGATCCAACAAGTAATATCTTCTGTCTTTTAATTCTGTCATGTTATGGATATATTAAGATTTCAAATAATAATGAATACTAGAAATCAGAAGAATGCAACATTTAATTATTCTGACAAAAATGTGATGATTTTCTACAAGAAACATTAGAAAACAAAGACAGCTTATACACATACTTAAAATCTCTACTAGATGAAGTACTGTTAAAGATTACAGCATATGCAGACCAGCTCATAATGAATTTATGATCACATCAGATTGACAAAAATCTTTATTCACTAAAAACTTGAATTTTCATGCAGTACAAACCTTTTGCTGTCTTGACTCAATTTCAAGGAAGAAATTAATGCAAAAGAAAGCAATACATTTAGAAAACAAGGAAAAAACATTACTCAAAAAGGAAATATTCTTTTTTTTTTTTTCCTTAACTGATTTCCTAAGAGACCTAGGTGCCAATTCTAGAACTACAGTAGAACTCATATTCCATCTACTCTTAAATTTTCTCAAGATGCGAGAAATATAGATTCGGTTCTGCTGTCTGTAAAACTCAGCAGACAGACAGGAACTTAGCTATACTGCTTTTCCAAGTCAAGTGATGTGGGGTATTTGAAGATGGGTTTCTCTTAATCTTTCCTATTTAAAGTGTTCCACTTTGCAAAAATAATGAATAATTCATTGGACAAGAAAAAAAGAGAAAGTAAGAACTCTGAACTGAAGCATCAATTATTCATACAACTTTATATCCCATGACTTTGAGTGGAGAGGTGAATAGTAGTCAAAAGTCTATGTCAAAAATCTTCTCAAAGATTATCTTTTTTCATATCTGTATCCAAACTGCATATATGATATGAGAAAATTATATCATTTCTATGAAAAAGTCAAGATCATATATTAATAAAATACATAGTTTGGTGTCATCATTTAGTTGACTCTTTATGTGTACTTTTAGTTCCCTTTTATTCGTGGTAATATCGAATCTTTCAGTACTACCTGCTCTTGCTACCCAGATTTCTTTAGATTGTGCAGTAATTGCTTTTTTTCCCCAAGGACATTCTGATTTTAGATGTGGGGCTGATTTAAACAAAACTTGAATCTAAACTAGTGTATCAAAAAGTTTCTTTAACAAGAATAAAGGACAGTGAAATCATACACAACTGATAATTTGATTTAGGTGTTCTTTTTCACAGGCTTATAGTAGTTTAAAGCCTACCGGAGCCCCACAGAGTACGTTAGCCAGAATACTATACAATCTATTGACTCTTTCCAATAAATCTCATTGTATAAACTTACCATTTCTTTATGGTGTGAATTAATTATCAACCAAAATGTGGTATGTATAAGAGTTTTAAATGGTAAATGGCAACATGATGCAATCATTTGAGTTGTGCAACAACTTTTTGAATAATTTTTTATACTGATAAAAAGCGACTTGATTTAAAAACGATTCATAATGTATATAAAAATATATAAGTACAGCATCTATAAAATCTTAATACATATTTTATTATGCATTTTTAGTACATTACGAATGATAAGTATGTGACAAAAGGTGCCACTATGAAACTATTTATTAGGCACTCTGTTTTTAGTTATGCTATATGCTGCTCAAGAGCATTCAACAGAAAGTGAATAAAGTTATCAAGGTTACAGTAAGCTATTTATAATGAAATATGGAAGCTCATAATTAAGTACTGCAAATGATGACAATAAGTTGACAAGTTAGAATTATACAATAAACTGTTGTCAGATACAGAATACCCCCTGAGGTGTTCCATCTTTCTTTGAAACATGGCATATGGAGCACTCATTTCAAATTTTCAGCCTCTGGAGTGTAACAAAATGAAACTGTATCCATCACAAATCCTCTAACGAGTCTTTGAAGAAACATATGTAGTATATTTGAAAGAATAATTTTTGGAAATTCAAGAGCTACTTCTGTTGTTAAATGGTTGATTGATATCCTGCATGTCATTTTGATACTGACAAAACAATTCAAAATACAGAATTCTCAAAAGATGGATGAATTTATTCTCTTTATCCAAATCTGAAGAATATAGGTTTTTGGTGTAAACTTTCTAACTTAATATAATCTAATTCTTCTGGATTTTTCAAACAAGTACTCCCTATTACAGTATAATTTGATACTCTTAAATCTTTCTTTTCTTTAATCTGTTCAAAGAAACAGGCTTTAAGGAAATTTCAGATATAAATGATGGCAGAGCAGTTTTAAAGTGAAAAGAAATGTTGAAGTTCATATTTCATTGGGGAGAATAAACCTGCTCTTGCTTAACATATGTGATTTTTTTTGAGCAATGACTAACAAAATATTTCTTGAGATACAAGAATGCAGTCTAGAAAAAAATCAGTCTAGAGTTGAGCATTTGATCTACAGATACTAACTTGAATACAGCCTTTGTTACTTTGCAATTAAATGGTGATATTTGAAAATACATTTTTCTTGGGAGAATTCTTATCACTGTATTGCTGCGGGCTCTACAGTGTAGACTATGTGGAAACCTGGAAAGTTATTTTTAAAGAAATGTTAAGATGAGTTTTTAATTATAAGAAGTGATGTTTTGTTAGCATTTGGAACTGAATTTTTGCTAAAAAAAAAAAAAAAAAAAAAAGGTTTTTCTTCTTTTTGGGTCCATTCAGATTTCAACATTCTTACTGAAACTTACATTACATCTGTAAAACAATTCACCTGACTTCATCAACAGAGTCTGGTGTTCATATTCTCATCCTGCAGGAGTATTGGAAATGTCTATAGTACCATTTAAAAATATTAGGAGGAAAAAAGCGTGCTAAATCAGGAATGTCAGTATAGCTTCTTTTGTTGTAGTCATGTGAAACTTAAATGTCATTTCACATACAGGCTTAGACAAGTTTTTCTTATTTTCTGCTGTTTCAGAGATAAAGTCACTGTTACAGAGTTGTAGATTTCCTCACTTCTCATTCTATATTGTTCTGTAAGTCTGGATGGCTATAGATTCCTAAAATATTTACTGTCTTTTTGATATATCAGTGTTTGCAGAAAAGCTGCCCAGAAGATCAGTTAGTAAAAACAATAACCAAATCAGGAGGTCCTTGAGTTGAAAACTGTTGGATGACAGAGAGCATTTGTGCATCAGATAGGCTACTCCCCTTATTTTGTCTACTAAATGTTTTATCTTACACCAGTAAGATAATGGTCTGGAAGATGGTGTTTGTTGTTAATTCAACTTTCGGTTTGGCCAAGCAGGATCCTTATATCCTCCTCATGTCTACAAATGCAAGTAATTTTTAAATACAGCTTCTCCTTCTAACTGTTGAATCTACCAGCCTTACAACCAACAGTTCAGTGCTACTGCACTATCAGTAGCACTAAAAGAAGAAATCTGCCATGAATTTCAAATGTTCTCCCTACTGCTATAATTTCATGTTTCTGACTGAGTATAAATTTTTATTTTATTGTTTTACATTATTTTTACTTTATTCACATCTAAAATCAGATAACCTGCAAAAAATAAAATAACATTTTTTAACAATTTGGGTTATGGTCCAGATTTACCTCAGCTGGTTTAAATCATTACAGCTTCTAAGACTTCAAATGATGTGCACCAAAAGTCCCGATAGGGAGATTCTATTTACTTAATGAGTTTGTAAGCTTCACATGAGGAGAGTTATTTCTTTGAATACTCTTTCTTTTTTGCAGTTTCTAGAAATGTTCATGAACTTTATTCAGTTAGAAATAATCAAAACTTGTTCTTATTGGTAATCATCTGACATAGAAAAAACATCACAGAATTGCTTTGTGGCACTATTTTCAGGAATAGTTTAATATTCATATTAATGAGTACAAAAAGTTTTATTTAAAATATAAAATACATTTGTCTTTTTAAAAGGTGATTTCTAGCAAATGTAGGTAAGGAGTCCTAGTGTTCTCTGCCAACTTGAAAAGTAAATACAGCAAGCTAAATTTATATATTATTAAACAGATTGGCTCTTAGCCATTGCAACAAAATGATATAAATTTTCTGATTGTTTTTATTGCTTGTTTGTTCCAAAATAACCTTCGGTAAGCACTGCTTTTCTTCCCATCCTTTCAAACAAGGAGAGGTTAGTAAAAACATGATTGTCAAATATGTCAAAACAGATTTATATTACTATACCCGCTGAAGTAGATTTTTTTCTCTTTCTCCACTATATTCTGATTCAGAGGTTAACTTCTCAAGCACATTATTTTATTTATTTATTCTCTTTCTTCTTGACAATGTATACATGAAACAGGTGCGAGTCAAATCTCTGAGGCACAGATTGTTTGAGTGAGTATGAAGATTGTCACTGCTGGCAAAACTGGCTTCAAAATATTACTTGGCCTCAGGTATTTTTGTCAGTTGACTGAAAAAAACCATGATATTATTCTGAAATTCAATTCCAGTACAAAACTGGAACATCTGCTGAGGTCATACCACATACCTTGAGCTTCCAGATTTGCCATCTAGCCGAACATTTTAGGAGGATTCCTGCCCTTCTATTCCCTCCTCCTTCATGGGGATCTGGTGCAGAGTCAAGTCTCCATCAGGATAGAACTGGCAAATCTAAGGTCCCTACTTTTTTATGTATTTGTTCCTCTATAAAATTGGAATAACCTATATTGACAGGTAAACATAATCCCAAGTGCAACAATATGGTTGTGTTTATGAGTAACTGAGATCTCCATGATTCCTCCTGAAGCTATTATAAATATCACCAAGTGCTTATAAACTACCAACCATTCTGAGATGTAAATTTAATTACTTCCTCCATTGTTTCAAATATTTCATTTATTATCAGCGAAAGACCAACAGTTTACAGAAGCTCTTTTACAAAGTTACTTAATTTTAGAGGGAATTTGTCAATTCAGAGAAACTTTTAAAACAGTTACTTATTTTCAGGGGGAATTGTATGTTAAGCACAGAAGTAATTGATACAGCTGCATGGATATTACCTCAACTGCCACAGTGCTGTCAATATGTAGAAGTTGTTTCCTAATTTGCTAAACACAAAGCATTTGAAAATGTGATGTTGAAAAGACTTGTAATGGCAGGTAGTGAAAGAAGTCTAAATTAAATTCTCCCCTTTACTCTTCCTTAGGAGGATCTTGAAACACAAGGGCTAAATGCTAAACTACTGTCAATAGGAACATTTCAATTATTTTCCCCTGGTTTTACTGCTCTTTATTGCCACCTAGAAACAATCTGGCTCATTATCAATTCCCTGAGACCAATGTCATTTTTGCTAACAGAAGTTAAGTATGAGAAAGATAAAACTGTCAAATGGTCAGATATTGGCTACCATATGGTTAGATTATGGTGGAAGTGATCACCTATTCCAACAGAGATTTTTGTAGGTGGGTGAAGGGGAATTTGGCCATTTGTCCAGGGTGTCTAATTCCTAAAAGATATCTGGGAATTTAATAAGCAGCTGTTATATATGAGTATATGAGTTCCACAGTTCATGTGCTGTAATGTGCATTTTCACTTGTTCTGACCAGGAAATTCACACAGAAAAATTCTTCCCCTAGACATGCAAAAAACCATATGTTAAAAAAGAGAAAAATGCTTGTATCTTTACTGGATGGGACCAGAGGCAGAATGGGATGCTTCATCATTATGTATAGATGAGAGTATGAACACTTAGTGGAGTTGTAAGCAACATCTTTTTCAGCACTTTTAAAATAGATTTTGTATTTCTATGAAATTATTCTTTATGTTTCTGGGGAGCTACCTCGCCTACACTCTGTTGGACCCGGTGAGCCAGGTTTTACATATGCTAGCTATCCTAATATGAGGTGCAGTCTTGCAGGAGCTCTGTGTGGGCTAATTGGTCCTATTGAGAAGCAACAGTGTTAATTATAGCCGGTGCATTTCTCATTGATGAAGTAGTGACACTATATCTGATGTCGGAACTCCTTCAGTTGCTGTCCATCTGGATACACACAAGCTTCACTGTGATACAGTTTAGGTATACTGCATGGCTGCATTTTATGGGGATCATTCCCACCTCACATGTGAGTGAGCATCTACATTTTCACACCAGAAGGAATGTCTTGAGACCTGGCAGTCGTGATGATGCATTGCAATTCTTGTGAAAAGACAGCAATGTGTTTGGGTGTACACATACATGTTGCAGCGTGCTCTCACCTCTGTGTCTAGAGAAATTTCCTCACATGCTTGTGTATTGTTTTCTTTCATGCTATAGCCATGTTGCACAGCTTCTGCCATTCAGAACAGCTAACCCTCTTCTTATGTAAAAACAACTGATCCCCTGAACAAAAGGGTGTACACTGAAGATGTTAACATCTATTGCAGTTAAAATTAAATTTGTTAATCATATTAGTAATGTAACTCAAATATTATTTATCCATGTTATATATACCTATATACACAGTATAAAATAGCTTCTTAAAAATACTGACAGTCCTTACAGAAGGTGCACTGAGAGCAAGAGTCCTTGAGCAGATTTAATAGTAATAGATTTAATTTTGGCTTATTTTTTTACTGACTTTACAAATTTAAGGTAGTAGATAGAAAAAAATATTGATCTGTAGTCATAATTTTTTATATTAGGAGAGATGCAGAAGAAATATTTCAAAAAAACTGAGCTCTCCAACTGCCATCTTCTTCCCAAATAAAACGTGATAAATAGATATGCAGAAAACACATTTGCATACATGAAGAAAAATACAAAGTCAAGGGAACTCACAATGTAAATTAAGTCAGTGTCTCAAGACTGTTTTATTGCCTTCTGTCGTGAACTGCTTGCTTGCAGAGCCTGTAATGCAATGAACATTTCTGTCTCATGAGTGTTCACTTTATGATTATTCCAAGGACTTATTCAGTGTGGCACAACCAGTGACAAAATATATTTTTTGCTTCTTGGGGTAAAAATTTAATTAAAGTAATCTTTCTATGGATTGATGTTCACACATTGAAGGACAAATCTAATTTTATATAAACTATATAGTATATTTGACACTGTTGTCAGAACAGTATTTTATGGGCTATCCTTCATGAGGTAACTTGGCACATTATGCAGTGTATGAAAATTTAGTGGATACTTTTATTGCACATGACTAAAGGAAAAAAAAAAGAGAGAGACTGTAAGATAGACGGTGCTACATGAGTAAAATAATCACTCTGAACTGTGGCGAAACAGAGTCGAGGGACAAACAAGGTCAGGTTTAGAGTAGAATGAATGGGTGAGGGAGTAGATGAATCTGAAATCTGTCTTGGAGTGAAAAGTATAACCAGCTGGAAAAATTGGAAAATTTTGCAGCGTCCTGTATGTCAGCAACATCCTTTTGCAAACCTAATAGTCATTCTGAGATAAAAGCACTCAAAGTTAAATTCTCTGCTAGGCCAAATAGAACACATACATTGACCGCACTGGGATTGTTTATTCAACTGACTTGCAGTTTTTCTTGGTGAAGGGGATCACAGAACCTTATCAGTATTATACATAGTGCAAAGAAGTTAACCCTGATCCTAGCCCAGCAATTTTGATTTCTTCCACCCACTGCTCTTCTCCATTTTTGTATTGGAAGAAGCAGCCTGCAGTCATCACTGTTCACTGACTGCTCTTCACTCACAGTACTGCAGACCTCTGCATTCAGCCTTCAGTTGTCTCCTTTTCAGAAAGAAAAATACTAATCTACTTAGCTGCTCCTTTTACAAAAGCTAATCCATGTATTTGATCACTCTTGTAGCTTTTCCGTGCACCTTTTTCATCTCCACAGCATGTTTTTGAGGGGAAGAAAACTCCACTTTCTGCAGTGGCATAATCATATTGTCTATTCTAGTCTTCAATGCCTTTCAAATCAGAGAGTTTGCTTTTAAACCACTACTGAGCACTTAGCTGATGTTCTCAAAGAGGTATTTATTAAAACATGAAAAACTCATTCCTCCATGACTGTCAGTTGAAAGACTATCATTGCTAAAGTTGGGAATGTATTTCTCCTGGCTGCACTACCTTCACTTACCTGTGTGGAATTTTTTATTACTTCCTTGCTAAACTACTTAGTGTACAGTGTCCTCAGCAATCCTTCACGAGCATTGGCTTGGCATCTATCTTAATTATTGTGTAACAAAATCACTCTAATAGGAGCACGTGTCATATTTTGGGGATAAAAACAGTTTAATGGCAGCTCAGTTTATAGAAAAAAAATACTACCTGCTGACTGCTCATTCCATGATGATTCTTTTTATCTGACTGGAAATCATTACTTTAAAATTAAATGAGAACTAACTTGGAAACTGTAATGCAGAACTGTGGCATTCATTCTAACAATGGTAAATGAAAGATAAAATTTCTCTGTGAATCACAGCCTCATTCCCCATGAATCTCTACTCCAGTAGCTGAAGCAAGAGGTGAGGAATTACAAAATTTGAGTTGGATTCTGTTTTTCTTTGCTGTCCAACGTTTGGATAAATAGTTTCCTTATCACCTGCTTTGTTCCAGCTTGTTGATATATGAGCATTTATCTAAGGATCAGTCTGAGGACTTTAGCAAATCATGTATAAAATATGTGTTTCTTTTTATAATATTTTCTAATTAATGCGCTTTCATTATGCATATATTGGTAATCTATATATGCATCTATTATGCATTCATACAGACATTTGAATGGAGGAAAAAGGTTGATTTTTTTTACTAAGACATAAATTTGTTTGATTAAATCCCACAAAAACAATACTGAGGTACCTTACTGAGGGTGCCCCCTCAGTAAGTTTGCAGATGACACCAAGTTGGCTGGAAGTGTCAATCTGTCTGGGGGTAGCGAGGCCCTACAGAGGGATCTGGACAGGCTAGATAGCTGGGCTGAAGCCAGTCGGATGAGGTTCAACAAGGCCAAATGCTGGTTCCTGCACTTTGGCCACAGCGACCCCAGGCAACACTACAGGTTTGGGGCGGAGTGGCTGGAAGACTGCGTAGAGGAAATGGACCTGGGGGTATTGATTGGTGCTTGGCTGGACATGAGCCGACAGTGTGCCCAGGTGCCCAAGAAAGGCAGTGGCATCTTGGCTTGCATCAGAAACAGTGTTGCCAGCAGGAGCAGGGAGGGCAGTGATTGTCCCCCTGTACTCAGGTCTGGTGAGGCCGCACCTCCAGTACTGTGTCCAGTTTTGGGCCCCTCGCTGCAAGAAAGACATTGAGGCTCTGGAGCGGGTTCTAAGAAGGGCAACAAAGCTGGTGAAGGGTCTGGAGCACAAGTCTTAGGAGGAGCAGCTGGAGGAGCTGGGATTGTTCAGTCTGGAGAAGACGAGGCTCAGGGGAGACCTTACTGCTCTCTATAATTACCTGAAGGGAGGTTGTAGTGGGCTGGGGGTTGGCCTCTTCTGCTGTGTAACTGGTAACAGCACTAGAGGGAATGGCTTCAAGCTGAGCCGGGGTGATTTAGGCTGGATGTTGGGAAATACTAGTTCTCTGAAAGAGTGGTCAGGCAGTGGAATGGGCTGCCAAGGGAGGTGGTGGAGTCACTGACCCTGGAGGTGTCCAAGGAACATTTGGATTTTGTGTTGAGGGACATGGTTTATTGAGAACTATTGGTGATAGGTGGATGGTTGGATTGGATGATCTTGTAGGTCTTTTCCAACCTTGGTGACTCTGTGATTCTGTGAATCGTCTTCCTTTTTTTTTTTTTTTGAACGTAAATGATACGTCACAGCTAAAAATGGGAATTTATCCAACATTAAATAAAAAAAAAATCTTAGATTTTGCTGTTGTTGAACGAAGGCGTTTAACATGGAACTCAGAACTTTCCTACTGTAACATCACTGAATCTCTTCACTTGAGCATGGTGAAAGTATTGATTTTTCAGTGGTGATTTTGATAGTCTACTGGTTTCTTAAGGAAATGTGCTATTCTTCAGCCTATAAATCCATTTTTAATTCACTGATGAGTTTGAAACATATTTTGAAATGGATGAGTAATAATAAATTCCTACAGATTCTGTGAAATAGCCTAGCAAAGAAGAATAATCCTGCTAATGATCTCTTTAAGGAAAGCATGAAGCTTGAATTCAATCTATGCTATGCACCACAGAATTCACATTAAAAAGAAAAAAAAAAAAAGCTTGGGAATCTTTGGAAAGCATTCTTATGTTACTTTTAATTTTTTTTTTTTTTATTTTTAATTTCATTGTCTGTACCAATTTTCCAGTGTTTTATTAAATATTGCAGCAATCAGTATCAGCTGTTATTTTTTCTCATGCATTAGGATCTTGTTTAATGAGAGGTATCTTCACAGCATCTTCCTTAGTTAGTCTCCCATGAAGCATAAGTGCTTTGAAAAACTGGACTCCATTAGTTCTGTTGCCCATGAAACTTCTTGTTATGTCGCATTTTGCAATATAAAACATAGAAAAAAATGGGATGATTAAATGAAAATGAAGCATCTCATCATAGTATTACTATAGTTAGTCATGAAATTCTCAAATAAACTGCCACTTTGCTAAAAGTATGCAGTAAAAAGTCTCTTGTACATTCAGCAGAAAATTTTTAAACCACATTCTGCAATAATTTTGACAATACTGGCCCTCTCTGCCCAAATGGTGCAATTCTGAGGAAGTACAAACACTTCCCTTGAGTGTCTTTAATGTCTGGGTTAAGTATGGAGTACACGGATAGGAAACATAAATTGATTTTTGGCTCAGGAAGAAGGTAGGCTGCACAAAATTGGAGACATTGAGGATATTGTTATTAAATCAATTTTCCCTGGAAATATAAGGCATTTATATTTGATACATATTCCACTGCAAGAGCGCAGACACAATGGTGCCTGTGAGAAAAGAGGAGTAGGCTCGGAAGGATCAATGAGCTCTGATCAGCCTAAGGAGTCTTTTGCATGGGGGATAGAAAAATTCTTTTTGATTTCCTCATTAAGGTTTTTGTAGTTACAGTGCGCAGAATCTGTGAGTCGCATCAAGATAAAGTACATGGTCAGTGTGAGTAGATAGAATTAGATATCAAGCCACCCAAATCTTTAAGTTCCTTTAGGTTAAAATGTTATCTCATGTTTAATATCCACTGTTGTAACTGTATTTTCGTACAGTGTTGTACATATGTATTGAGTTTTCTTATTTCACTTATTTTAATAGCTAAATGTGAGTTCAGTCTGAGCAATTTGAAGGACGTAGCATGATACATTTTGTTCTCAGCTTTGGCATACACAAGTGATGGAAATATAAGGGATGGAAAAAAGATTTACAGATTAAAAAAAATACATATCAGCAAAAAAAATCAGAACAAGCTTTATGAAAAGGGATGTGATCCCTGCTCCTTTCCAGCACTTTTCTTTGTTTATCACCCAGTCTCTAAAAGCTTATAGTCTGTTTATTAAGAAAAGGTCATGTTAATCCTTCCTGGTCACCTCTCACCATGCACAAGTGCTGTGATGCAGTGTGAGTGGTAGAAATATTAATCCTGCCTCAGCAGCCTTTTAATTGAATTTCAAACTTCTAATCAAAACTGGCATTCTATTGCCTCTACTGATTATATCTCTGTTAGAACCAGACAGCTTTTGTCTTGCATCTTTTGAATGTTTGTATCTATAGGAACAAAAGGCAGTTAAATAAATTTATTAATCAGAGTCACAATCACTTGTGAATGGGTTCCAGTTTGTGATATGAAACACACATGAAAAAGACAGAAATATTGCAGTACTTCATAGAGATAATCCCATCAGCAACAGCTTAGAGCATGTAAGAATTAAAACTGTTTACAGCAAGGTGTGTCTCTAAGCCCCAGACCCCATGAGGGTCTAAGCCTTCCCTCTGTTTTCATTCTAGCCTATTCCAAGTTTTTCTATCAACTTTAGCGATACTCAGAAAAATCCATTATGTCTTCTTGCTAGGTTTTGTTTTCTTTTAAACAGACATCAACAATAATTAGGTTCTAGTAAAATGAAATTAGAATGGCTGTTCTCAGAGCGACTGTGACAGCTTAAGTGTGTTATGGTCAAGGTGAAATATAGCCTAAAGAAAATATTACAGTTTAGATAGCCTTATCATCCTTTTCATCTTTACAGGAGCTCTACAGCTGGTAAACCTGATTAAAAAAATTTAACCTAAGAAGCCATTCTAAGTCCAAAGTTATGGTCAAGAAGAAAAGGGCTTAGATTTTCTGAAGTCAAGTAAGTTCCCAGGAAAGACAACTAAAGAATTGTAACTAAAAAATTTTGCCAGTTTCCTTCAGACTTTGGCTAATGAGCCAACAATGCATGCCACAAGAATATCTATATAATTTCCTTTAAACATATGCTTACTCGTGATGAAATATGATGTGCTGACTCTGATTTTCTCTTTTCAAGTACCACAGGTGTTATTATGTGGTATTCAGATTTGCACATGGAAGTCTGCAGGTTCTGTGTTGATCAACATTTGAGTGATTCTCTGAAGGTATTTGGGCCTGCTTCTTGAAGGTGCTGAGCTTTAGTAACAGCCTAGAATTCTCAGTCTTAGAAAGACTGAGAAAATGTTTTTTGTTAGTAGTCAGGAATGTGGATTCCGATTCTTTTCTGTATGATTTGCATAGTTAAGAAAACATAAATTGACATAAATGGGTATGGAAAATATACATACTGCTTACGCACCCTGACGGACTGGATGGATTACGTTGTTCTGAATTCTTTGGAGTGTTTCTGTATATGCTATGAATTTGAATACTTGCCTATGCCTTTCTTTAACCCAAGCTGAAGTGAATCAAAGAAAGAATTGACGGTGGTTTAAAATGATTGCCTACTTCTGAAATCCTTATTTTTCTTTTCCAGTTCATATTAAATTTACCATTGCACTGAAAGTCTGGTCCCTTCATTCCTTGTGTCTATTAAGTCCAGTGTGCAACCAAGTCTTTAGAGTTTTCTCGGGGCTGGAAGATGTATGTTCTATCTGTGTCAGAATTTAAAGTTCTGGCTGATGGTTTGGCACATCTTTAATTTACCATTCAGATAGTTTTGAAAGAGAAGAGCTCCATCAGCTCTAATAGAAATTGCACCTCTTTTGTTTCCTGATATTGGTATTGCAGAGTCACAGAATTGGGTTTCTGATTATTGCTGGGTTAACAAGGAGGCAGGCTGTCTGGCAGTTGGATTGGAACAAGAACTAGCCGCACACTCACAAGGTGTCTCACCCCTGACCCTGGAAGAATACTACTGGGGTGAAATAATCCATCTATTCGTTTGGGCTCTGGAGCTTCTTTTGAAACAGCAGGAAAAGCTGCTAATTAGCACTAACAGTGATGGTGCTTTTTTTTTTTTTTTTCCTCCCGGAATCCTCTTCTAATGAGATTTCCTTTCAACTTGCTACAGTGCAGTGCCTGCATGAAAGTGCTCAGTGTAGGCATCAGCTTTGAACCTTCATTTTGAAAAAAATAGTCACTGAAGTGACATTACCCCCCTCCCAACCATAAGAATTGAAGTTTTGAACACTAGGTGAAATATTCATGGGTTTTAATGCAAATGAATTTATACAGGGAGATAAAGAGATCTTAAAACCATTTGTTTTGGTGATTTTTTCACCAGTTTATTGAAAGGAGGAGGGGTTGTCCAATTCCTTTCAAAAGATCTCTGGGACTTCTCTTTCATGTTTCGCATACTTGCTGCTTCCTGTGATATCAATTATAGAGTGGGTCAGAATATTTAACATCATCTTTTCTGCAATGTAAAATATTCCAAAGAGGAACTAGCTGAATTCTAATTTGATGACCAACATACTGCAGTGTAAATGCTATGGTTAAAGCTAGGATAACAGGAAAGAGGCAGACAAGGAGAGAGTGGTGCAGGTTTGCATAAGGCTTTCCAGGTTTGGCCATGTTGCTGTAGGATGAATGGCCATGTGGAAGGGAGTGTGGGTCATCTGCTTATGCTGCCCTGTTGGCACAATTAATGGTGTTCAGAAAGAAGAAACTGTGGAGGTTTTGTATTTAAAGTTCTATAAGATTTTCATATTCAGAGTTTTAACTACGTAACGTAAGCCAGATGAAGGGCTGGAGTTTGTTGGAAATGATATGAATGTGAGAAGGTTGATGTGACACTTTCCATCTAACTTTTGAGGCTGGAGAGCAGGCTATATCCTATGTTAGTTTTCTTCAGCATTAAAGTTTTTGTCTAATGATACTGACATAAAAAAGGAAAAAAGAGATGTATGTTTTGTTTAAAGGAATAAAATCATTTGTATGCTTACATACTTACGTGTTCAAGGGTTAAACGCAAAGTTGTCTCATCCAACCACTATTTAGTGAAAAAATAATTACAAAGATGCACGATGGCATTGAAGTTAGGGATACTAACTGATGGTAGAATAGAATCTGAATTAGTGATCAGAACAAGAACTTCTTAAGAAGTTAAATTGAAAACATGCATTTATTGTAACAAATCTATTCATATATGTTCAAGGATAAAAAGAAGAAGTGCCTCCTTTTTCAAATAGTAATAAAAATAGTATATGCTATTATGGGAGTAACACTATTAAAATTAAGAAAATAATAGGAAAAAGTTTTCACCTCTTAATTTAAGTCACATTATTTTTTAGTCTTATTTTAAGAAATGTTTTGATGATGCTTTCTCTACATCTGCCTCCTTAAATCTCATTTTTAATTTTTCAAATACAGTTCAACCATGAAAAGATGTCAAAGAGGGCATGATATATTTACGCAGAATGCTGTGGATCAGTGGTTGTCATGAATTTCCATCCCTTATGTAAGCAAGCTGCTCTTGGAAATTGTTTCTTTTTTTTTCAACTGCTGGCACTTCAAACTCAGCTTTGGCTCTAGCAGTCACACTGGCCTCCTTCCATCGTGTGCTTGCCCATCAGAAATATTTTGCAGGCAAATTATTCTTTCAGCTACCTTTGCACAACTTCACTGCTTTCAGATTATGTCTGTAGTGACACCTGTGCAATTCCATTAGCCTTTCAGTGTTCCAGGTCATTGTCACCACATGCAGTATCTGAAGCTAATGGGATTTCTAAGCTACAGTGTAGAATGAAAGTTGCATGGAAACATTTTTGAAAATAGTAATTATGCATTAGATGATAAGAACTCATTTCAGTTATCAGTCTAGTTAATCTTGTACCCATATTTGAAGAAAAGTATTATTTATAAATGATCAGATTCTGAAGCCCTCGCTCAGGCTGGATGGTATCTTGTTGTACAAGAAATCTTAGTGAGATAGGGTACTGCTTAATGCAAACAAGGCATCAGAATTTGGCCCAAAGAAGATGAGGGTGATACAGAAAGCAGAGATACACAGCACACCTGTAGTCTCACTTGTATTCATTTCCGAATTCTCTTTTTCCAACAGAATACATGTAAAGGAACCAGAGCACAAATTTAAGGAAGTTCAGGTCCTGTTAATTTGTGTGTTGCTCCTTCAGGCATGTACTTTGAAGTAACGTTCCAATACTTTAAAGTAAGAGATCATTAATAGAATGCTTGATTTTGTGATGTACCTGAATATTGAGAACAGCATGCTTCTCATTTTGTGACAAAGGAAACAAATGTATTGCAAGGAACAACATGTCATCAAGTTTAATAGCTGAAGGTTTTTTGTTTCAGAAATGTAAGATAGAATGAACAGAGTTATAAGAGTTATTATTTTCTTCTCTGGTAAGGCTTCCTAATAGATGCTGTTGTCAAGATATCCCCAAAGCAATGAATACACTTCGGAGACCAGTTTCCATATATTCTTTTCCAGCACCATTGTAACATCCTGCTTTCTGGTCAGTGCTGCTGATCATCACCCATTCAGGCAGTCCAGTGACAGCTCTTTCTTGTTACCTGGGAAGAAAAAGGAATTATAGAAGGTATATTCTCAAACAGGGATTTCTTTTACAGTCAGAGTGAAGAGAGAATACTTACTGCTGAGAAAATCAGGCCCTAACTATAAAATTTGGAAAGCTATAAATGATGAAAAGAAAGTCTGCAGCTTATTCAAGCACTACTTCCATTATGCTATGGCTGTATTTTCTGGATGAGCTTGTGCTGGTGATGAGTGATGAGTAGGCAATTTAGCATTCACAGACAGAGCCCTGAAGGCTGTCATTGCTTTGACCTTCCTTAACACCCGGAATCTGACATGTAGGCACCAGGAAATCATTTAAAATGCCAGGAGAGGGGTAAATCAAGCATGATTTTGAGTTGTTGCAAAAAGGATAACAGTACTAACACTAAACACTAAATAGGAAAGAATACTGCAAATCCTAAAATAAAGCAAATTTCTTAAACAAGAGAAATTGGAGCCATGGCAGTTAGATATATGTTGAATTGAAATGATGCGCTGTGAAATCAGGCAAATCATTTCTGAGCAGTGAGTGACAGTGATAGGAATTCCTGGTTTCTGGGATGAGCAAGCTGAGCTACATTCCTCGCTTAAACTGCATTATGATTCAACAATTGCTTTAATAAAATTATAGATCTCAAGAAATATTGAAACAATGAGATGTTCAGCATGCTTGTACTTTACCCCCAAAAATGAGTTGTAGATTAGATGCCAATGATCTGCCTAGAAATTGTATTTTAGGAACCTGAGTATCTATCCTATGTGCAACAGTAGAATGAATGACTATCCCTGTATTAATTCCCTTACAGGTCAAAATTACTTTTTATTTAACAAAAGCAAGCCAAGCTTGTGTAAATATACATATGAATATAAAGATTAATTTGTACCCTGAACATACTGGACTAAACAGTTCTGGCCTCGACTCCAGAGGATCTTTGTCTTCACAGCTTACTAATAGGGAAATGTTTGATAATCTGCCTTGCAGAAAATTGATCTTCTGACAGAATTTTTCAGGAAAATCTGTACCAGGAAAAAAGACACTGATGTCCAATTAGTTATCCTGCAGTAATTTCAGAAATATAAAATGTTAATAAATTCTATACTAGGAAACAGTATGCAAAATGTCAAAGAGCAGATTGCTTCCTCACCTGACTGATAAATTACCTCAGAACATGGAAGTAATCCTTTGAGCACTGGACTTAAGCTCTAGAATTCTTTGCCTTTCCTGTCATCCTTTTGTATAAATCACATATCTTCTCTGTGCCTCTATTTTTGTCCTGAACAATGCTACCACTGATTTATCTTTGTGAAATCCTATAAAACTTAGTTATTTTAGCCAATGGAGTTTTCATTCATTCATTGCAGTGGGATTTGGTTTGTATTTTTTTTTTTGCCAGAAGAAATGAAATATTAGCATCAGAGTTAAACCAGGGCAAAAAAGAAACCTGTTCAACAAATACAGGCAGAACATTGCTGCAGGAAAAGCTCCTGGTACTTCCTGTGTTATTTGATATATCTTATTTTCCAGCTGAGATGTTCTAAACCAAGCCCATGGAAGTACAGATAATTCTTTTCTTTCTTTCCACTGAGCACTGGATCCAATGTCAAGTTAAATAAAATGAATAGCTGGTTTCTGTTAGTGATGACTTCTAGGGACTGATAATGGGAAAAAGCGACAACTGGATGGTCCTTGTGTGACAAGGATAAGACAGAGGCCAACTATTTATTTATGGACACTGTTTCTTTGCATATAGCATTCTTTATAATGCGCAGTCCTGAGGCTGTCTATTATACAAGGATGATATATTTTGCATTATGCTTTCATTTCATAAACTTTATATGTACGCAATGGCAGTGGAGGGAGATTCCTTCAGGGACTGTAAACCAGTCCTCACTGCTGGCAGAGAGAGGTTATTTCCTAGACTGAGGTCATTCTGCTTATCTGATTCACAGCACAATCATACTTATTGGAGAGACTAAACTGCTAAGTAGAAACAGGAGAGTCCAAATGTCTTAAAGGGCTGCAAAATGAACATCAATGTACACCTGTGGAGAAATTATAAGAGTCACTAAAGGACTGATTGTACCTATTTGCAACTTAGCTGGGTAATAATATTTGGGTAAAATATGTAGAAAATAGTTCTCTAAAGCTGTCATTTGGTGACATTTTATGCCAATCGGTCAAAAAGGATAAAGAAAGAGAATCAAATAAAGAAGTATTAAGCCTGAAAGAAGAAGGAAATAATTTCACTAAACCAATTAATCAAACTGTATAGCAGAACTTAAAAAATCAATGGACAACGCAATTTCATCATATTTTCATCAACTTGACTGCCAATTTTAAATTGAGTTAGGAAGAAAATTGAGCTCCAACAGCTCTCCGTATTATCAAAATCATGGAAGGAAAAATAAAATTTCCTTCTGCAGCCCACCACTGAACTGTAACCTTGTTGGGAATACAGCAGAAATCCTAAACCTCCTTAGGAGAATATAAATCCTGAGTGGCCCTAGACACACCAGAGAAAATAAATAATATTCAAAGTTACACAAGTCTTCATAATTTCCCCTTGAGATGTAACAGTTGAAAATGTCATTTTTATTTATTTAATTATTTATTTATGGCTGGCAGAAGATATTCTGTAATCCTGCTTCTTTAACCAGGCGTCTTTGTCCCAGTCCATCTGAAATACTTTAGAACAGCTTGTGAACAACTGATTCACAAAATCAGGGAGATTTAAGTTCCTTAGCAAGCTTTAATCCTTTGAAAATATCCTCTAAAGTGCATTTGTTTGTCAATTTGCTTATCTCTGCCAGCTTCACTTGCTCTTGTTATTCTTGGATTGCACCCAGCCACTAGTCAGGTGCAAGAAAGGCTCTTTCTGTCTCTACAGAATGGGTTGGTGGCTGATGCTGCCCTAATGTTTCCTCTGCATTCTGAATGCATGGCTCACAAAAAAAGGAGAAATTTAAATGCAATTACAATGAAATTCCTTAAAAGTCCAGTGGTTCGTGGGGAAAAATTATGGTGATGCTACTTTATAGCCTCTAACAAAAGGAGAATAAGCACATTTTTCTTTTGTAAATGAGTATGTAGCAAGAAACAGAACTCCTTCCTTATGCTCATACAAGCAATTTACATAGCATGCACTAGCTCTACCTGAGCAAGCATGTGAACATGAATCTTTATCCATAATTCTTTTTCTAGTTCATAAAATCAAGGGCTCTGGCTGGCATGATATCTCTAAAGGGCATTATTAACTTTTTTTTCTCTTTTGTATACTTTTGATTGCTGCATTGTTTTGATAGAATATCTAAGGGCAAAAAACATTTTCACTATGTTTTTTAATTCAAGAAATGGAAAAGGAAGGACTGAAAACTTCTGGGTTTACTATTTTTTCTTTTTTTTTTTTTTTCCTTCCATTACTTTGAAGGTACAAGATTCTCCTCTGCGGTGTTATCAAGGTTAAGAAAAAAGTGTGCAAAACAATATTCCCATGGGTTTATACTCATGTAAGTACTCCAGTGTACTGTTGTAGAAGCTTCTGAAGTGGAATTAGAGCACAATCTTTGGAGCCGTGGCTAAATAAGAGAGGGAAAACTATTTAAAAAGAACTAAACAAGTAAGGAAGTCAATGATCAAAAAAAGAAAACAAACATAGCACTAATTCTGGGTCTGATACTGTCAAATTGCTCATACAGTGTTCGTATACATTCATCATTTTTTTCAATTGCTCTCAAAAACCCAGGGAAAGATAAGGAAGCTCTCTGAATAATTGAAAGCAGTTCCCTTTTCAGTGAAAAGCTCTTTTGTTCTTGTATGTAACTATAACCTCGGAGTATTCATTTTTATATTTCTATGGTTGTGATATAACCATTTCAATGTCTAAAACACTGGGAGAGCAAAATGGAAAAGAAGTATTTGTAACATTTTAAGAAAAAGAAAAAAGAAGGCAAAAATCCTCTAATCTTACTAAAGATTTACAAAGAATCAGGGGATACAAAGACTTCCTTTGAAAGATGTCCATTATTTGGCTGGTCATTATGAACTAATAGGGCCACCTAATGAAGAATAAAAAGCGAATAGCTTTTATTTCACAGTATCATGTTTATAAGGTTGTTTTTCTTCTTTCTTTGATTTACATCAAGCTTCTAAAATGCCTTCTTTCTGAGTATTCACCCGATATGATCAGCATCATCATTTGTATTACAATAGTACCTTAGAAGTCAGAAGTGAAATCAGCAGCCTTTTGTACTAGACACTGTATAAGCAGAACTTGCCTTAAGGGCTTACCAGCTTAAAAATAAATAAATAAATAAAAATAGGCAATTGTAAAGACAGGAAAAAGGAGGTATTGGTCTTCTGTAATAGGAATTGTGTCAGAAAAACCTAAAAGCTTGAGAGATGCAAAGATTGCACCAACTTCTGAAATCCAATTCTATGTTTTGACTAGATTTTTTTTTTTTCCCTGGGGAAAATTAATCACCCAATTTAGAACTTGCAGTAATTTCCTGAGAAATGTCCCTCTTTTTAGAACCAGACTGCCCTCCATCCTACAGTAATCTTTTCTGTAAATTCAGAACAAGCATGAGGTGACAGGAAAGGGAGAGCGTATAAGCAGTATTAGTAAATGAGATCATTTTTTGTGATAGGTAGTCTAATAGCCAAAGAAAGGCTGTGTGCATGACCCATGGATTCTAATTCTGAGCACAAAAAGAAAGTGCAAGTAAACCTTTTGCAGAAAATGCTCTGACCGTATAGTTTGTTTCTTTGATTCTTTATATGTTACATGAAGCAGCACTTAGCAGGTTCACAAATAGAAATTTTGAGTCACAAAGCATCCTGCCTCTCATTTTAGCTCTTACTCCAGGAGCCAAGTCTGTGAAGAGAAATGCAGAAACCGTCATGAACAGAAACTGGGCATAAATTGAGTTATACCAGAAAATAAAAGAGGTAAAATGATGAAAATGAAAATGATTGTGAATTTAGTCAAGCTCAGCTGAGACTTCAGAACAGACATGATGAATGAAAATCAAGGGAGATGGTGATAAGGAAGAAAAGAATCTTTAATAAAAGCAGAAGTTTATGTCTAGGTTTACTCCAAAGCAGCAGCAAGAAGCATGTCCTCTGTAGGTCTCTCAGAAAGTAATGTCTCCTATTTTTTTTCCCATGGGAACAACAAAAAGGATTACAATATTGCTATCTGATAGACCAGACTCTCAGCTACAAAACACTCTTTTTTAACACAGTCGCCACCATTAGTTGTGCATTTTCTCCAGCAGTGAACAGGAGCCTGCGTGCCGCACTTGTAACAGTCTGCACCAGCAAGGGTGACCCACTGTCACCACTGCTGAAATGCACCACTGACCACCTCACTGAGCTCAAATCCAATGTTTGGTCTCCATAAATGTTCAGCAAGTGTTGATGAAGGTCAGTGGGTGTCATTTTTTTCCTGCATGGAGAAACTCACTTTCTATGCACTTCCATGTCAGACACCATTTTGTCAGACTGCTCCTGTGCTGCCACATGTTACACAGCAACAAAATACCATAAAACATTGGTGAGAAGGCTCAACCACTACCGCCATATCACCAACATTCACCTCTGACATCATATGCCAACATAATTAAATAGAAGGCATTGCTTTCAGAGCAGCCTTCATATCTTGATAAAATCATCATGTATCTTGAGTTGGAATGGACCCAAGAAGATCATATTAGCACTTATTCTTTGGGTAGATGAAAGAAAATCTATTTTACTCTTCTGTAAGCTTACTAATGAGCTAAATAACAGATGTATTCAAGAGACTGTCATCAACCCCCTGAGTAGCAATGATCTGAAACAGTTTGTTTTATATACTTGATGCTGATTAAAATAAGACAAATTAACTAATTTCATCTTTCTTGATGGAAAACGGATAACTGTCATTCAGTGGTTCTCTCAGTCACAGACTAATTCTCTGCTTTTTTTTTTTTTAATTTAATTATTTTTATTAATTTTTTTTTGTTTTAAACTCCCAAACAGATGAATATTCAGCACAGCTATAAATGCATCCCTCTCCTTAACTCTGCTGCAGGCAACCCTGCAGGCACCTCTGTCTTCGGTTGCTTTGATCAGCTCCACCTGTGCCCACACCTGCTGCCCATGGCAGGGGCCTCTTTTAAGCTCCGGTGCAATTTTCTAGGCCTTGCTCTAAGTCTACCTGCTCAGAATTTTTCTGCTATTTGTTATTTAGGACAGCTAGACTTCTGACTTTTTACTCTGCTTTTGTCTGAAGATTGTGGGGCTGTGGTTGGAGATTTTTTTGTCTGCTGTGTTGGCTGAGGCACCTAGCTGTACCTGATGGTGATTTGAACCTCTGCCCACACAGCCCCGTGACTGGAGACTTTCAATAGGTAAGATGATCATCTTCTATGAAAATGTATTTCTTTCACTTCAGGTTAAAAATGAAAGCTTTGGGGCTATGTGTTTCTACAATATAACTGTGAGGAGAAAAGGTAACTTAAATGTAACTTATTGATATGGTTACATATTTTCTGGACAAAGAAAAAACAAAAAAGAAGATAGTTAAAGCTTGTGTGCTGTCATTGGATTTTAAGTGATTGATTTACTTATTTATTTTAAGAGTGGAACAAAGAGGTGCTGCAGGGAGAGAGGGAAGGGGCAAGCTAGCTCTTACAGTGGAGGTATTTCTTCAGGAGAACATAAGGTTAGCCCAAATATTCATTTGTGACGTGGAGTTCATAAAGTCAAGCACATGCTAACAGACTAATATATCTGTGACAGTGCATTTTTGGATGTTTAGTATTCCATTACTGAATGTTATAAAACAAGAAACTCCTTACCTATATGCTTATCCTACTAATTAATTGCAATAAGGAAACACAAATGTTTCTTTTTCACTTAGGCGCTTACAAGATGGCTGATGGGCCACAAGCAGCCATGTGTAGCACTGAAGAGATTGAATGGAGAGTCTTGTTTTAAATACATATATTTTTGTGAGGAATGTAATATCTTTCTTTTGCTAGAAGCAAAAGGTTAGTTTCTAGCCTCCCTAGTAGTACAGTTTAGGCAGAGAAAATGAGGTGCTGACGTTTGGGAGGATGACTTCTACTCTCTGATATGTGCTGAGCTACCCAACACTTAATGTAATGTGATCTGAATAACTAAACATAATGAAAATAAAGCTGCTGTTCTTTCGTAAGCAGTCTTCTCTGAGGTATCTTATTTTTAGACAGTCTCACAGATAAAATGTAGTGAAAGAGAAATGGGAAATTATTGAACTCAGATGATGAGAAAATAGTTTGTAAAATGCTTAATAATATTGCGTGTAGTATGTTTGATTGTCCAACTCTCCTTAAGGCTAATTATTTTATATGCCAATGAACATTATAAGAGAGAAAAAAATGGAGATGCTTACTGAGAAATTATAGATATAAGATGAAAAATATCCCAGGACATTGTAGCATATTTCTTAACAAGAACCAGCTGCTGCAAACTCAAGTCTAGGTAGCTTATCTTATAATTATCTCTTATGATTTGCTGATGCTTTCATGCTTCTTATTGCAATCTAAACATGCTGTTAGCAGGTATAAAATCCCTCTTTTGCCATGTTAGCATCCTACAGCTAATATTTGTAGCATAACTGACTTTCCTCAAAGGTCAGTGAAAATATCCGCTGATCTTCACAATTGCATTCGTGTGCTGAAGAACTTCTTCCTGTGTAACAGACTCTAGGGGAATCCTGTGACAGAATCGCAAGGAAAACAATGTTGTGATGCTTTCCCCAAAATGCTTTTCACTGAAAAAAGATCTTTCTAGTAAGGATGAATTTATGGTTATTGTGTGCATTCTTAAAAAAAAAAATTTTGAATTAATTTACAGAGAGGCAATTGATAAACTTTACCTAAAACAACTGTTGTGAAGTAAGATTAATGAAATTTAATAGCTGAGAGAAAAACAAATGTTATTTCTTTGAGGCATGATAATTTTGAATTAGTTTTCCACTGTGAGCTTGATTTTGCTAAATGCAAATCCCTGTGCATTCAGAAAAGTGTAAGCTATCTCATCCTTGCCACAGCATAGAAACAACCCTAGAGGCATATGCTGTAGCTAGCTTGAAGACAATGAATCCACAGTCTAGATGGCTTCCTCTTGACTTGTCCGTTTAATATCCCATTAGGCTTCTCTCCCTGGCTGCAGTAGAGGGACAATGATGTTTCCTTTCTTTAGCTTTTTGAAGCTGAAAATGATTGATGCCATTGAAGAAGAATCTAAGGCTATGTACTTCTATTTTTAACATTTAGAAGTTATATTTTCATAGCAATCAAGCTTAAATTTAACAGTGCTTCAATTGATCTATTATTCCATCTGTGTATAATCACTACTGGGACAATACTTACAAGACTCCAGACCATGAATCGCACTTAAGCAATCATCAATCTATTGAAAACATGTTGGCTGCTTACCTCAGCCTCAAAAATCTGCAATCCATGTTATTCTGTGGGCCACAGCTTGGTAGCTATCAGTTTAAACATTATCTCAGGTAGAGGGGAACCAGCAGAACATTTTGGTGTTTCCTGTAAACTTTTCAGGAAACTGACTTTTACCACAAAATTTGAAACTCCGTAGCGTTTAGGAAAGAGACAAATCTTATCTCCTGCTCCTTTCCTCCAAATTATCTTTCTCTTTAGTAAATTTATATGTAATTTTAAAGGTATTAGCTGTTTTAAATAGAGTAACTTGAAAAAAATTCAAAATCAGGGTCTCTGCTTAGAGTGTGATCTTCCAGAGATGATGTAGATGTAGCAGTTTGCACTGTTGCTATTTAAAGTAACTGAAGAATGTCTGCTTCAGGGGCATGTGAAGAGCAGTTGCCAATTAAGACTAATGTAAAAATGTTGAGTATCTCAGCCTTTTCCTTGACTGTTGTTACCAGCCAGTCTATATTGTTGTGGTGAGTGTGTCCTCTTGGACTTACCTTTTATGGCTTACATACCTGTAAAAGCCTTTTTTGTTCTTTGCACTCCTTGCCAAGTCCAGTTCCAATCTACCTGCATTTATTTACATAGCCTGCATTATTTTGTTATAAATTGAGGGAAGTTGTGATTTAATTGCATATACCATCTTATTTCTGGATTACTATAGAATAGGCTTCTGTTTTTCATATATGCTTCCCTATTCTCAGGGTGAATTTTTTTTATTTTTTTTTTTTGCTTAGAAATCACATTTTAAGGTTTCATTCCTCTTAGGTGGCATTTGTAATGCATTCTGACTTCCTTTCTATGCACATGACAATGCATACTGCATGGAATATTATTTTGAAACTAGAGCCCCTTTTGCAGTGAATTGGATATTACGCTATTTTTTTCTATAGATAAATGTATTTCTCTCTTTTTAACTAGTAATTTTTTAAAAAACATTCATATGAGTATTCTAATACTTTCAAATCTATATGCTAAGACATTAAGCAGAAGAGAAACTTACAGAAGGAATCTGTACTTCAAACAGGAATCTAATTAATATTACAAAACAGATCTGGTGTTTACTCGCTGATAGTTACATCTCTCTAACATACTTGTTCAAGAGAATTTTAATTTCCCAACGTTTGAGCTGAAACACCTTTTTTTTTTTTT